>NC_080080.1:47396429-47696429 GCF_949987535.1 Balaenoptera acutorostrata | reverse complement strand
CACAGAGTGACTGGGAAAGGTTTCCGGGCCTGGATGTTTCTTAGCAGCCCAGTGGAGCCTGCCGGTACTCGGTGTTCTTGCAGGGAATAGGGTGCCCACGCGAGGTCCTCGCTGTCTTGAAAAGCTTACTAACCTTAAAAGAAAACAGACCTGAAACGAAGGCCTCAAGGCAACTGCTCCAAGCTGAGCTTCGGCAGGCCTAGTCAAGGCTTTACCTTGAGGAAAGGCCTCACGTCAAGTTTCCTTTCAGCTCTAGAGCGTCTCAGGAGAAGCTCCCACCTCGGCTATGAAAGCACCCTGTTGATGGAGAGAACACTCGTTCCCTTCCCAGAGCCCTGCCTACAGTGACTAAAAGCACGTCCTAAAACTGTTATTTAGGTAGCTTCAGGGCAGCACGAATGGAGCTTTCAAAATGGGAAAGCAAGGCTTGTGCCATAAGGTCCCCGCTTCCAGCGAACACGCAGCCTAGCTCCTTGTGATTTCTACCAAGTAAATATGCACTCTAGCTACACACTGGTCCCTTCCTTGAATCAAGTTTATTTGGCACGGAGTTCTGCGTGTAGCCAACCGCCTCCCCCAAGGAGCGCTCTAGGTAGGCTATCGGGCTTAGCTTCTTCTAAAACCCTGCAGTGTAAGAGGAAGAACTGTGCTTTGGTTACAGCAGGAACGCAGGCCGACTTTCTACTGTAAGGATGGGGTCGTAAGGTCTGACTTTGTAGGAGGAATGCGAAGCAGTTTGGGTTTCTCAGTGCCGCTCAGCCTAGGGCAATGAGGCAGATTAGCATGACATGTAGGACGTGAGAGAACACATTTCCTGGAGCTGTTGGAGTGCTGAGGAAATCTAGCTCTCCCAAGGAAGAGTGCAGTGTGTTGCCCTCCACTCAGCATACACAGAGTGACTGGGAAAGGTTTCCGGGCCTGGATGTTTCTTAGCAGCCCAGTGGAGCCTGCCGGTCCTCGGTGTTCTTGCAGGGAATAGGGTGCCCACGCGAGGTCCTCGCTGTCTTGAAAAGCTTACTAACCTTAAAAGAAAACAGACCTGAAACGGAGGCCTCGAGGCAACTGCTCCATGCTGAGCTTCGGCAGGCCTAGTCAAGGCTTTACCTTGAGGAAAGGACTCACGTCAAGTTTCCTTTCAGCTCTAGAGCGTCTCAGGAGAAGCTCCCACCCAGGCTATGAAAGCACCCTGTTGATGGAGAGAACACTCGTTCCCTTCCCAGAGCCCTGCCTACAGTGACTAAAAGCACGTCCTAAAACTGTTATTTAGGTAGCTTCAGGGCAGCACGAATGGAGCTTTCAAAATGGGAAAGCAAGGCTTGTGCCATAAGGTCCCCGCTTCCAGCGAACACGCAGCCTACCTCCTTGTGATTTCTACCAAGTAAATATGCACTCTAGCTACACACTGGTCCCTTCCTTGAATAAAGTTTATTTGGCACGGAGTTCTGCGTGTAGCCAACCGCCTCCCCCAAGGAGCGCTCTAGGTAGGCTATCGGGCTTAGCTTCTTCTAAAACCCTGCAGTGTAAGAGGAAGAACTGTGCTTTGGTTACAGCAGGAACGCAGGCCGACTTTCTCCTGTAAGGATGGGGTCTTAAGGTCTGACTTTGTAGGAGGAATGCGAAGCAGTTTGGGTTTCTCAGTGCCGCTCAGCCTAGGGCAATGAGGCAGATTAGCATGACATGTAGGACGTGAGAGAACACATTTCCTGGAGCTGTTGGAGTGCTGAGGAAATCTAGCTCTCCCAAGGAAGAGTGCAGTGTGTTGCCCTCCACTCAGCATACACAGAGTGACTGGGAAAGGTTTCCGGGCCTGGATGTATCTTAGCAGCCCAGTGGAGCCTGCCGGTACTCGGTGTTCTTGCAGGGAATAGGGTGCCCACGCGAGGTCCTCGCTGTCTTGAAAAGCTTACTAACCTTAAAAGAAAACAGACCTGAAACGAAGGCCTCAAGGCAACTGCTCCAAGCTGAGCTTCGGCAGGCCTAGTCAAGGCTTTACCTTGAGGAAAGGCCTCACGTCAAGTTTCCTTTCAGCTCTAGAGCGTCTCAGGAGAAGCTCCCACCCAGGCTATGAAAGCACCCTGTTGATGGAGAGAACACTCGTTCCCTTCCCAGAGCCCTGCCTACAGTGACTAAAAGCACGTCCTAAAACTGTTATTTAGGTAGCTTCAGGGCAGCATGAATGGAGCTTTCAAAATGGGAAAGCAAGGCTTGTGCCATAAGGTCCCTGCTTCCAGCGAACACGCAGCCTACTTCCTTGTGATTTCTACCAAGTAAATATGCACTCTAGCTACACACTGGTCCCTTCCTTGAATAAAGTTTATTTGGCACGGAGTTCTGCGTGTAGCCAACCGCCTCCCCCAAGGAGCGCTCTAGGTAGGCTATCGGGCTTAGCTTCTTCTAAAACCCTGCAGTGTAAGAGGAAGAACTGTGCTTTGGTTACAGCAGGAACGCAGGCCGACTTTCTCCTGTAAGGATGGGGTCTTAAGGTCTGACTTTGTAGGAGGAATGCGAAGCAGTTTGGGTTTCTCAGTGCCGCTCAGCTTAGGGCAATGAGGCAGATTAGCATGACATGTAGGACGTGAGAGAACACATTTCCTGGAGCTGTTGGAGTGCTGAGGAAATCTAGCTCTCCCAAGGAAGAGTGCAGTGTGTTGCCCTCCACTCAGCATACACAGAGTGACTGGGAAAGGTTTCCGGGCCTGGATGTATCTTAGCAGCCCAGTGGAGCCTGCCGGTTCTCGGTGTTCTTGCAGGGAATAGGGTGCCCACGCGAGGTCCTCGCTGTCTTGAAAAGCTTACTAACCTTAAAAGAAAACAGACCTGAAACGAAGGCCTCAAGGCAACTGCTCCAAGCTGAGCTTCGGCAGGCCTAGTCAAGGCTTTACCTTGAGGAAAGGACTCACGTCAAGTTTCCTTTCAGCTCTAGAGCGTCTCAGGAGAAGCTCCCACCCAGGCTATGAAAGCACCCTGTTGATGGAGAGAACACTCGTTCCCTTCCCAGAGCCCTGCCTACAGTGACTAAAAGCACGTCCTAAAACTGTTATTTAGGTAGCTTCAGGGCAGCACGAATGGAGCTTTCAAAATGGGAAAGCAAGGCTTGTGCCATAAGGTCCCCGCTTCCAGCGAACACGCAGCCTACCTCCTTGTGATTTCTACCAAGTAAATATGCACTCTAGCTACACACTGGTCCCTTCCTTGAATCAAGTGTATTTGGCACGGAGTTCTGCGTGTAGCCAACCGCCTCCCCCAAGGAGCGCTCTAGGTAGGCTATCGGGCTTAGCTTCTTCTAAAACCCTGCAGTGTAAGAGGAAGAACTGTGCTTTGGTTACAGCAGGAACGCAGGCCGACTTTCTCCTGTAAGGATGGGGTCGTAAGGTCTGACTTTGTAGGAGGAATGCGAAGCAGTTTGGGTTTCTCAGTGCCGCTCAGCCTAGGGCAATGAGGCAGATTAGCATGACATGTAGGACGTGAGAGAACACATTTCCTGGAGCTGTTGGAGTGCTGAGGAAATCTAGTTCTCCCAAGGAAGTGTGCAGTGTGTTGCCCTCCACTCAGCATACACAGAGTGACTGGGAAAGGTTTCCGGGCCTGGATGTATCTTAGCAGCCCAGTGGAGCCTGCCGGTACTCGGTGTTCTTGCAGGGAATAGGGTGCCCACGCGAGGTCCTCGCTGTCTTGAAAAGCTTACTAACCTTAAAAGAAAACAGACCTGAAACGAAGGCCTCAAGGCAACTGCTCCAAGCTGAGCTTCGCCAGGCCTAGTCAAGGCTTTACCTTGAGGAAAGGACTCACGTCAAGTTTCCTTTCAGCTCTAGAGCGTCTCAGGAGAAGCTCCCACCCAGGCTATGAAAGCACCCTGTTGATGGAGAGAACACTCGTTCCCTTCCCAGAGCCCTGCCTACAGTGACTAAAAGCACGTCCTAAAACTGTTATTTAGGTAGCTTCAGGGCAGCACGAATGGAGCTTTCAAAATGGGAAAGCAAGGCTTGTGCCATAAGGTCCCCGCTTCCAGCGAACACGCAGCCTACCTCCTTGTGATTTCTACCAAGTAAATATGCACTCTAGCTACACACTGGTCCCTTCCTTGAATAAAGTTTATTTGGCACGGAGTTCTGCGTGTAGCCAACCGCCTCCCCCAAGGAGCGCTCTAGGTAGGCTATCGGGCTTAGCTTCTTCTAAAACCCTGCAGTGTAAGAGGAAGAACTGTGCTTTGGTTACAGCAGGAACGCAGGCCGACTTTCTCCTGTAAGGATGGGGTCGTAAGGTCTGACTTTGTAGGAGGAATGCGAAGCAGTTTGGGTTACTCAGTGCCGCTCAGCCTAGGGCAATGAGGCAGATTAGCATGACATGTAGGACTTGAGAGAACACATTTCCTGGAGCTGTTGGAGTGCTGAGGAAATCTAGCTCTCCCGAGGAAGAGTGCAGTGTGTTGCCCTCCACTCAGCATACACAGAGTGACTGGGAAAGGTTTCCGGGCCTGGATGTTTCTTAGCAGCCCAGTGGAGCCTGCCGGTACTCGGTGTTCTTGCAGGGAATAGGGTGCCCACGCGAGGTCCTCGCTGTCTTGAAAAGCTTACTAACCCTAAAAGAAAACAGACCTGAAACGAAGGCCTCAAGGCAACTGCTCCAAGCTGAGCTTCGGCAGGCCTAGTCAAGGCTTTACCTTGAGGAAAGGACTCACGTCAAGTTTCCTTTCAGCTCTAGAGCGTCTCAGGAGAAGCTCCCACCCAGGCTATGAAAGCACCCTGTTGATGGAGAGAACACTCGTTCCCTTCCCAGAGCCCTGCCTACAGTGACTAAAAGCACGTCCTAAAACTGTTATTTAGGTAGCTTCAGGGCAGCACGAATGGAGCTTTCAAAATGGGAAAGCAAGGCTTGTGCCATAAGGTCCCTGCTTCCAGCGAACACGCAGCCTACCTCCTTGTGATTTCTACCAAGTAAATATGCACTCTAGCTACACACTGGTCCCTTCCTTGAATAAAGTTTATTTGGCACGGAGTTCTGCGTGTAGCCAACCGCCTCCCCCAAGGAGCGCTCTAGGTAGGCTATCGGGCTTAGCTTCTTCTAAAACCTTGCAGTGTAAGAGGAAGAACTGTGCTTTGGTTACAGCAGGAACGCAGGCCGACTTTTTCCTGTAAGGATGGCGTCGTAAGGTCTGACTTTGTAGGAGGAATGCGAAGCAGTTTGGGTTTCTCAGTGCCGCTCAGCCTAGGGCAATGAGGCAGATTAGCATGACATGTAGGACGTGAGAGAACACATTTCCTGGAGCTGTTGGAGTGCTGAGGAAATCTAGCTCTCCCAAGGAAGAGTGCAGTGTGTTGCCCTCCACTCAGCATACACAGAGTGACTGGGAAAGGTATCCGGGCCTGGATGTTTCTTAGCAGCCCAGTGGAGCCTGCCGGTACTCGGTGTTCTTGCAGGGAATAGGGTGCCCACGCGAGGTCCTCGCTGTCTTGAAAAGCTTACTAACCTTAAAAGAAAACAGACCTGAAACGAAGGCCTCAAGGCAACTGCTCCAAGCTGAGCTTCGGCAGGCCTAGTCAAGGCTTTATCTTGAGGAAAGGACTCACGTCAAGTTTCCTTTCAGCTCTAGAGCGTTTCAGGAGAAGCTCCCACCCAGGCTATGAAAGCATCCTGTTGATGGAGAGAACACTCGTTCCCTTCACAGAGCCCTGCCTACAGTGACTAAAAGCACGTCCTAAAACTGTTATTTAGGTAGCTTCAGGGCAGCACGAATGGAGCTTTCAAAATGGGAAAGCAAGGCTTGTGCCATAAGGTCCCCGCTTCCAGCGAACACGCAGCCTACCTCCTTGTGATTTCTACCAAGTAAATATGCACTCTAGCTACACACTGGTCCCTTCCTTGAATAAAGTTTATTTGGCACGGAGTTCTGCGTGTAGCCAACCGCCTCCCCCAAGGAGCGCTCTAGGTAGGCTATCGGGCTTAGCTTCTTCTAAAACCCTGCAGTGTAAGAGGAAGAACTGTGCTTTGGTTACAGCAGGAACGCAGGCCGACTTTCTCCTGTAAGGATGCGGTCGTAAGGTCTGACTTTGTAGGAGGAATGCGAAGCAGTTTGGGTTTCTCAGTGCCGCTCAGCCTAGGGCAATGAGGCAGATTAGCATGACATGTAGGACGTGAGAGAACACATTTCCTGGAGCTGTTGGAGTGCTGAGGAAATCTAGCTCTCCCGAGGAAGAGTGCAGTGTGTTGCCCTCCACTCAGCATACACAGAGTGACTGGGAAAGGTTTCCGGGCCTGGATGTTTCTTAGCAGCCCAGTGGAGCCTGCCGGTACTCGGTGTTCTTGCAGGGAATAGGGTGCCCACGCGAGGTCCTCGCTGTCTTGAAAAGCTTACTAACCTTAAAAGAAAACAGACCTGAAACGAAGGCCTCAAGGCAACTGCTCCAAGCTGAGCTTCGGCAGGCCTAGTCAAGGCTTTACCTTGAGGAAAGGACTCACGTCAAGTTTCCTTTCAGCTCTAGAGCGTCTCAGGAGAAGCTCCCACCCAGGCTATGAAAGCACCCTGTTGATGGAGAGAACACTCGTTCCCTTCCCAGAGCCCTGCCTACAGTGACTAAAAGCACGTCCTAAAACTGTTATTTAGGTAGCTTCAGGGCAGCACGAATGGAGCTTTCAAAATGGGAAAGCAAGGCTTGTGCCATAAGGTCCCCGCTTCCAGCGAACACGCAGCCTACCTCCTTGTGATTTCTACCAAGTAAATATGCACTCTAGCTACACACTGGTCCCTTCCTTGAATAAAGTTTATTTGGCACGGAGTTCTGCGTGTAGCCAACCGCCTCCCCCAAGGAGCTCTCTAGGTAGGCTATCGGGCTTAGCTTCTTCTAAAACCCTGCAGTGTAAGAGGAAGAACTGTGCTTTGGTTACAGCAGGAACGCAGGCCGACTTTCTCCTGTAAGGATGGGGTCGTAAGGTCTGACTTTGTAGGAGGAATGCGAAGCAGTTTGGGTTTCTCAGTGCCGCTCAGCCTAGGGCAATGAGGCAGATTAGCATGACATGTAGGACGTGAGAGAACACATTTCCTGCAGCTGTTGGAGTGCTGAGGAAATCTAGCTCTCCCAAGGAAGAGTGCAGTGTGTTGCCCTCCACTCAGCATACACAGAGTGACTGGGAAAGGTTTCCGGGCCTGGATGTTTCTTAGCAGCCCAGTGGAGCCTGCCGGTACTCGGTGTTCTTGCAGGGAATAGGGTGCCCACGCGAGGTCCTCGCTGTCTTGAAAAGCTTACTAACCTTAAAAGAAAACAGACCTGAAACGAAGGCCTCAAGGCAACTGCTCCAAGCTGAGCTTCGCCAGGCCTAGTCAAGGCTTTACCTTGAGGAAAGGACTCACGTCAAGTTTCCTTTCAGCTCTAGAGCGTCTCAGGAGAAGCTCCCACCCAGGCTATGAAAGCACCCTGTTGATGGAGAGAACACTCGTTCCCTTCCCAGAGCCCTGCCTACAGTGACTAAAAGCACGTCCTAAAACTGTTATTTAGGTAGCTTCAGGGCAGCACGAATGGAGCTTTCAAAATGGGAAAGCAAGGCTTGTGCCATAAGGTCCCCGCTTCCAGCGAACACGCAGCCTAGCTCCTTGTGATTTCTACCAAGTAAATATGCACTCTAGCTACACACTGGTCCCTTCCTTGAATAAAGTTTATTTGGCACGGAGTTCTGCGTGTAGCCAACCGCCTCCCCCAAGGAGCGCTCTAGGTAGGCTATCGGGCTTAGCTTCTTCTAAAACCCTGCAGTGTAAGAGGAAGAACTGTGCTTTGGTTACAGCAGGAACGCAGGCCGACTTTCTCCTGTAAGGATGGGGTCGTAAGGTCTGACTTTGTAGGAGGAATGCGAAGCAGTTTGGGTTTCTCAGTGCCGCTCAGCCTAGGGCAATGAGGCAGATTAGCATGACATGTAGGACGTGAGAGAACACATTTCCTGGAGCTGTTGGAGTGCTGAGGAAATCTAGCTCTCCCGAGGAAGAGTGCAGTGTGTTGCCCTCCACTCAGCATACACAGAGTGACTGGGAAAGGTTTCCGGGCCTGGATGTTTCTTAGCAGCCCAGTGGAGCCTGCCGGTACTCGGTGTTCTTGCAGGGAATAGGGTGCCCACGCGAGGTCCTCGCTGTCTTGAAAAGCTTACTAACCTTAAAAGAAAACAGACCTGAAACGAAGGCCTCAAGGCAACTGCTCCAAGCTGAGCTTCGGCAGGCCTAGTCAAGGCTTTACCTTGAGGAAAGGCCTCACGTCAAGTTTCCTTTCAGCTCTAGAGCGTCTCAGGAGAAGCTCCCACCTCGGCTATGAAAGCACCCTGTTGATGGAGAGAACACTCGTTCCCTTCCCAGAGCCCTGCCTACAGTGACTAAAAGCACGTCCTAAAACTGTTATTTAGGTAGCTTCAGGGCAGCACGAATGGAGCTTTCAAACTGGGAAAGCAAGGCTTGTGCCATAAGGTCCCCGCTTCCAGCGAACACGCAGCCTAGCTCCTTGTGATTTCTACCAAGTAAATATGCACTCTAGCTACACACTGGTCCCTTCCTTGAATCAAGTTTATTTGGCACGGAGTTCTGCGTGTAGCCAACCGCCTCCCCCAAGGAGCGCTCTAGGTAGGCTATCGGGCTTAGCTTCTTCTAAAACCCTGCAGTGTAAGAGGAAGAACTGTGCTTTGGTTACAGCAGGAACGCAGGCCGACTTTCTACTGTAAGGATGGGGTCGTAAGGTCTGACTTTGTAGGAGGAATGCGAAGCAGTTTGGGTTTCTCAGTGCCGCTCAGCCTAGGGCAATGAGGCAGATTAGCATGACATGTAGGACGTGAGAGAACACATTTCCTGGAGCTGTTGGAGTGCTGAGGAAATCTAGCTCTCCCAAGGAAGAGTGCAGTGTGTTGCCCTCCACTCAGCATACACAGAGTGACTGGGAAAGGTTTCCGGGCCTGGATGTTTCTTAGCAGCCCAGTGGAGCCTGCCGGTACTCGGTGTTCTTGCAGGGAATAGGGTGCCCACGCGAGGTCCTCGCTGTCTTGAAAAGCTTACTAACCTTAAAAGAAAACAGACCTGAAACGGAGGCCTCGAGGCAACTGCTCCAAGCTGAGCTTCGGCAGGCCTAGTCAAGGCTTTACCTTGAGGAAAGGACTCACGTCAAGTTTCCTTTCAGCTCTAGAGCGTCTCAGGAGAAGCTCCCACCCAGGCTATGAAAGCACCCTGTTGATGGAGAGAACACTCGTTCCCTTCCCAGAGCCCTGCCTACAGTGACTAAAAGCACGTCCTAAAACTGTTATTTAGGTAGCTTCAGGGCAGCACGAATGGAGCTTTCAAAATGGGAAAGCAAGGCTTGTGCCATAAGGTCCCCGCTTCCAGCGAACACGCAGCCTAGCTCCTTGTGATTTCTACCAAGTAAATATGCACTCTAGCTACACACTGGTCCCTTCCTTGAATCAAGTGTATTTGGCACGGAGTTCTGCGTGTAGCCAACCGCCTCCCCCAAGGAGCGCTCTAGGTAGGCTATCGGGCTTAGCTTCTTCTAAAACCCTGCAGTGTAAGAGGAAGAACTGTGCTTTGGTTACAGCAGGAACGCAGGCCGACTTTCTCCTGTAAGGATGGGGTCTTAAGGTCTGACTTTGTAGGAGGAATGCGAAGCCGTTTGGGTTTCTCAGTGCCGCTCAGCCTAGGGCAATGAGGCAGATTAGCATGACATGTAGGACGTGAGAGAACACATTTCCTGGAGCTGTTGGAGTGCTGAGGAAATCTAGCTCTCCCAAGGAAGAGTGCAGTGTGTTGCCCTCCACTCAGCATACACAGAGTGACTGGGAAAGGTTTCCGGGCCTGGATGTATCTTAGCAGCCCAGTGGAGCCTGCCGGTCCTCGGTGTTCTTGCAGGGAATAGGGTGCCCACGCGAGGTCCTCGCTGTCTTGAAAAGCTTACTAACCTTAAAAGAAAACAGACCTGAAACGAAGGCCTCAAGGCAACTGCTCCAAGCTGAGCTTCGGCAGGCCTAGTCAAGGCTTTACCTTGAGGAAAGGACTAACGTCAAGTTTCCTTTCAGCTCTAGAGCGTCTCAGGAGAAGCTCCCACCCAGGCTATGAAAGCACCCTGTTGATGGAGAGAACACTCGTTCCCTTCCCAGAGCCCTGCCTACAGTGACTAAAAGCACGTCCTAAAACTGTTATTTAGGTAGCTTCAGGGCAGCACGAATGGAGCTTTCAAAATGGGAAAGCAAGGCTTGTGCCATAAGGTCCCCGCTTCCAGCGAACACGCAGCCTACCTCCTTGTGATTTCTACCAAGTAAATATGCACTCTAGCTACACACTGGTCCCTTCCTTGAATCAAGTGTATTTGGCACGGAGTTCTGCGTGTAGCCAACCGCCTCCCCCAAGGAGCGCTCTAGGTAGGCTATCGGGCTTAGCTTCTTCTAAAACCCTGCAGTGTAAGAGGAAGAACTGTGCTTTGGTTACAGCAGGAACGCAGGCCGACTTTCTCCTGTAAGGATGGGGTCTTAAGGTCTGACTTTGTAGGAGGAATGCGAAGCCGTTTGGGTTTCTCAGTGCCGCTCCGCCTAGGGCAATGAGGCAGATTAGCATGACATGTAGGACGTGAGAGAACACATTTCCTGGAGCTGTTGGAGTGCTGAGGAAATCTAGCTCTCCCAAGGAAGAGTGCACTGTGTTGCCCTCCACTCAGCATACACAGAGTGACTGGGAAAGGTTTCCGGGCCTGGATGTTTCTTAGCAGCCCAGTGGAGCCTGCCGGTCCTCGGTGTTCTTGCAGGGAATAGGGTGCCCACGCGAGGTCCTCGCTGTCTTGAAAAGCTTACTAACCCTAAAAGAAAACAGACCTGAAACGAAGGCCTCAAGGCAACTGCTCCAAGCTGAGCTTCGCCAGGCCTAGTCAAGGCTTTACCTTGAGGAAAGGACTCACGTCAAGTTTCCTTTCAGCTCTAGAGCGTCTCAGGAGAAGCTCCCACCCAGGCTATGAAAGCACCCTGTTGATGGAGAGAACACTCGTTCCCTTCCCAGAGCCCTGCCTACAGTGACTAAAAGCACGTCCTAAAACTGTTATTTAGGTAGCTTCAGGGCAGCACGAATGGAGCTTTCAAAATGGGAAAGCAAGGCTTGTGCCATAAGGTCCCCGCTTCCAGCGAACACGCAGCCTAGCTCCTTGTGATTTCTACCAAGTAAATATGCACTCTAGCTACACACTGGTCCCTTCCTTGAATCAAGTGTATTTGGCACGGAGTTCTGCGTGTAGCCAACCGCCTCCCCCAAGGAGCGCTCTAGGTAGGCTATCGGGCTTAGCTTCTTCTAAAACCCTGCAGTGTAAGAGGAAGAACTGTGCTTTGGTTACAGCAGGAACGCAGGCCGACTTTCTCCTGTAAGGATGGGGTCTTAAGGTCTGACTTTGTAGGAGGAATGCGAAGCCGTTTGGGTTTCTCAGTGCCGCTCCGCCTAGGGCAATGAGGCAGATTAGCATGACATGTAGGACGTGAGAGAACACATTTCCTGGAGCTGTTGGAGTGCTGAGGAAATCTAGCTCTCCCAAGGAAGAGTGCAGTGTGTTGCCCTCCACTCAGCATACACAGAGTGACTGGGAAAGGTTTCCGGGCCTGGATGTTTCTTAGCAGCCCAGTGGAGCCTGCCGGTCCTCGGTGTTCTTGCAGGGAATAGGGTGCCCACGCGAGGTCCTCGCTGTCTTGAAAAGCTTACTAACCTTAAAAGAAAACAGACCTGAAACGAAGGCCTCAAGGCAACTGCTCCAAGCTGAGCTTCGCCAGGCCTAGTCAAGGCTTTACCTTGAGGAAAGGACTCACGTCAAGTTTCCTTTCAGCTCTAGAGCGTCTCAGGAGAAGCTCCCACCCAGGCTATGAAAGCACCCTGTTGATGGAGAGAACACTCGTTCCCTTCCCAGAGCCCTGCCTACAGTGACTAAAAGCACGTCCTAAAACTGTTATTTAGGTAGCTTCAGGGCAGCACGAATGGAGCTTTCAAAATGGGAAAGCAAGGCTTGTGCCATAAGGTCCCCGCTTCCAGCGAACACGCAGCCTAGCTCCTTGTGATTTCTACCAAGTAAATATGCACTCTAGCTACACACTGGTCCCTTCCTTGAATCAAGTGTATTTGGCACGGAGTTCTGCGTGTAGCCAACCGCCTCCCCCAAGGAGCGCTCTAGGTAGGCTATCGGGCTTAGCTTCTTCTAAAACCCTGCAGTGTAAGAGGAAGAACTGTGCTTTGGTTACAGCAGGAACGCAGGCCGACTTTCTCCTGTAAGGATGGGGTCTTAAGGTCTGACTTTGTAGGAGGAATGCGAAGCCGTTTGGGTTTCTCAGTGCCGCTCAGCCTAGGGCAATGAGGCAGATTAGCATGACATGTAGGACGTGAGAGAACACATTTCCTGGAGCTGTTGGAGTGCTGAGGAAATCTAGCTCTCCCAAGGAAGAGTGCAGTGTGTTGCCCTCCACTCAGCATACACAGAGTGACTGGGAAAGGTTTCCGGGCCTGGATGTTTCTTAGCAGCCCAGTGGAGCCTGCCGGTCCTCGGTGTTCTTGCAGGGAATAGGGTGCCCACGCGAGGTCCTCGCTGTCTTGAAAAGCTTACTAACCTTAAAAGAAAACAGACCTGAAACGAAGGCCTCAAGGCAACTGCTCCAAGCTGAGCTTCGCCAGGCCTAGTCAAGGCTTTACCTTGAGGAAAGGACTCACGTCAAGTTTCCTTTCAGCTCTAGAGCGTCTCAGGAGAAGCTCCCACCCAGGCTATGAAAGCACCCTGTTGATGGAGAGAACACTCGTTCCCTTCCCAGAGCCCTGCCTACAGTGACTAAAAGCACGTCCTAAAACTGTTATTTAGGTAGCTTCAGGGCAGCACGAATGGAGCTTTCAAAATGGGAAAGCAAGGCTTGTGCCATAAGGTCCCCGCTTCCAGCGAACACGCAGCCTAGCTCCTTGTGATTTCTACCAAGTAAATATGCACTCTAGCTACACACTGGTCCCTTCCTTGAATCAAGTGTATTTGGCACGGAGTTCTGCGTGTAGCCAACCGCCTCCCCCAAGGAGCGCTCTAGGTAGGCTATCGGGCTTAGCTTCTTCTAAAACCCTGCAGTGTAAGAGGAAGAACTGTGCTTTGGTTACAGCAGGAACGCAGGCCGACTTTCTCCTGTAAGGATGGGGTCTTAAGGTCTGACTTTGTAGGAGGAATGCGAAGCCGTTTGGGTTTCTCAGTGCCGCTCCGCCTAGGGCAATGAGGCAGATTAGGATGACATGTAGGACGTGAGAGAACACATTTCCTGGAGCTGTTGGAGTGCTGAGGAAATCTAGCTCTCCCAAGGAAGAGTGCAGTGTGTTGCCCTCCACTCAGCATACACAGAGTGACTGGGAAAGGTTTCCGGGCCTGGATGTTTCTTAGCAGCCCAGTGGAGCCTGCCGGTCCTCGGTGTTCTTGCAGGGAATAGGGTGCCCACGCGAGGTCCTCGCTGTCTTGAAAAGCTTACTAACCTTAAAAGAAAACAGACCTGAAACGAAGGCCTCAAGGCAACTGCTCCAAGCTGAGCTTCGCCAGGCCTAGTCAAGGCTTTACCTTGAGGAAAGGACTCACGTCAAGTTTCCTTTCAGCTCTAGAGCGTCTCAGGAGAAGCTCCCACCCAGGCTATGAAAGCACCCTGTTGATGGAGAGAACACTCGTTCCCTTCCCAGAGCCCTGCCTACAGTGACTAAAAGCACGTCCTAAAACTGTTATTTAGGTAGCTTCAGGGCAGCACGAATGGAGCTTTCAAAATGGGAAAGCAAGGCTTGTGCCATAAGGTCCCCGCTTCCAGCGAACACGCAGCCTAGCTCCTTGTGATTTCTACCAAGTAAATATGCACTCTAGCTACACACTGGTCCCTTCCTTGAATCAAGTGTATTTGGCACGGAGTTCTGCGTGTAGCCAACCGCCTCCCCCAAGGAGCGCTCTAGGTAGGCTATCGGGCTTAGCTTCTTCTAAAACCCTGCAGTGTAAGAGGAAGAACTGTGCTTTGGTTACAGCAGGAACGCAGGCCGACTTTCTCCTGTAAGGATGGGGTCTTAAGGTCTGACTTTGTAGGAGGAATGCGAAGCCGTTTGGGTTTCTCAGTGCCGCTCAGCCTAGGGCAATGAGGCAGATTAGCATGACATGTAGGACGTGAGAGAACACATTTCCTGGAGCTGTTGGAGTGCTGAGGAAATCTAGCTCTCCCAAGGAAGAGTGCAGTGTGTTGCCCTCCACTCAGCATACACAGAGTGACTGGGAAAGGTTTCCGGGCCTGGATGTTTCTTAGCAGCCCAGTGGAGCCTGCCGGTCCTCGGTGTTCTTGCAGGGAATAGGGTGCCCACGCGAGGTCCTCGCTGTCTTGAAAAGCTTACTAACCTTAAAAGAAAACAGACCTGAAACGAAGGCCTCAAGGCAACTGCTCCAAGCTGAGCTTCGCCAGGCCTAGTCAAGGCTTTACCTTGAGGAAAGGACTCACGTCAAGTTTCCTTTCAGCTCTAGAGCGTCTCAGGAGAAGCTCCCACCCAGGCTATGAAAGCACCCTGTTGATGGAGAGAACACTCGTTCCCTTCCCAGAGCCCTGCCTACAGTGACTAAAAGCACGTCCTAAAACTGTTATTTAGGTAGCTTCAGGGCAGCACGAATGGAGCTTTCAAAATGGGAAAGCAAGGCTTGTGCCATAAGGTCCCCGCTTCCAGCGAACACGCAGCCTAGCTCCTTGTGATTTCTACCAAGTAAATATGCACTCTAGCTACACACTGGTCCCTTCCTTGAATCAAGTGTATTTGGCACGGAGTTCTGCGTGTAGCCAACCGCCTCCCCCAAGGAGCGCTCTAGGTAGGCTATCGGGCTTAGCTTCTTCTAAAACCCTGCAGTGTAAGAGGAAGAACTGTGCTTTGGTTACAGCAGGAACGCAGGCCGACTTTCTCCTGTAAGGATGGGGTCTTAAGGTCTGACTTTGTAGGAGGAATGCGAAGCCGTTTGGGTTTCTCAGTGCCGCTCCGCCTAGGGCAATGAGGCAGATTAGCATGACATGTAGGACGTGAGAGAACACATTTCCTGGAGCTGTTGGAGTGCTGAGGAAATCTAGCTCTCCCAAGGAAGAGTGCACTGTGTTGCCCTCCACTCAGCATACACAGAGTGACTGGGAAAGGTTTCCGGGCCTGGATGTTTCTTAGCAGCCCAGTGGAGCCTGCCGGTCCTCGGTGTTCTTGCAGGGAATAGGGTGCCCACGCGAGGTCCTCGCTGTCTTGAAAAGCTTACTAACCTTAAAAGAAAACAGACCTGAAACGAAGGCCTCAAGGCAACTGCTCCAAGCTGAGCTTCGCCAGGCCTAGTCAAGGCTTTACCTTGAGGAAAGGACTCACGTCAAGTTTCCTTTCAGCTCTAGAGCGTCTCAGGAGAAGCTCCCACCCAGGCTATGAAAGCACCCTGTTGATGGAGAGAACACTCGTTCCCTTCCCAGAGCCCTGCCTACAGTGACTAAAAGCACGTCCTAAAACTGTTATTTAGGTAGCTTCAGGGCAGCACGAATGGAGCTTTCAAAATGGGAAAGCAAGGCTTGTGCCATAAGGTCCCCGCTTCCAGCGAACACGCAGCCTAGCTCCTTGTGATTTCTACCAAGTAAATATGCACTCTAGCTACACACTGGTCCCTTCCTTGAATCAAGTGTATTTGGCACGGAGTTCTGCGTGTAGCCAACCGCCTCCCCCAAGGAGCGCTCTAGGTAGGCTATCGGGCTTAGCTTCTTCTAAAACCCTGCAGTGTAAGAGGAAGAACTGTGCTTTGGTTACAGCAGGAACGCAGGCCGACTTTCTCCTGTAAGGATGGGGTCTTAAGGTCTGACTTTGTAGGAGGAATGCGAAGCCGTTTGGGTTTCTCAGTGCCGCTCAGCCTAGGGCAATGAGGCAGATTAGCATGACATGTAGGACGTGAGAGAACACATTTCCTGGAGCTGTTGGAGTGCTGAGGAAATCTAGCTCTCCCAAGGAAGAGTGCAGTGTGTTGCCCTCCACTCAGCATACACAGAGTGACTGGGAAAGGTTTCCGGGCCTGGATGTTTCTTAGCAGCCCAGTGGAGCCTGCCGGTCCTCGGTGTTCTTGCAGGGAATAGGGTGCCCACGCGAGGTCCTCGCTGTCTTGAAAAGCTTACTAACCTTAAAAGAAAACAGACCTGAAACGAAGGCCTCAAGGCAACTGCTCCAAGCTGAGCTTCGGCAGGCCTAGTCAAGGCTTTACCTTGAGGAAAGGACTCACGTCAAGTTTCCTTTCAGCTCTAGAGCGTCTCAGGAGAAGCTCCCACCCAGGCTATGAAAGCACCCTGTTGATGGAGAGAACACTCGTTCCCTTCCCAGAGCCCTGCCTACAGTGACTAAAAGCACGTCCTAAAACTGTTATTTAGGTAGCTTCAGGGCAGCACGAATGGAGCTTTCAAAATGGGAAAGCAAGGCTTGTGCCATAAGGTCCCCGCTTCCAGCGAACACGCAGCCTACCTCCTTGTGATTTCTACCAAGTAAATATGCACTCTAGCTACACACTGGTCCCTTCCTTGAATCAAGTTTATTTGGCACGGAGTTCTGCGTGTAGCCAACCGCCTCCCCCAAGGAGCGCTCTAGGTAGGCTATCGGGCTTAGCTTCTTCTAAAACCCTGCAGTGTAAGAGGAAGAACTGTGCTTTGGTTACAGCAGGAACGCAGGCCGACTTTCTCCTGTAAGGATGGGGTCGTAAGGTCTGACTTTGTAGGAGGAATGCGAAGCAGTTTGGGTTTCTCAGTGCCGCTCAGCCTAGGGCAATGAGGCAGATTAGCATGACATGTAGGACGTGAGAGAACACATTTCCTGGAGCTGTTGGAGTGCTGAGGAAATCTAGCTCTCCCGAGGAAGAGTGCAGTGTGTTGCCCTCCACTCAGCATACACAGAGTGACTGGGAAAGGTTTCCGGGCCTGGATGTTTCTTAGCAGCCCAGTGGAGCCTGCCGGTACTCGGTGTTCTTGCAGGGAATAGGGTGCCCACGCGAGGTCCTCGCTGTCTTGAAAAGCTTACTAACCTTAAAAGAAAACAGACCTGAAACGAAGGCCTCAAGGCAACTGCTCCAAGCTGAGCTTCGGCAGGCCTAGTCAAGGCTTTACCTTGAGGAAAGGACTCACGTCAAGTTTCCTTTCAGCTCTAGAGCGTCTCAGGAGAAGCTCCCACCCAGGCTATGAAAGCACCCTGTTGATGGAGAGAACACTCGTTCCCTTCCCAGAGCCCTGCCTACAGTGACTAAAAGCACGTCCTAAAACTGTTATTTAGGTAGCTTCAGGGCAGCACGAATGGAGCTTTCAAAATGGGAAAGCAAGGCTTGTGCCATAAGGTCCCCGCTTCCAGCGAACACGCAGCCTACCTCCTTGTGATTTCTACCAAGTAAATATGCACTCTAGCTACACACTGGTCCCTTCCTTGAATAAAGTTTATTTGGCACGGAGTTCTGCGTGTAGCCAACCGCCTCCCCCAAGGAGCTCTCTAGGTAGGCTATCGGGCTTAGCTTCTTCTAAAACCCTGCAGTGTAAGAGGAAGAACTGTGCTTTGGTTACAGCAGGAACGCAGGCCGACTTTCTCCTGTAAGGATGGGGTCGTAAGGTCTGACTTTGTAGGAGGAATGCGAAGCAGTTTGGGTTTCTCAGTGCCGCTCAGCCTAGGGCAATGAGGCAGATTAGCATGACATGTAGGACGTGAGAGAACACATTTCCTGGAGCTGTTGGAGTGCTGAGGAAATCTAGCTCTCCCGAGGAAGAGTGCAGTGTGTTGCCCTCCACTCAGCATACACAGAGTGACTGGGAAAGGTTTCCGGGCCTGGATGTTTCTTAGCAGCCCAGTGGAGCCTGCCGGTACTCGGTGTTCTTGCAGGGAATAGGGTGCCCACGCGAGGTCCTCGCTGTCTTGAAAAGCTTACTAACCTTAAAAGAAAACAGACCTGAAACGAAGGCCTCAAGGCAACTGCTCCAAGCTGAGCTTCGGCAGGCCTAGTCAAGGCTTTACCTTGAGGAAAGGCCTCACGTCAAGTTTCCTTTCAGCTCTAGAGCGTCTCAGGAGAAGCTCCCACCCAGGCTATGAAAGCACCCTGTTGATGGAGAGAACACTCGTTCCCTTCCCAGAGCCCTGCCTACAGTGACTAAAAGCACGTCCTAAAACTGTTATTTAGGTAGCTTCAGGGCAGCACGAATGGAGCTTTCAAAATGGGAAAGCAAGGCTTGTGCCATAAGGTCCCCGCTTCCAGCGAACACGCAGCCTAGCTCCTTGTGATTTCTACCAAGTAAATATGCACTCTAGCTACACACTGGTCCCTTCCTTGAATAAAGTTTATTTGGCACGGAGTTCTGCGTGTAGCCAACCGCCTCCCCCAAGGAGCGCTCTAGGTAGGCTATCGGGCTTAGCTTCTTCTAAAACCCTGCAGTGTAAGAGGAAGAACTGTGCTTTGGTTACAGCAGGAACGCAGGCCGACTTTCTCCTGTAAGGATGGGGTCGTAAGGTCTGACTTTGTAGGAGGAATGCGAAGCAGTTTGGGTTTCTCAGTGCCGCTCAGCCTAGGGCAATGAGGCAGATTAGCATGACATGTAGGACGTGAGAGAACACATTTCCTGGAGCTGTTGGAGTGCTGAGGAAATCTAGCTCTCCCGAGGAAGAGTGCAGTGTGTTGCCCTCCACTCAGCATACACAGAGTGACTGGGAAAGGTTTCCGGGCCTGGATGTTTCTTAGCAGCCCAGTGGAGCCTGCCGGTACTCGGTGTTCTTGCAGGGAATAGGGTGCCCACGCGAGGTCCTCGCTGTCTTGAAAAGCTTACTAACCTTAAAAGAAAACAGACCTGAAACGAAGGCCTCAAGGCAACTGCTCCAAGCTGAGCTTCGGCAGGCCTAGTCAAGGCTTTACCTTGAGGAAAGGCCTCACGTCAAGTTTCCTTTCAGCTCTAGAGCGTCTCAGGAGAAGCTCCCACCTCGGCTATGAAAGCACCCTGTTGATGGAGAGAACACTCGTTCCCTTCCCAGAGCCCTGCCTACAGTGACTAAAAGCACGTCCTAAAACTGTTATTTAGGTAGCTTCAGGGCAGCACGAATGGAGCTTTCAAAATGGGAAAGCAAGGCTTGTGCCATAAGGTCCCCGCTTCCAGCGAACACGCAGCCTAGCTCCTTGTGATTTCTACCAAGTAAATATGCACTCTAGCTACACACTGGTCCCTTCCTTGAATCAAGTTTATTTGGCACGGAGTTCTGCGTGTAGCCAACCGCCTCCCCCAAGGAGCGCTCTAGGTAGGCTATCGGGCTTAGCTTCTTCTAAAACCCTGCAGTGTAAGAGGAAGAACTGTGCTTTGGTTACAGCAGGAACGCAGGCCGACTTTCTACTGTAAGGATGGGGTCGTAAGGTCTGACTTTGTAGGAGGAATGCGAAGCAGTTTGGGTTTCTCAGTGCCGCTCAGCCTAGGGCAATGAGGCAGATTAGCATGACATGTAGGACGTGAGAGAACACATTTCCTGGAGCTGTTGGAGTGCTGAGGAAATCTAGCTCTCCCAAGGAAGAGTGCAGTGTGTTGCCCTCCACTCAGCATACACAGAGTGACTGGGAAAGGTTTCCGGGCCTGGATGTTTCTTAGCAGCCCAGTGGAGCCTGCCGGTACTCGGTGTTCTTGCAGGGAATAGGGTGCCCACGCGAGGTCCTCGCTGTCTTGAAAAGCTTACTAACCTTAAAAGAAAACAGACCTGAAACGGAGGCCTCGAGGCAACTGCTCCATGCTGAGCTTCGGCAGGCCTAGTCAAGGCTTTACCTTGAGGAAAGGACTCACGTCAAGTTTCCTTTCAGCTCTAGAGCGTCTCAGGAGAAGCTCCCACCCAGGCTATGAAAGCACCCTGTTGATGGAGAGAACACTCGTTCCCTTCCCAGAGCCCTGCCTACAGTGACTAAAAGCACGTCCTAAAACTGTTATTTAGGTAGCTTCAGGGCAGCACGAATGGAGCTTTCAAAATGGGAAAGCAAGGCTTGTGCCATAAGGTCCCCGCTTCCAGCGAACACGCAGCCTACCTCCTTGTGATTTCTACCAAGTAAATATGCACTCTAGCTACACACTGGTCCCTTCCTTGAATAAAGTTTATTTGGCACGGAGTTCTGCGTGTAGCCAACCGCCTCCCCCAAGGAGCGCTCTAGGTAGGCTATCGGGCTTAGCTTCTTCTAAAACCCTGCAGTGTAAGAGGAAGAACTGTGCTTTGGTTACAGCAGGAACGCAGGCCGACTTTCTCCTGTAAGGATGGGGTCTTAAGGTCTGACTTTGTAGGAGGAATGCGAAGCAGTTTGGGTTTCTCAGTGCCGCTCAGCCTAGGGCAATGAGGCAGATTAGCATGACATGTAGGACGTGAGAGAACACATTTCCTGGAGCTGTTGGAGTGCTGAGGAAATCTAGCTCTCCCAAGGAAGAGTGCAGTGTGTTGCCCTCCACTCAGCATACACAGAGTGACTGGGAAAGGTTTCCGGGCCTGGATGTATCTTAGCAGCCCAGTGGAGCCTGCCGGTACTCGGTGTTCTTGCAGGGAATAGGGTGCCCACGCGAGGTCCTCGCTGTCTTGAAAAGCTTACTAACCTTAAAAGAAAACAGACCTGAAACGAAGGCCTCAAGGCAACTGCTCCAAGCTGAGCTTCGGCAGGCCTAGTCAAGGCTTTACCTTGAGGAAAGGCCTCACGTCAAGTTTCCTTTCAGCTCTAGAGCGTCTCAGGAGAAGCTCCCACCCAGGCTATGAAAGCACCCTGTTGATGGAGAGAACACTCGTTCCCTTCCCAGAGCCCTGCCTACAGTGACTAAAAGCACGTCCTAAAACTGTTATTTAGGTAGCTTCAGGGCAGCACGAATGGAGCTTTCAAAATGGGAAAGCAAGGCTTGTGCCATAAGGTCCCCGCTTCCAGCGAACACGCAGCCTAGCTCCTTGTGATTTCTACCAAGTAAATATGCACTCTAGCTACACACTGGTCCCTTCCTTGAATAAAGTTTATTTGGCACGGAGTTCTGCGTGTAGCCAACCGCCTCCCCCAAGGAGCGCTCTAGGTAGGCTATCGGGCTTAGCTTCTTCTAAAACCCTGCAGTGTAAGAGGAAGAACTGTGCTTTGGTTACAGCAGGAACGCAGGCCGACTTTCTCCTGTAAGGATGGGGTCGTAAGGTCTGACTTTGTAGGAGGAATGCGAAGCAGTTTGGGTTTCTCAGTGCCGCTCAGCCTAGGGCAATGAGGCAGATTAGCATGACATGTAGGACGTGAGAGAACACATTTCCTGGAGCTGTTGGAGTGCTGAGGAAATCTAGCTCTCCCGAGGAAGAGTGCAGTGTGTTGCCCTCCACTCAGCATACACAGAGTGACTGGGAAAGGTTTCCGGGCCTGGATGTTTCTTAGCAGCCCAGTGGAGCCTGCCGGTACTCGGTGTTCTTGCAGGGAATAGGGTGCCCACGCGAGGTCCTCGCTGTCTTGAAAAGCTTACTAACCTTAAAAGAAAACAGACCTGAAACGAAGGCCTCAAGGCAACTGCTCCAAGCTGAGCTTCGGCAGGCCTAGTCAAGGCTTTACCTTGAGGAAAGGCCTCACGTCAAGTTTCCTTTCAGCTCTAGAGCGTCTCAGGAGAAGCTCCCACCCAGGCTATGAAAGCACCCTGTTGATGGAGAGAACACTCGTTCCCTTCCCAGAGCCCTGCCTACAGTGACTAAAAGCACGTCCTAAAACTGTTATTTAGGTAGCTTCAGGGCAGCACGAATGGAGCTTTCAAAATGGGAAAGCAAGGCTTGTGCCATAAGGTCCCCGCTTCCAGCGAACACGCAGCCTAGCTCCTTGTGATTTCTACCAAGTAAATATGCACTCTAGCTACACACTGGTCCCTTCCTTGAATAAAGTTTATTTGGCACGGAGTTCTGCGTGTAGCCAACCGCCTCCCCCAAGGAGCGCTCTAGGTAGGCTATCGGGCTTAGCTTCTTCTAAAACCCTGCAGTGTAAGAGGAAGAACTGTGCTTTGGTTACAGCAGGAACGCAGGCCGACTTTCTCCTGTAAGGATGGGGTCGTAAGGTCTGACTTTGTAGGAGGAATGCGAAGCAGTTTGGGTTTCTCAGTGCCGCTCAGCCTAGGGCAATGAGGCAGATTAGCATGACATGTAGGACGTGAGAGAACACATTTCCTGGAGCTGTTGGAGTGCTGAGGAAATCTAGCTCTCCCGAGGAAGAGTGCAGTGTGTTGCCCTCCACTCAGCATACACAGAGTGACTGGGAAAGGTTTCCGGGCCTGGATGTTTCTTAGCAGCCCAGTGGAGCCTGCCGGTACTCGGTGTTCTTGCAGGGAATAGGGTGCCCACGCGAGGTCCTCGCTGTCTTGAAAAGCTTACTAACCTTAAAAGAAAACAGACCTGAAACGAAGGCCTCAAGGCAACTGCTCCAAGCTGAGCTTCGGCAGGCCTAGTCAAGGCTTTACCTTGAGGAAAGGCCTCACGTCAAGTTTCCTTTCAGCTCTAGAGCGTCTCAGGAGAAGCTCCCACCTCGGCTATGAAAGCACCCTGTTGATGGAGAGAACACTCGTTCCCTTCCCAGAGCCCTGCCTACAGTGACTAAAAGCACGTCCTAAAACTGTTATTTAGGTAGCTTCAGGGCAGCACGAATGGAGCTTTCAAAATGGGAAAGCAAGGCTTGTGCCATAAGGTCCCCGCTTCCAGCGAACACGCAGCCTAGCTCCTTGTGATTTCTACCAAGTAAATATGCACTCTAGCTACACACTGGTCCCTTCCTTGAATCAAGTTTATTTGGCACGGAGTTCTGCGTGTAGCCAACCGCCTCCCCCAAGGAGCGCTCTAGGTAGGCTATCGGGCTTAGCTTCTTCTAAAACCCTGCAGTGTAAGAGGAAGAACTGTGCTTTGGTTACAGCAGGAACGCAGGCCGACTTTCTACTGTAAGGATGGGGTCGTAAGGTCTGACTTTGTAGGAGGAATGCGAAGCAGTTTGGGTTTCTCAGTGCCGCTCAGCCTAGGGCAATGAGGCAGATTAGCATGACATGTAGGACGTGAGAGAACACATTTCCTGGAGCTGTTGGAGTGCTGAGGAAATCTAGCTCTCCCGAGGAAGAGTGCAGTGTGTTGCCCTCCACTCAGCATACACAGAGTGACTGGGAAAGGTTTCCGGGCCTGGATGTTTCTTAGCAGCCCAGTGGAGCCTGCCGGTACTCGGTGTTCTTGCAGGGAATAGGGTGCCCACGCGAGGTCCTCGCTGTCTTGAAAAGCTTACTAACCTTAAAAGAAAACAGACCTGAAACGAAGGCCTCGAGGCAACTGCTCCATGCTGAGCTTCGGCAGGCCTAGTCAAGGCTTTACCTTGAGGAAAGGACTCACGTCAAGTTTCCTTTCAGCTCTAGAGCGTCTCAGGAGAAGCTCCCACCCAGGCTATGAAAGCACCCTGTTGATGGAGAGAACACTCGTTCCCTTCCCAGAGCCCTGCCTACAGTGACTAAAAGCACGTCCTAAAACTGTTATTTAGGTAGCTTCAGGGCAGCACGAATGGAGCTTTCAAAATGGGAAAGCAAGGCTTGTGCCATAAGGTCCCCGCTTCCAGCGAACACGCAGCCTACCTCCTTGTGATTTCTACCAAGTAAATATGCACTCTAGCTACACACTGGTCCCTTCCTTGAATAAAGTTTATTTGGCACGGAGTTCTGCGTGTAGCCAACCGCCTCCCCCAAGGAGCGCTCTAGGTAGGCTATCGGGCTTAGCTTCTTCTAAAACCCTGCAGTGTAAGAGGAAGAACTGTGCTTTGGTTACAGCAGGAACGCAGGCCGACTTTCTCCTGTAAGGATGGGGTCTTAAGGTCTGACTTTGTAGGAGGAATGCGAAGCAGTTTGGGTTTCTCAGTGCCGCTCAGCCTAGGGCAATGAGGCAGATTAGCATGACATGTAGGACGTGAGAGAACACATTTCCTGGAGCTGTTGGAGTGCTGAGGAAATCTAGCTCTCCCAAGGAAGAGTGCAGTGTGTTGCCCTCCACTCAGCATACACAGAGTGACTGGGAAAGGTATCCGGGCCTGGATGTTTCTTAGCAGCCCAGTGGAGCCTGCCGGTACTCGGTGTTCTTGCAGGGAATAGGGTGCCCACGCGAGGTCCTCGCTGTCTTGAAAAGCTTACTAACCTTAAAAGAAAACAGACCTGAAACGAAGGCCTCAAGGCAACTGCTCCAAGCTGAGCTTCGGCAGGCCTAGTCAAGGCTTTATCTTGAGGAAAGGACTCACGTCAAGTTTCCTTTCAGCTCTAGAGCGTCTCAGGAGAAGCTCCCACCCAGGCTATGAAAGCACCCTGTTGATGGAGAGAACACTCGTTCCCTTCCCAGAGCCCTGCCTACAGTGACTAAAAGCACGTCCTAAAACTGTTATTTAGGTAGCTTCAGGGCAGCACGAATGGAGCTTTCAAAATGGGAAAGCAAGGCTTGTGCCATAAGGTCCCCGCTTCCAGCGAACACGCAGCCTACCTCCTTGTGATTTCTACCAAGTAAATATGCACTCTAGCTACACACTGGTCCCTTCCTTGAATAAAGTTTATTTGGCACGGAGTTCTGCGTGTAGCCAACCGCCTCCCCCAAGGAGCTCTCTAGGTAGGCTATCGGGCTTAGCTTCTTCTAAAACCCTGCAGTGTAAGAGGAAGAACTGTGCTTTGGTTACAGCAGGAACGCAGGCCGACTTTCTCCTGTAAGGATGGGGTCGTAAGGTCTGACTTTGTAGGAGGAATGCGAAGCAGTTTGGGTTTCTCAGTGCCGCTCAGCCTAGGGCAATGAGGCAGATTAGCATGACATGTAGGACGTGAGAGAACACATTTCCTGGAGCTGTTGGAGTGCTGAGGAAATCTAGCTCTCCCGAGGAAGAGTGCAGTGTGTTGCCCTCCACTCAGCATACACAGAGTGACTGGGAAAGGTTTCCGGGCCTGGATGTTTCTTAGCAGCCCAGTGGAGCCTGCCGGTACTCGGTGTTCTTGCAGGGAATAGGGTGCCCACGCGAGGTCCTCGCTGTCTTGAAAAGCTTACTAACCTTAAAAGAAAACAGACCTGAAACGAAGGCCTCAAGGCAACTGCTCCAAGCTGAGCTTCGGCAGGCCTAGTCAAGGCTTTACCTTGAGGAAAGGACTCACGTCAAGTTTCCTTTCAGCTCTAGAGCGTCTCAGGAGAAGCTCCCACCCAGGCTATGAAAGCACCCTGTTGATGGAGAGAACACTCGTTCCCTTCCCAGAGCCCTGCCTACAGTGACTAAAAGCACGTCCTAAAACTGTTATTTAGGTAGCTTCAGGGCAGCACGAATGGAGCTTTCAAAATGGGAAAGCAAGGCTTGTGCCATAAGGTCCCCGCTTCCAGCGAACACGCAGCCTAGCTCCTTGTGATTTCTACCAAGTAAATATGCACTCTAGCTACACACTGGTCCCTTCCTTGAATAAAGTTTATTTGGCACGGAGTTCTGCGTGTAGCCAACCGCCTCCCCCAAGGAGCGCTCTAGGTAGGCTATCGGGCTTAGCTTCTTCTAAAACCCTGCAGTGTAAGAGGAAGAACTGTGCTTTGGTTACAGCAGGAACGCAGGCCGACTTTCTCCTGTAAGGATGGGGTCGTAAGGTCTGACTTTGTAGGAGGAATGCGAAGCAGTTTGGGTTTCTCAGTGCCGCTCAGCCTAGGGCAATGAGGCAGATTAGCATGACATGTAGGACGTGAGAGAACACATTTCCTGGAGCTGTTGGAGTGCTGAGGAAATCTAGCTCTCCCGAGGAAGAGTGCAGTGTGTTGCCCTCCACTCAGCATACACAGAGTGACTGGGAAAGGTTTCCGGGCCTGGATGTTTCTTAGCAGCCCAGTGGAGCCTGCCGGTACTCGGTGTTCTTGCAGGGAATAGGGTGCCCACGCGAGGTCCTCGCTGTCTTGAAAAGCTTACTAACCTTAAAAGAAAACAGACCTGAAACGAAGGCCTCAAGGCAACTGCTCCAAGCTGAGCTTCGGCAGGCCTAGTCAAGGCTTTACCTTGAGGAAAGGCCTCACGTCAAGTTTCCTTTCAGCTCTAGAGCGTCTCAGGAGAAGCTCCCACCTCGGCTATGAAAGCACCCTGTTGATGGAGAGAACACTCGTTCCCTTCCCAGAGCCCTGCCTACAGTGACTAAAAGCACGTCCTAAAACTGTTATTTAGGTAGCTTCAGGGCAGCACGAATGGAGCTTTCAAAATGGGAAAGCAAGGCTTGTGCCATAAGGTCCCCGCTTCCAGCGAACACGCAGCCTAGCTCCTTGTGATTTCTACCAAGTAAATATGCACTCTAGCTACACACTGGTCCCTTCCTTGAATCAAGTTTATTTGGCACGGAGTTCTGCGTGTAGCCAACCGCCTCCCCCAAGGAGCGCTCTAGGTAGGCTATCGGGCTTAGCTTCTTCTAAAACCCTGCAGTGTAAGAGGAAGAACTGTGCTTTGGTTACAGCAGGAACGCAGGCCGACTTTCTACTGTAAGGATGGGGTCGTAAGGTCTGACTTTGTAGGAGGAATGCGAAGCAGTTTGGGTTTCTCAGTGCCGCTCAGCCTAGGGCAATGAGGCAGATTAGCATGACATGTAGGACGTGAGAGAACACATTTCCTGGAGCTGTTGGAGTGCTGAGGAAATCTAGCTCTCCCAAGGAAGAGTGCAGTGTGTTGCCCTCCACTCAGCATACACAGAGTGACTGGGAAAGGTTTCCGGGCCTGGATGTTTCTTAGCAGCCCAGTGGAGCCTGCCGGTACTCGGTGTTCTTGCAGGGAATAGGGTGCCCACGCGAGGTCCTCGCTGTCTTGAAAAGCTTACTAACCTTAAAAGAAAACAGACCTGAAACGGAGGCCTCGAGGCAACTGCTCCATGCTGAGCTTCGGCAGGCCTAGTCAAGGCTTTACCTTGAGGAAAGGACTCACGTCAAGTTTCCTTTCAGCTCTAGAGCGTCTCAGGAGAAGCTCCCACCCAGGCTATGAAAGCACCCTGTTGATGGAGAGAACACTCGTTCCCTTCCCAGAGCCCTGCCTACAGTGACTAAAAGCACGTCCTAAAACTGTTATTTAGGTAGCTTCAGGGCAGCACGAATGGAGCTTTCAAAATGGGAAAGCAAGGCTTGTGCCATAAGGTCCCCGCTTCCAGCGAACACGCAGCCTACCTCCTTGTGATTTCTACCAAGTAAATATGCACTCTAGCTACACACTGGTCCCTTCCTTGAATAAAGTTTATTTGGCACGGAGTTCTGCGTGTAGCCAACCGCCTCCCCCAAGGAGCGCTCTAGGTAGGCTATCGGGCTTAGCTTCTTCTAAAACCCTGCAGTGTAAGAGGAAGAACTGTGCTTTGGTTACAGCAGGAACGCAGGCCGACTTTCTCCTGTAAGGATGGGGTCTTAAGGTCTGACTTTGTAGGAGGAATGCGAAGCAGTTTGGGTTTCTCAGTGCCGCTCAGCCTAGGGCAATGAGGCAGATTAGCATGACATGTAGGACGTGAGAGAACACATTTCCTGGAGCTGTTGGAGTGCTGAGGAAATCTAGCTCTCCCAAGGAAGAGTGCAGTGTGTTGCCCTCCACTCAGCATACACAGAGTGACTGGGAAAGGTTTCCGGGCCTGGATGTATCTTAGCAGCCCAGTGGAGCCTGCCGGTACTCGGTGTTCTTGCAGGGAATAGGGTGCCCACGCGAGGTCCTCGCTGTCTTGAAAAGCTTACTAACCTTAAAAGAAAACAGACCTGAAACGAAGGCCTCAAGGCAACTGCTCCAAGCTGAGCTTCGGCAGGCCTAGTCAAGGCTTTACCTTGAGGAAAGGCCTCACGTCAAGTTTCCTTTCAGCTCTAGAGCGTCTCAGGAGAAGCTCCCACCCAGGCTATGAAAGCACCCTGTTGATGGAGAGAACACTCGTTCCCTTCCCAGAGCCCTGCCTACAGTGACTAAAAGCACGTCCTAAAACTGTTATTTAGGTAGCTTCAGGGCAGCACGAATGGAGCTTTCAAAATGGGAAAGCAAGGCTTGTGCCATAAGGTCCCCGCTTCCAGCGAACACGCAGCCTAGCTCCTTGTGATTTCTACCAAGTAAATATGCACTCTAGCTACACACTGGTCCCTTCCTTGAATAAAGTTTATTTGGCACGGAGTTCTGCGTGTAGCCAACCGCCTCCCCCAAGGAGCGCTCTAGGTAGGCTATCGGGCTTAGCTTCTTCTAAAACCCTGCAGTGTAAGAGGAAGAACTGTGCTTTGGTTACAGCAGGAACGCAGGCCGACTTTCTCCTGTAAGGATGGGGTCGTAAGGTCTGACTTTGTAGGAGGAATGCGAAGCAGTTTGGGTTTCTCAGTGCCGCTCAGCCTAGGGCAATGAGGCAGATTAGCATGACATGTAGGACGTGAGAGAACACATTTCCTGGAGCTGTTGGAGTGCTGAGGAAATCTAGCTCTCCCGAGGAAGAGTGCAGTGTGTTGCCCTCCACTCAGCATACACAGAGTGACTGGGAAAGGTTTCCGGGCCTGGATGTTTCTTAGCAGCCCAGTGGAGCCTGCCGGTACTCGGTGTTCTTGCAGGGAATAGGGTGCCCACGCGAGGTCCTCGCTGTCTTGAAAAGCTTACTAACCTTAAAAGAAAACAGACCTGAAACGAAGGCCTCAAGGCAACTGCTCCAAGCTGAGCTTCGGCAGGCCTAGTCAAGGCTTTACCTTGAGGAAAGGCCTCACGTCAAGTTTCCTTTCAGCTCTAGAGCGTCTCAGGAGAAGCTCCCACCCAGGCTATGAAAGCACCCTGTTGATGGAGAGAACACTCGTTCCCTTCCCAGAGCCCTGCCTACAGTGACTAAAAGCACGTCCTAAAACTGTTATTTAGGTAGCTTCAGGGCAGCACGAATGGAGCTTTCAAAATGGGAAAGCAAGGCTTGTGCCATAAGGTCCCCGCTTCCAGCGAACACGCAGCCTAGCTCCTTGTGATTTCTACCAAGTAAATATGCACTCTAGCTACACACTGGTCCCTTCCTTGAATAAAGTTTATTTGGCACGGAGTTCTGCGTGTAGCCAACCGCCTCCCCCAAGGAGCGCTCTAGGTAGGCTATCGGGCTTAGCTTCTTCTAAAACCCTGCAGTGTAAGAGGAAGAACTGTGCTTTGGTTACAGCAGGAACGCAGGCCGACTTTCTCCTGTAAGGATGGGGTCGTAAGGTCTGACTTTGTAGGAGGAATGCGAAGCAGTTTGGGTTTCTCAGTGCCGCTCAGCCTAGGGCAATGAGGCAGATTAGCATGACATGTAGGACGTGAGAGAACACATTTCCTGGAGCTGTTGGAGTGCTGAGGAAATCTAGCTCTCCCGAGGAAGAGTGCAGTGTGTTGCCCTCCACTCAGCATACACAGAGTGACTGGGAAAGGTTTCCGGGCCTGGATGTTTCTTAGCAGCCCAGTGGAGCCTGCCGGTACTCGGTGTTCTTGCAGGGAATAGGGTGCCCACGCGAGGTCCTCGCTGTCTTGAAAAGCTTACTAACCTTAAAAGAAAACAGACCTGAAACGAAGGCCTCAAGGCAACTGCTCCAAGCTGAGCTTCGGCAGGCCTAGTCAAGGCTTTACCTTGAGGAAAGGCCTCACGTCAAGTTTCCTTTCAGCTCTAGAGCGTCTCAGGAGAAGCTCCCACCTCGGCTATGAAAGCACCCTGTTGATGGAGAGAACACTCGTTCCCTTCCCAGAGCCCTGCCTACAGTGACTAAAAGCACGTCCTAAAACTGTTATTTAGGTAGCTTCAGGGCAGCACGAATGGAGCTTTCAAAATGGGAAAGCAAGGCTTGTGCCATAAGGTCCCCGCTTCCAGCGAACACGCAGCCTAGCTCCTTGTGATTTCTACCAAGTAAATATGCACTCTAGCTACACACTGGTCCCTTCCTTGAATCAAGTTTATTTGGCACGGAGTTCTGCGTGTAGCCAACCGCCTCCCCCAAGGAGCGCTCTAGGTAGGCTATCGGGCTTAGCTTCTTCTAAAACCCTGCAGTGTAAGAGGAAGAACTGTGCTTTGGTTACAGCAGGAACGCAGGCCGACTTTCTACTGTAAGGATGGGGTCGTAAGGTCTGACTTTGTAGGAGGAATGCGAAGCAGTTTGGGTTTCTCAGTGCCGCTCAGCCTAGGGCAATGAGGCAGATTAGCATGACATGTAGGACGTGAGAGAACACATTTCCTGGAGCTGTTGGAGTGCTGAGGAAATCTAGCTCTCCCGAGGAAGAGTGCAGTGTGTTGCCCTCCACTCAGCATACACAGAGTGACTGGGAAAGGTTTCCGGGCCTGGATGTTTCTTAGCAGCCCAGTGGAGCCTGCCGGTACTCGGTGTTCTTGCAGGGAATAGGGTGCCCACGCGAGGTCCTCGCTGTCTTGAAAAGCTTACTAACCTTAAAAGAAAACAGACCTGAAACGGAGGCCTCGAGGCAACTGCTCCATGCTGAGCTTCGGCAGGCCTAGTCAAGGCTTTACCTTGAGGAAAGGACTCACGTCAAGTTTCCTTTCAGCTCTAGAGCGTCTCAGGAGAAGCTCCCACCCAGGCTATGAAAGCACCCTGTTGATGGAGAGAACACTCGTTCCCTTCCCAGAGCCCTGCCTACAGTGACTAAAAGCACGTCCTAAAACTGTTATTTAGGTAGCTTCAGGGCAGCACGAATGGAGCTTTCAAAATGGGAAAGCAAGGCTTGTGCCATAAGGTCCCCGCTTCCAGCGAACACGCAGCCTACCTCCTTGTGATTTCTACCAAGTAAATATGCACTCTAGCTACACACTGGTCCCTTCCTTGAATAAAGTTTATTTGGCACGGAGTTCTGCGTGTAGCCAACCGCCTCCCCCAAGGAGCGCTCTAGGTAGGCTATCGGGCTTAGCTTCTTCTAAAACCCTGCAGTGTAAGAGGAAGAACTGTGCTTTGGTTACAGCAGGAACGCAGGCCGACTTTCTCCTGTAAGGATGGGGTCTTAAGGTCTGACTTTGTAGGAGGAATGCGAAGCAGTTTGGGTTTCTCAGTGCCGCTCAGCCTAGGGCAATGAGGCAGATTAGCATGACATGTAGGACGTGAGAGAACACATTTCCTGGAGCTGTTGGAGTGCTGAGGAAATCTAGCTCTCCCAAGGAAGAGTGCAGTGTGTTGCCCTCCACTCAGCATACACAGAGTGACTGGGAAAGGTATCCGGGCCTGGATGTTTCTTAGCAGCCCAGTGGAGCCTGCCGGTACTCGGTGTTCTTGCAGGGAATAGGGTGCCCACGCGAGGTCCTCGCTGTCTTGAAAAGCTTACTAACCTTAAAAGAAAACAGACCTGAAACGAAGGCCTCAAGGCAACTGCTCCAAGCTGAGCTTCGGCAGGCCTAGTCAAGGCTTTATCTTGAGGAAAGGACTCACGTCAAGTTTCCTTTCAGCTCTAGAGCGTCTCAGGAGAAGCTCCCACCCAGGCTATGAAAGCACCCTGTTGATGGAGAGAACACTCGTTCCCTTCCCAGAGCCCTGCCTACAGTGACTAAAAGCACGTCCTAAAACTGTTATTTAGGTAGCTTCAGGGCAGCACGAATGGAGCTTTCAAAATGGGAAAGCAAGGCTTGTGCCATAAGGTCCCCGCTTCCAGCGAACACGCAGCCTACCTCCTTGTGATTTCTACCAAGTAAATATGCACTCTAGCTACACACTGGTCCCTTCCTTGAATAAAGTTTATTTGGCACGGAGTTCTGCGTGTAGCCAACCGCCTCCCCCAAGGAGCTCTCTAGGTAGGCTATCGGGCTTAGCTTCTTCTAAAACCCTGCAGTGTAAGAGGAAGAACTGTGCTTTGGTTACAGCAGGAACGCAGGCCGACTTTCTCCTGTAAGGATGGGGTCGTAAGGTCTGACTTTGTAGGAGGAATGCGAAGCAGTTTGGGTTTCTCAGTGCCGCTCAGCCTAGGGCAATGAGGCAGATTAGCATGACATGTAGGACGTGAGAGAACACATTTCCTGCAGCTGTTGGAGTGCTGAGGAAATCTAGCTCTCCCAAGGAAGAGTGCAGTGTGTTGCCCTCCACTCAGCATACACAGAGTGACTGGGAAAGGTTTCCGGGCCTGGATGTTTCTTAGCAGCCCAGTGGAGCCTGCCGGTACTCGGTGTTCTTGCAGGGAATAGGGTGCCCACGCGAGGTCCTCGCTGTCTTGAAAAGCTTACTAACCTTAAAAGAAAACAGACCTGAAACGAAGGCCTCAAGGCAACTGCTCCAAGCTGAGCTTCGGCAGGCCTAGTCAAGGCTTTACCTTGAGGAAAGGACTCACGTCAAGTTTCCTTTCAGCTCTAGAGCGTCTCAGGAGAAGCTCCCACCCAGGCTATGAAAGCACCCTGTTGATGGAGAGAACACTCGTTCCCTTCCCAGAGCCCTGCCTACAGTGACTAAAAGCACGTCCTAAAACTGTTATTTAGGTAGCTTCAGGGCAGCACGAATGGAGCTTTCAAAATGGGAAAGCAAGGCTTGTGCCATAAGGTCCCCGCTTCCAGCGAACACGCAGCCTACCTCCTTGTGATTTCTACCAAGTAAATATGCACTCTAGCTACACACTGGTCCCTTCCTTGAATAAAGTTTATTTGGCACGGAGTTCTGCGTGTAGCCAACCGCCTCCCCCAAGGAGCGCTCTAGGTAGGCTATCGGGCTTAGCTTCTTCTAAAACCCTGCAGTGTAAGAGGAAGAACTGTGCTTTGGTTACAGCAGGAACGCAGGCCGACTTTCTCCTGTAAGGATGGGGTCGTAAGGTCTGACTTTGTAGGAGGAATGCGAAGCAGTTTGGGTTTCTCAGTGCCGCTCAGCCTAGGGCAATGAGGCAGATTAGCATGACATGTAGGACGTGAGAGAACACATTTCCTGGAGCTGTTGGAGTGCTGAGGAAATCTAGCTCTCCCGAGGAAGAGTGCAGTGTGTTGCCCTCCACTCAGCATACACAGAGTGACTGGGAAAGGTTTCCGGGCCTGGATGTTTCTTAGCAGCCCAGTGGAGCCTGCCGGTACTCGGTGTTCTTGCAGGGAATAGGGTGCCCACGCGAGGTCCTCACTGTCTTGAAAAGCTTACTAACCTTAAAAGAAAACAGACCTGAAACGAAGGCCTCAAGGCAACTGCTCCAAGCTGAGCTTCGGCAGGCCTAGTCAAGGCTTTACCTTGAGGAAAGGCCTCACGTCAAGTTTCCTTTCAGCTCTAGAGCGTCTCAGGAGAAGCTCCCACCTCGGCTATGAAAGCACCCTGTTGATGGAGAGAACACTCGTTCCCTTCCCAGAGCCCTGCCTACAGTGACTAAAAGCACGTCCTAAAACTGTTATTTAGGTAGCTTCAGGGCAGCACGAATGGAGCTTTCAAAATGGGAAAGCAAGGCTTGTGCCATAAGGTCCCCGCTTCCAGCGAACACGCAGCCTAGCTCCTTGTGATTTCTACCAAGTAAATATGCACTCTAGCTACACACTGGTCCCTTCCTTGAATCAAGTTTATTTGGCACGGAGTTCTGCGTGTAGCCAACCGCCTCCCCCAAGGAGCGCTCTAGGTAGGCTATCGGGCTTAGCTTCTTCTAAAACCCTGCAGTGTAAGAGGAAGAACTGTGCTTTGGTTACAGCAGGAACGCAGGCCGACTTTCTACTGTAAGGATGGGGTCGTAAGGTCTGACTTTGTAGGAGGAATGCGAAGCAGTTTGGGTTTCTCAGTGCCGCTCAGCCTAGGGCAATGAGGCAGATTAGCATGACATGTAGGACGTGAGAGAACACATTTCCTGGAGCTGTTGGAGTGCTGAGGAAATCTAGCTCTCCCAAGGAAGAGTGCAGTGTGTTGCCCTCCACTCAGCATACACAGAGTGACTGGGAAAGGTTTCCGGGCCTGGATGTTTCTTAGCAGCCCAGTGGAGCCTGCCGGTACTCGGTGTTCTTGCAGGGAATAGGGTGCCCACGCGAGGTCCTCGCTGTCTTGAAAAGCTTACTAACCTTAAAAGAAAACAGACCTGAAACGGAGGCCTCGAGGCAACTGCTCCAAGCTGAGCTTCGGCAGGCCTAGTCAAGGCTTTACCTTGAGGAAAGGACTCACGTCAAGTTTCCTTTCAGCTCTAGAGCGTCTCAGGAGAAGCTCCCACCCAGGCTATGAAAGCACCCTGTTGATGGAGAGAACACTCGTTCCCTTCCCAGAGCCCTGCCTACAGTGACTAAAAGCACGTCCTAAAACTGTTATTTAGGTAGCTTCAGGGCAGCACGAATGGAGCTTTCAAAATGGGAAAGCAAGGCTTGTGCCATAAGGTCCCCGCTTCCAGCGAACACGCAGCCTAGCTCCTTGTGATTTCTACCAAGTAAATATGCACTCTAGCTACACACTGGTCCCTTCCTTGAATAAAGTTTATTTGGCACGGAGTTCTGCGTGTAGCCAACCGCCTCCCCCAAGGAGCGCTCTAGGTAGGCTATCGGGCTTAGCTTCTTCTAAAACCCTGCAGTGTAAGAGGAAGAACTGTGCTTTGGTTACAGCAGGAACGCAGGCCGACTTTCTCCTGTAAGGATGGGGTCTTAAGGTCTGACTTTGTAGGAGGAATGCGAAGCAGTTTGGGTTTCTCAGTGCCGCTCAGCCTAGGGCAATGAGGCAGATTAGCATGACATGTAGGACGTGAGAGAACACATTTCCTGGAGCTGTTGGAGTGCTGAGGAAATCTAGCTCTCCCAAGGAAGAGTGCAGTGTGTTGCCCTCCACTCAGCATACACAGAGTGACTGGGAAAGGTTTCCGGGCCTGGATGTATCTTAGCAGCCCAGTGGAGCCTGCCGGTACTCGGTGTTCTTGCAGGGAATAGGGTGCCCACGCGAGGTCCTCGCTGTCTTGAAAAGCTTACTAACCTTAAAAGAAAACAGACCTGAAACGAAGGCCTCAAGGCAACTGCTCCAAGCTGAGCTTCGGCAGGCCTAGTCAAGGCTTTACCTTGAGGAAAGGACTCACGTCAAGTTTCCTTTCAGCTCTAGAGCGTCTCAGGAGAAGCTCCCACCCAGGCTATGAAAGCACCCTGTTGATGGAGAGAACACTCGTTCCCTTCCCAGAGCCCTGCCTACAGTGACTAAAAGCACGTCCTAAAACTGTTATTTAGGTAGCTTCAGGGCAGCATGAATGGAGCTTTCAAAATGGGAAAGCAAGGCTTGTGCCATAAGGTCCCTGCTTCCAGCGAACACGCAGCCTACCTCCTTGTGATTTCTACCAAGTAAATATGCACTCTAGCTACACACTGGTCCCTTCCTTGAATCAAGTGTATTTGGCACGGAGTTCTGCGTGTAGCCAACCGCCTCCCCCAAGGAGCGCTCTAGGTAGGCTATCGGGCTTAGCTTCTTCTAAAACCCTGCAGTGTAAGAGGAAGAACTGTGCTTTGGTTACAGCAGGAACGCAGGCCGACTTTCTCCTGTAAGGATGGGGTCGTAAGGTCTGACTTTGTAGGAGGAATGCGAAGCAGTTTGGGTTTCTCAGTGCCGCTCAGCCTAGGGCAATGAGGCAGATTAGCATGACATGTAGGACGTGAGAGAACACATTTCCTGGAGCTGTTGGAGTGCTGAGGAAATCTAGTTCTCCCAAGGAAGTGTGCAGTGTGTTGCCCTCCACTCAGCATACACAGAGTGACTGGGAAAGGTTTCCGGGCCTGGATGTATCTTAGCAGCCCAGTGGAGCCTGCCGGTACTCGGTGTTCTTGCAGGGAATAGGGTGCCCACGCGAGGTCCTCGCTGTCTTGAAAAGCTTACTAACCTTAAAAGAAAACAGACCTGAAACGAAGGCCTCAAGGCAACTGCTCCAAGCTGAGCTTCGGCAGGCCTAGTCAAGGCTTTACCTTGAGGAAAGGACTCACGTCAAGTTTCCTTTCAGCTCTAGAGCGTCTCAGGAGAAGCTCCCACCCAGGCTATGAAAGCACCCTGTTGATGGAGAGAACACTCGTTCTCTTCCCAGAGCCCTGCCTACAGTGACTAAAAGCACGTCCTAAAACTGTTATTTAGGTAGCTTCAGGGCAGCACGAATGGAGCTTTCAAAATGGGAAAGCAAGGCTTGTGCCATAAGGTCCCCGCTTCCAGCGAACACGCAGCCTACCTCCTTGTGATTTCTACCAAGTAAATATGCACTCTAGCTACACACTGGTCCCTTCCTTGAATAAAGTTTATTTGGCACGGAGTTCTGCGTGTAGCCAACCGCCTCCCCCAAGGAGCGCTCTAGGTAGGCTATCGGGCTTAGCTTCTTCTAAAACCCTGCAGTGTAAGAGGAAGAACTGTGCTTTGGTTACAGCAGGAACGCAGGCCGACTTTCTCCTGTAAGGATGGCGTCGTAAGGTCTGACTTTGTAGGAGGAATGCGAAGCAGTTTGGGTTTCTCAGTGCCGCTCAGCCTAGGGCAATGAGGCAGATTAGCATGACATGTAGGACGTGAGAGAACACATTTCCTGGAGCTGTTGGAGTGCTGAGGAAATCTAGCTCTCCCAAGGAAGAGTGCACTGTGTTGCCCTCCACTCAGCATACACAGAGTGACTGGGAAAGGTTTCCGGGCCTGGATGTTTCTTAGCAGCCCAGTGGAGCCTGCCGGTACTCGGTGTTCTTGCAGGGAATAGGGTGCCCACGCGAGGTCCTCGCTGTCTTGAAAAGCTTACTAACCCTAAAAGAAAACAGACCTGAAACGAAGGCCTCAAGGCAACTGCTCCAAGCTGAGCTTCGGCAGGCCTAGTCAAGGCTTTACCTTGAGGAAAGGACTCACGTCAAGTTTCCTTTCAGCTCTAGAGCGTCTCAGGAGAAGCTCCCACCCAGGCTATGAAAGCACCCTGTTGATGGAGAGAACACTCGTTCCCTTCCCAGAGCCCTGCCTACAGTGACTAAAAGCACGTCCTAAAACTGTTATTTAGGTAGCTTCAGGGCAGCACGAATGGAGCTTTCAAAATGGGAAAGCAAGGCTTGTGCCATAAGCTCCCCGCTTCCAGCGAACACGCAGCCTACCTCCTTGTGATTTCTACCAAGTAAATATGCACTCTAGCTACACACTGGTCCCTTCCTTGAATAAAGTTTATTTGGCACGGAGTTCTGCGTGTAGCCAACCGCCTCCCTCAAGGAGCGCTCTAGGTAGGCTATCGGGCTTAGCTTCTTCTAAAACCCTGCAGTGTAAGAGGAAGAACTGTGCTTTGGTTACAGCAGGAACGCAGGCCGACTTTCTCCTGTAAGGATGGGGTCTTAAGGTCTGACTTTGTAGGAGGAATGCGAAGCCGTTTGGGTTTCTCAGTGCCGCTCAGCCTAGGGCAATGAGGCAGATTAGCATGACATGTAGGACGTGAGAGAACACATTTCCTGGAGCTGTTGGAGTGCTGAGGAAATCTAGCTCTCCCAAGGAAGAGTGCAGTGTGTTGCCCTCCACTCAGCATACACAGAGTGACTGGGAAAGGTTTCCGGGCCTGGATGTATCTTAGCAGCCCAGTGGAGCCTGCCGGTACTCGGTGTTCTTGCAGGGAATAGGGTGCCCACGCGAGGTCCTCGCTGTCTTGAAAAGCTTACTAACCTTAAAAGAAAACAGACCTGAAACGAAGGCCTCAAGGCAACTGCTCCAAGCTGAGCTTCGGCAGGCCTAGTCAAGGCTTTACCTTGAGGAAAGGCCTCACGTCAAGTTTCCTTTCAGCTCTAGAGCGTCTCAGGAGAAGCTCCCACCCAGGCTATGAAAGCACCCTGTTGATGGAGAGAACACTCGTTCTCTTCCCAGAGCCCTGCCTACAGTGACTAAAAGCACGTCCTAAAACTGTTATTTAGGTAGCTTCAGGGCAGCACGAATGGAGCTTTCAAAATGGGAAAGCAAGGCTTGTGCCATAAGTTCCCCGCTTCCAGCGAACACGCAGCCTACCTCCTTGTGATTTCTACCAAGTAAATATGCACTCTAGCTACACACTGGTCCCTTCCTTGAATAAAGTTTATTTGGCACGGAGTTCTGCGTGTAGCCAACCGCCTCCCCCAAGGAGCGCTCTAGGTAGGCTATCGGGCTTAGCTTCTTCTAAAACCCTGCAGTGTAAGAGGAAGAACTGTGCTTTGGTTACAGCAGGAACGCAGGCCGACTTTCTCCTGTAAGGATGGGGTCGTAAGGTCTGACTTTGTAGGAGGAATGCGAAGCAGTTTGGGTTTCTCAGTGCCGCTCAGCCTAGGGCAATGAGGCAGATTAGCATGACATGTAGGACGTGAGAGAACACATTTCCTGGAGCTGTTGGAGTGCTGAGGAAATCTAGCTCTCCCGAGGAAGAGTGCAGTGTGTTGCCCTCCACTCAGCATACACAGAGTGACTGGGAAAGGTTTCCGGGCCTGGATGTTTCTTAGCAGCCCAGTGGAGCCTGCCGGTACTCGGTGTTCTTGCAGGGAATAGGGTGCCCACGCGAGGTCCTCGCTGTCTTGAAAAGCTTACTAACCTTAAAAGAAAACAGACCTGAAACGAAGGCCTCAAGGCAACTGCTCCAAGCTGAGCTTCGGCAGGCCTAGTCAAGGCTTTACCTTGAGGAAAGGACTCACGTCAAGTTTCCTTTCAGCTCTAGAGCGTCTCAGGAGAAGCTCCCACCCAGGCTATGAAAGCACCCTGTTGATGGAGAGAACACTCGTTCCCTTCCCAGAGCCCTGCCTACAGTGACTAAAAGCACGTCCTAAAACTGTTATTTAGGGAGCTTCAGGGCAGCACGAATGGAGCTTTCAAAATGGGAAAGCAAGGCTTGTGCCATAAGGTCCCCGCTTCCAGCGAACACGCAGCCTACCTCCTTGTGATTTCTACCAAGTAAATATGCACTCTAGCTACACACTGGTCCCTTCCTTGAATCAAGTGTATTTGGCACGGAGTTCTGCGTGTAGCCAACCGCCTCCCCCAAGGAGCGCTCTAGGTAGGCTATCGGGCTTAGCTTCTTCTAAAACCCTGCAGTGTAAGAGGAAGAACTGTGCTTTGGTTACAGCAGGAACGCAGGCCGACTTTCTCCTGTAAGGATGGGGTCGTAAGGTCTGACTTTGTAGGAGGAAAGCGAAGCAGTTTGGGTTTCTCTTTGCCGCTCAGCCTAGGGCAATGAGGCAGATTAGCATGACATGTAGGACGTGAGAGAACACATTTCCTGGAGCTGTTGGAGTGCTGAGGAAATCTAGCTCTCCCGAGGAAGAGTGCAGTGTGTTGCCCTCCACTCAGCATACACAGAGTGACTGGGAAAGGTTTCCGGGCCTGGATGTTTCTTAGCAGCCCAGTGGAGCCTGCCGGTACTCGGTGTTCTTGCAGGGAATAGGGTGCCCACGCGAGGTCCTCGCTGTCTTGAAAAGCTTACTAACCCTAAAAGAAAACAGACCTGAAACGAAGGCCTCAAGGCAACTGCTCCAAGCTGAGCTTCGGCAGGCCTAGTCAAGGCTTTACCTTGAGGAAAGGTCTCACGTCAAGTTTCCTTTCAGCTCTAGAGCGTCTCAGGAGAAGCTCCCACCCAGGCTATGAAAGCACCCTGTTGATGGAGAGAACACTCGTTCCCTTCCCAGAGCCCTGCCTACAGTGACTAAAAGCACGTCCTAAAACTGTTATTTAGGTAGCTTCAGGGCAGCACGAATGGAGCTTTCAAAATGGGAAAGCAAGGCTTGTGCCATAAGGTCCCCGCTTCCAGCGAACACGCAGCCTACCTCCTTGTGATTTCTACCAAGTAAATATGCACTCTAGCTACACACTGGTCCCTTCCTTGAATAAAGTTTATTTGGCACGGAGTTCTGCGTGTAGCCAACCGCCTCCCCCAAGGAGCGCTCTAGGTAGGCTATCGGGCTTAGCTTCTTCTAAAACCCTGCAGTGTAAGAGGAAGAACTGTGCTTTGGTTACAGCAGGAACGCAGGCCGACTTTCTCCTGTAAGGATGGCGTCGTAAGGTCTGACTTTGTAGGAGGAATGCGAAGCAGTTTGGGTTTCTCAGTGCCGCTCAGCCTAGGGCAATGAGGCAGATTAGCATGACATGTAGGACGTGAGAGAACACATTTCCTGGAGCTGTTGGAGTGCTGAGGAAATCTAGCTCTCCCAAGGAAGAGTGCAGTGTGTTGCCCTCCACTCAGCATACACAGAGTGACTGGGAAAGGTTTCCGGGCCTGGATGTTTCTTAGCAGCCCAGTGGAGCCTGCCGGTACTCGGTGTTCTTGCAGGGAATAGGGTGCCCACGCGAGGTCCTCGCTGTCTTGAAAAGCTTACTAACCTTAAAAGAAAACAGACCTGAAACGAAGGCCTCAAGGCAACTGCTCCAAGCTGAGCTTCGGCAGGCATAGTCAAGGCTTTATCTTGAGGAAAGGACTCACGCCAAGTTTCCTTTCAGCTCTAGAGCGTTTCAGGAGAAGCTCCCACCCAGGCTATGAAAGCACCCTGTTGATGGAGAGAACACTCGTTCCCTTCCCAGAGCCCTGCCTACAGTGACTAAAAGCACGTCCTAAAACTGTTATTTAGGTAGCTTCAGGGCAGCACGAATGGAGCTTTCAAAATGGGAAAGCAAGGCTTGTGCCATAAGGTCCCCGCTTCCAGCGAACACGCAGCCTACCTCCTTGTGATTTCTACCAAGTAAATATGCACTCTAGCTACACACTGGTCCCTTCCTTGAATAAAGTTTATTTGGCACGGAGTTCTGCGTGTAGCCAACCGCCTCCCCCAAGGAGCGCTCTAGGTAGGCTATCGGGCTTAGCTTCTTCTAAAACCCTGCAGTGTAAGAGGAAGAACTGTGCTTTGGTTACAGCAGGAACGCAGGCCGACTTTCTCCTGTAAGGATGGGGTCTTAAGGTCTGACTTTGTAGGAGGAATGCGAAGCAGTTTGGGTTTCTCAGTGCCGCTCAGCCTAGGGCAATGAGGCAGATTAGCATGACATGTAGGACGTGAGAGAACACATTTCCTGGAGCTGTTGGAGTGCTGAGGAAATCTAGCTCTCCCGAGGAAGAGTGCAGTGTGTTGCCCTCCACTCAGCATACACAGAGTGACTGGGAAAGGTTTCCGGGCCTGGATGTTTCTTAGCAGCCCAGTGGAGCCTGCCGGTACTCGGTGTTCTTGCAGGGAATAGCGTGCCCACGCGAGGTCCTCGCTGTCTTGAAAAGCTTACTAACCTTAAAAGAAAACAGACCTGAAACGAAGGCCTCAAGGCAACTGCTCCAAGCTGAGCTTCGGCAGGCCTAGTCAAGTCTTTACCTTGAGGAAAGGCCTCACGTCAAGTTTCCTTTCAGCTCTAGAGCGTCTCAGGAGAAGCTCCCACCCAGGCTATGAAAGCACCCTGTTGATGGAGAGAACACTCGTTCCCTTCCCAGAGCCCTGCCTACAGTGACTAAAAGCACGTCCTAAAACTGTTATTTAGGTAGCTTCAGGGCAGCACGAATGGAGCTTTCAAAATGGGAAAGCAAGGCTTGTGCCATAAGGTCCCCGCTTCCAGCGAACACGCAGCCTACCTCCTTGTGATTTCTACCAAGTAAATATGCACTCTAGCTACACACTGGTCCCTTCCTTGAATAAAGTTTATTTGGCACGGAGTTCTGCGTGTAGCCAACCGCCTCCCCCAAGGAGCGCTCTAGGTAGGCTATCGGGCTTAGCTTCTTCTAAAACCCTGCAGTGTAAGAGGAAGAACTGTGCTTTGGTTACAGCAGGAACGCAGGCCGACTTTCTCCTGTAGGATGGGCTCGTAAGGTCTGACTTTGTAGGAGGAATGCGAAGCAGTTTGGGTTTCTCAGTGCCGCTGAGCCTAGGGCAATGAGGCAGATTAGCATGACATGTAGGACGTGAGAGAACACATTTCCTGGAGCTGTTGGAGTGCTGAGGAAATCTAGCTCTCCCGAGGAAGAATGCAGTGTGTTGCCTCCACTCAGCATACACAGAGTGACTGGGAAAGGTTTCCGGGCCAGGATGTTTCTTAGCAGCCCAGTGGAGCCTGCCGGTACTCGGTGTTCTTGCAGGGAATAGGGCGCCCACGCGAGGTCCTCGGTGTCTTGAAAAGTTTACTAACCTTAAAAGAAAACAGACCTGAAACGAAGGCCTCAAGGCAACTGCTCCAAGCTGAGCTTCGGCAGGGCTAGTCAAGGCTTTACCTTGAGGAAAGGACTCACGTCAAGTTTCCTTTCAGCTCTAGAGCGTCTCTGGAGAAGCTCCCACCCCGGCTATGAAAGCACCCTGTTGGTGGAGAGAACACTCGTTCCCTTCCCAGAGCCCTGCCTACAGTGACTAAAAGCACGTCCTAAAACTGTTATTTAGGTAGCTTCAGGGCAGCATGAATGGAGCTTTCAAAATGGGAAAGCAAGGCTTGTGCCATAAGCTCCCCGCTTCCAGCGAACACGCAGCCTAGCTCCTTGTGATTTCTACCAAGTAAATATACACTCTAACTACACACTGGTCCCTTCCTTGAATCAAGTTTATTTGGCACGGAGTTCTGCCTGTAGCCAACCGCCTCCCCCAAGGAGCGCTCTAGGTAGGCTATCGGGCTTAGCTTCTTCTAAAACCCTGCAGTGTAAGAGGAAGAACTGTGCTTTGGTTACAGCAGGAACGCAGGCCGACTTTCTCCTGTAAAGATGGGGTCTTATGGTATGACTTTGTAGGAGGAATGCGAAGCAGTTTGGGTTTCTCAGTGCCGCTCAGCCTAGGGCAATGAGGCAGATTAGCATGACATGTAGGACGTGAGAGAATACATTTCCTGGAGCTGTTGGAGTGCTGAGGAAATCTAGCTCTCCCAAGGAAGAGTGCAGTGTGTTGCCCTCCACTCAGCATACACAGAGTGACTGGGAAAGGTTTCCGGGCCTGGATGTTTCTTAGCAGCCCAGTGGAGCCTGCCGGTACTCGGTGTTCTTGCAGGGAATAGGGTGCCCACGCGAGGTCCTCGCTGTCTTGAAAAGCTTACTAACCTTAAAAGAAAACAGACCTGAAACGAAGGCCTCAAGGCAACTGCTCCAAGCTGAGCTTCGGCAGGCCTAGTCAAGGCTTTAGCTTGAGGAAAGGACTCACGTCAAGTTTCCTTTCAGCTCTAGAGCGTCTCAGGAGAAGCTCCCACCCAGGCTATGAAAGCACCCTGTTGATGGAGAGAACACTCGTTCCCTTCCCAGAGCCCTGCCTACAGTGACTAAAAGCACGTCCTAAAACTGTTATTTAGGTAGCTTCAGGGCAGCACGAATGGAGCTTTCAAAATGGGAAAGCAAGGCTTGTGCCATAAGGTCCCCGCTTCCAGCGAACACGCAGCCTACCTCCTTGTGATTTCTACCAAGTAAATATGCACTCTAGCTACACACTGGTCCCTTCCTTGAATCAAGTGTATTTGGCACGGAGTTCTGCGTGTAGCCAACCGCCTCCCCCAAGGAGCGCTCTAGGTAGGCTATCGGGCTTAGCTTCTTCTAAAACCCTGCAGTGTAAGAGGAAGAACTGTGCTTTGGTTACAGCAGGAACGCAGGCCGACTTTCTCCTGTAAGGATGGGGTCGTAAGGTCTGACTTTGTAGGAGGAAAGCGAAGCAGTTTGGGTTTCTCTTTGCCGCTCAGCCTAGGGCAATGAGGCAGATTAGCATGACATGTAGGACGTGAGAGAACACATTTCCTGGAGCTGTTGGAGTGCTGAGGAAATCTAGCTCTCCCGAGGAAGAGTGCAGTGTGTTGCCCTCCACTCAGCATACACAGAGTGACTGGGAAAGGTTTCCGGGCCTGGATGTTTCTTAGCAGCCCAGTGGAGCCTGCCGGTACTCGGTGTTCTTGCAGGGAATAGGGTGCCCACGCGAGGTCCTCGCTGTCTTGAAAAGCTTACTAACCCTAAAAGAAAACAGACCTGAAACGAAGGCCTCAAGGCAACTGCTCCAAGCTGAGCTTCGGCAGGCCTAGTCAAGGCTTTACCTTGAGGAAAGGTCTCACGTCAAGTTTCCTTTCAGCTCTAGAGCGTCTCAGGAGAAGCTCCCACCCAGGCTATGAAAGCACCCTGTTGATGGAGAGAACACTCGTTCCCTTCCCAGAGCCCTGCCTACAGTGACTAAAAGCACGTCCTAAAACTGTTATTTAGGTAGCTTCAGGGCAGCACGAATGGAGCTTTCAAAATGGGAAAGCAAGGCTTGTGCCATAAGGTCCCCGCTTCCAGCGAACACGCAGCCTACCTCCTTGTGATTTCTACCAAGTAAATATGCACTCTAGCTACACACTGGTCCCTTCCTTGAATAAAGTTTATTTGGCACGGAGTTCTGCGTGTAGCCAACCGCCTCCCCCAAGGAGCGCTCTAGGTAGGCTATCGGGCTTAGCTTCTTCTAAAACCCTGCAGTGTAAGAGGAAGAACTGTGCTTTGGTTACAGCAGGAACGCAGGCCGACTTTCTCCTGTAAGGATGGCGTCGTAAGGTCTGACTTTGTAGGAGGAATGCGAAGCAGTTTGGGTTTCTCAGTGCCGCTCAGCCTAGGGCAATGAGGCAGATTAGCATGACATGTAGGACGTGAGAGAACACATTTCCTGGAGCTGTTGGAGTGCTGAGGAAATCTAGCTCTCCCAAGGAAGAGTGCAGTGTGTTGCCCTCCACTCAGCATACACAGAGTGACTGGGAAAGGTTTCCGGGCCTGGATGTTTCTTAGCAGCCCAGTGGAGCCTGCCGGTACTCGGTGTTCTTGCAGGGAATAGGGTGCCCACGCGAGGTCCTCGCTGTCTTGAAAAGCTTACTAACCTTAAAAGAAAACAGACCTGAAACGAAGGCCTCAAGGCAACTGCTCCAAGCTGAGCTTCGGCAGGCATAGTCAAGGCTTTATCTTGAGGAAAGGACTCACGCCAAGTTTCCTTTCAGCTCTAGAGCGTTTCAGGAGAAGCTCCCACCCAGGCTATGAAAGCACCCTGTTGATGGAGAGAACACTCGTTCCCTTCCCAGAGCCCTGCCTACAGTGACTAAAAGCACGTCCTAAAACTGTTATTTAGGTAGCTTCAGGGCAGCACGAATGGAGCTTTCAAAATGGGAAAGCAAGGCTTGTGCCATAAGGTCCCCGCTTCCAGCGAACACGCAGCCTACCTCCTTGTGATTTCTACCAAGTAAATATGCACTCTAGCTACACACTGGTCCCTTCCTTGAATAAAGTTTATTTGGCACGGAGTTCTGCGTGTAGCCAACCGCCTCCCCCAAGGAGCGCTCTAGGTAGGCTATCGGGCTTAGCTTCTTCTAAAACCCTGCAGTGTAAGAGGAAGAACTGTGCTTTGGTTACAGCAGGAACGCAGGCCGACTTTCTCCTGTAAGGATGGGGTCTTAAGGTCTGACTTTGTAGGAGGAATGCGAAGCAGTTTGGGTTTCTCAGTGCCGCTCAGCCTAGGGCAATGAGGCAGATTAGCATGACATGTAGGACGTGAGAGAACACATTTCCTGGAGCTGTTGGAGTGCTGAGGAAATCTAGCTCTCCCGAGGAAGAGTGCAGTGTGTTGCCCTCCACTCAGCATACACAGAGTGACTGGGAAAGGTTTCCGGGCCTGGATGTTTCTTAGCAGCCCAGTGGAGCCTGCCGGTACTCGGTGTTCTTGCAGGGAATAGCGTGCCCACGCGAGGTCCTCGCTGTCTTGAAAAGCTTACTAACCTTAAAAGAAAACAGACCTGAAACGAAGGCCTCAAGGCAACTGCTCCAAGCTGAGCTTCGGCAGGCCTAGTCAAGTCTTTACCTTGAGGAAAGGCCTCACGTCAAGTTTCCTTTCAGCTCTAGAGCGTCTCAGGAGAAGCTCCCACCCAGGCTATGAAAGCACCCTGTTGATGGAGAGAACACTCGTTCCCTTCCCAGAGCCCTGCCTACAGTGACTAAAAGCACGTCCTAAAACTGTTATTTAGGTAGCTTCAGGGCAGCACGAATGGAGCTTTCAAAATGGGAAAGCAAGGCTTGTGCCATAAGGTCCCCGCTTCCAGCGAACACGCAGCCTACCTCCTTGTGATTTCTACCAAGTAAATATGCACTCTAGCTACACACTGGTCCCTTCCTTGAATAAAGTTTATTTGGCACGGAGTTCTGCGTGTAGCCAACCGCCTCCCCCAAGGAGCGCTCTAGGTAGGCTATCGGGCTTAGCTTCTTCTAAAACCCTGCAGTGTAAGAGGAAGAACTGTGCTTTGGTTACAGCAGGAACGCAGGCCGACTTTCTCCTGTAGGATGGGCTCGTAAGGTCTGACTTTGTAGGAGGAATGCGAAGCAGTTTGGGTTTCTCAGTGCCGCTGAGCCTAGGGCAATGAGGCAGATTAGCATGACATGTAGGACGTGAGAGAACACATTTCCTGGAGCTGTTGGAGTGCTGAGGAAATCTAGCTCTCCCGAGGAAGAATGCAGTGTGTTGCCTCCACTCAGCATACACAGAGTGACTGGGAAAGGTTTCCGGGCCAGGATGTTTCTTAGCAGCCCAGTGGAGCCTGCCGGTACTCGGTGTTCTTGCAGGGAATAGGGCGCCCACGCGAGGTCCTCGGTGTCTTGAAAAGTTTACTAACCTTAAAAGAAAACAGACCTGAAACGAAGGCCTCAAGGCAACTGCTCCAAGCTGAGCTTCGGCAGGGCTAGTCAAGGCTTTACCTTGAGGAAAGGACTCACGTCAAGTTTCCTTTCAGCTCTAGAGCGTCTCTGGAGAAGCTCCCACCCCGGCTATGAAAGCACCCTGTTGGTGGAGAGAACACTCGTTCCCTTCCCAGAGCCCTGCCTACAGTGACTAAAAGCACGTCCTAAAACTGTTATTTAGGTAGCTTCAGGGCAGCATGAATGGAGCTTTCAAAATGGGAAAGCAAGGCTTGTGCCATAAGCTCCCCGCTTCCAGCGAACACGCAGCCTAGCTCCTTGTGATTTCTACCAAGTAAATATACACTCTAACTACACACTGGTCCCTTCCTTGAATCAAGTTTATTTGGCACGGAGTTCTGCCTGTAGCCAACCGCCTCCCCCAAGGAGCGCTCTAGGTAGGCTATCGGGCTTAGCTTCTTCTAAAACCCTGCAGTGTAAGAGGAAGAACTGTGCTTTGGTTACAGCAGGAACGCAGGCCGACTTTCTCCTGTAAAGATGGGGTCTTATGGTATGACTTTGTAGGAGGAATGCGAAGCAGTTTGGGTTTCTCAGTGCCGCTCAGCCTAGGGCAATGAGGCAGATTAGCATGACATGTAGGACGTGAGAGAATACATTTCCTGGAGCTGTTGGAGTGCTGAGGAAATCTAGCTCTCCCAAGGAAGAGTGCAGTGTGTTGCCCTCCACTCAGCATACACAGAGTGACTGGGAAAGGTTTCCGGGCCTGGATGTTTCTTAGCAGCCCAGTGGAGCCTGCCGGTACTCGGTGTTCTTGCAGGGAATAGGGTGCCCACGCGAGGTCCTCGCTGTCTTGAAAAGCTTACTAACCTTAAAAGAAAACAGACCTGAAACGAAGGCCTCAAGGCAACTGCTCCAAGCTGAGCTTCGGCAGGCCTAGTCAAGGCTTTAGCTTGAGGAAAGGACTCACGTCAAGTTTCCTTTCAGCTCTAGAGCGTCTCAGGAGAAGCTCCCACCCAGGCTATGAAAGCACCCTGTTGATGGAGAGAACACTCGTTCCCTTCCCAGAGCCCTGCCTACAGTGACTAAAAGCACGTCCTAAAACTGTTATTTAGGTAGCTTCAGGGCAGCACGAATGGAGCTTTCAAAATGGGAAAGCAAGGCTTGTGCCATAAGGTCCCCGCTTCCAGCGAACACGCAGCCTACCTCCTTGTGATTTCTACCAAGTAAATATACACTCTAGCTACACACTGGTCCCTTCCTTGAATAAAGTTTATTTGGCACGGAGTTCTGCGTGTAGCCAACCGCCTCCCCCAAGGAGCGCTCTAGGTAGACTATCGGGCTTAGCTTCTTCTAAAACCCTGCAGTGTAAGAGGAAGAACTGTGCTTTGGTTACAGCAGGAACGCAGGCCGACTTTCTCCTGTAAGGATGGGGTCGTAAGGTATGGCTTTGTAGGAGCAATGCGAAGCCGTTTGGGTTTCTCAGTGCCGCTCAGCCTAGGGCAATGAGGCAGATTAGCATGACATGTAGGACGTGAGAGAACACATTTCCTGGAGCTGTTGGAGTGCTGAGGAAATCTAGCTCTCCCAAGGAAGAGTGCAGTGTGTTGCCCTCCACTCAGCATACACAGAGTGACTGGGAAAGGTTTCCGGGCCTGGATGTTTCTTAGCAGCCCAGTGGAGCCTGCCGGTACTCGGTGTTCTTGCAGGGAATAGGGTGCCCACGCGAGGTCCTCGCTGTCTTGAAAAGCTTACTAACCTTAAAAGAAAACAGACCTGAAACGAAGGCCTCAAGGCAACTGCTCCAAGCTGAGCTTCGGCAGGGCTAGTCAAGGCTTTACCTTGAGGAAAGGACTCACGTCAAGTTTCCTTTCAGCTCTAGAGCGTCTCTGGAGAAGCTCCCACCCCGGCTATGAAAGCACCCTGTTGATGTAGAGAACACTCGTTCCCTTCCCAGAGCCCTGCCTACAGTGACTAAAAGCACGTCCTAAAACTGTTATTTAGGTAGCTTCAGGGCAGCACGAATGGAGCTTTCAAAATGGGAAAGCAAGGCTTGTGCCATAAGGTCCCCGCTTCCAGCGAACACGCAGCCTACCTCCTTGTGATTTCTACCAAGTAAATATACACTCTAGCTACACACTGGTCCCTTCCTTGAATCAAGTTTATTTGGCACGGAGTTCTGCGTGTAGCCAACCGCCTCCCCCAAGGAGCGCTCTAGATAGGCTATCGGGCTTAGCTTCTTCTAAAACCCTGCAGTGTAAGAGGAAGAACTGTGCTTTGGTTACAGCAGGAACGCAGGCCGACTTTCTCCTGTAAGGATGGGGTCTTAAGGTATGGCTTTGTAGGAGCAATGCGAAGCAGTTTGGGTTTCTCAGTGCCGCTCAGCCTAGGGCAATGAGGCAGATTAGCATGACATGTAGGACGTGAGAGAACACATTTCCTGGAGCTGTTGGAGTGCTGAGGAAATCTAGCTCTCCCAAGGAAGAGTGCAGTGTGTTGCCCTCCACTCAGCATACACAGAGTGACTGGGAAAGGTTTCCGGGCCTGGATGTTTCTTTGCAGCCCAGTGGAGCCTGCCGGTACTCGGTGTTCTTGCAGGGAATAGGGTGCCCACGCGAGGTCCTCGCTGTCTTGAAAAGCTTACTAACCTTAAAAGAAAACAGACCTGAAACGAAGGCCTCAAGGCAACTGCTCCAAGCTGAGCTTCGCCAGGCCTAGTCAAGGCTTTAGCTTGAGGAAAGGACTCACGTCAAGTTTCCTTTCAGCTCTAGAGCGTCGCAGGAGAAGCTCCCACCCAGGCTATGAAAGCACGTTGTTGATGTAGAGAACACTCGTTCCCTTCCCAGAGCCCTGCCTACAGTGACTAAAAGCTCGTCCTAAAACTGTTATTTAGGTAGCTTCAGGGCAGCATGAATGGAGCTTTCAAAATGGGAAAGCAAGGCTTGTGCCATAAGGTCCCCGCTTCCAGCGAACACGCAGCCTACCTCCTTGTGATTTCTACCAAGTAAATATACACTCTAGCTACACACTGGTCCCTTCCTTGAATAAAGTTTATTTGGCACGGAGTTCTGCGTGTAGCCAACCGCCTCCCCCAAGGAGCGCTCTAGGTAGGCTATCGGGCTTAGCTTCTTCTAAAACCCTGAGTGTAAGAGGAAGAACTGTGCTTTGGTTACAGCAGGAACGCAGGCCGACTTTCTCCTGTAAGGATGGGGTCTTAAGGTATGGCTTTGTAGGAGCAATGCGAAGCAGTTTGGGTTTCTCAGTGCCGCTCAGCCTAGGGCAATGAGGCAGATTAGCATGACATGTAGGACGTGAGAGAACACATTTCCTGGAGCTGTTGGAGTGCTGAGGAAATCTAGCTCTCCCAAGGAAGAGTGCAGTGTGTTGCCCTCCACTCAGCATACACAGAGTGACTGGGAAAGGTTTCCGGGCCTGGATGTTTCTTAGCAGCCCAGTGGAGCCTGCCGGTACTCGGTGTTCTTGCAGGGAATAGGGTGCCCACGCGAGGTCCTCGCTGTCTTGAAAAGCTTACTAACCTTAAAAGAAAACAGACCTGAAACGAAGGCCTCAAGGCAACTGCTCCAAGCTGAGCTTCGGCAGGCCTAGTCAAGGCTTTACCTTGAGGAAAGGCCTCACGTCAAGTTTCCTTTCAGCTCTAGAGCGTCTCAGGAGAAGCTCCCACCCAGGCTATGAAAGCACCCTGTTGATGGAGAGAACACTCGTTCCCTTCCCAGAGCCCTGCCTACAGTGACTAAAAGCACGTCCTAAAACTGTTATTTAGGTAGCTTCAGGGCAGCACGAATGGAGCTTTCAAAATGGGAAAGCAAGGCTTGTGCCATAAGGTCCCCGCTTCCAGCGAACACGCAGCCTAGCTCCTTGTGATTTCTACCAAGTAAATATGCACTCTAGCTACACACTGGTCCCTTCCTTGAATAAAGTTTATTTGGCACGGAGTTCTGCGTGTAGCCAACCGCCTCCCCCAAGGAGCGCTCTAGGTAGGCTATCGGGCTTAGCTTCTTCTAAAACCCTGCAGTGTAAGAGGAAGAACTGTGCTTTGGTTACAGCAGGAACGCAGGCCGACTTTCTCCTGTAAGGATGGGGTCGTAAGGTCTGACTTTGTAGGAGGAATGCGAAGCAGTTTGGGTTTCTCAGTGCCGCTCAGCCTAGGGCAATGAGGCAGATTAGCATGACATGTAGGACGTGAGAGAACACATTTCCTGGAGCTGTTGGAGTGCTGAGGAAATCTAGCTCTCCCGAGGAAGAGTGCAGTGTGTTGCCCTCCACTCAGCATACACAGAGTGACTGGGAAAGGTTTCCGGGCCTGGATGTTTCTTAGCAGCCCAGTGGAGCCTGCCGGTACTCGGTGTTCTTGCAGGGAATAGGGTGCCCACGCGAGGTCCTCGCTGTCTTGAAAAGCTTACTAACCTTAAAAGAAAACAGACCTGAAACGAAGGCCTCAAGGCAACTGCTCCAAGCTGAGCTTCGGCAGGCCTAGTCAAGTCTTTACCTTGAGGAAAGGCCTCACGACAAGTTTCCTTTCAGCTCTAGAGCGTCTCAGGAGAAGCTCCCACCCAGGCTATGAAAGCACCCTGTTGATGGAGAGAACACTCGTTCCCTTCCCAGAGCCCTGCCTACAGTGACTAAAAGCACGTCCTAAAACTGTTATTTAGGTAGCTTCAGGGCAGCACGAATGGAGCTTTCAAAATGGGAAAGCAAGGCTTGTGCCATAAGGTCCCCGCTTCCAGCGAACACGCAGCCTAGCTCCTTGTGATTTCTACCAAGTAAATATGCACTCTAGCTACACACTGGTCCCTTCCTTGAATAAAGTTTATTTGGCACGGAGTTCTGCGTGTAGCCAACCGCCTCCCCCAAGGAGCGCTCTAGGTAGGCTATCGGGCTTAGCTTCTTCTAAAACCCTGCAGTGTAAGAGGAAGAACTGTGCTTTGGTTACAGCAGGAACGCAGGCCGACTTTCTCCTGTAAGGATGGTGTCGTAAGGTCTGACTTTGTAGGAGGAATGCGAAGCCGTTTGGGTTTCTCAGTGCCGCTCAGCCTAGGGCAATGAGGCAGATTAGCATGACATGTAGGACGTGAGAGAACACATTTCCTGGAGCTGTTGGAGTGCTGAGGAAATCTAGCTCTCCCAAGGAAGAGTGCAGTGTGTTGCCCTCCACTCAGCATACACAGAGTGACTGGGAAAGGTTTCCGGGCCTGGATGTTTCTTAGCAGCCCAGTGGAGCCTGCCGGTCCTCGGTGTTCTTGCAGGGAATAGGGTGCCCACGCGAGGTCCTCGCTGTCTTGAAAAGCTTACTAACCTTAAAAGAAAACAGACCTGAAACGAAGGCCTCAAGGCAACTGCTCCAAGCTGAGCTTCGCCAGGCCTAGTCAAGGCTTTACCTTGAGGAAAGGACTCACGTCAAGTTTCCTTTCAGCTCTAGAGCGTCTCAGGAGAAGCTCCCACCCAGGCTATGAAAGCACCCTGTTGATGGAGAGAACACTCGTTCCCTTCCCAGAGCCCTGCCTACAGTGACTAAAAGCCCGTCCTAAAACTGTTATTTAGGTAGCTTCAGGGCAGCACGAATGGAGCTTTCAAAATGGGAAAGCAAGGCTTGTGCCATAAGGTCCCCGCTTCCAGCGAACACGCAGCCTAGCTCCTTGTGATTTCTACCAAGTAAATATGCACTCTAGCTACACACTGGTCCCTTCCTTGAATCAAGTGTATTTGGCACGGAGTTCTGCGTGTAGCCAACCGCCTCCCCCAAGGAGCGCTCTAGGTAGGCTATCGGGCTTAGCTTCTTCTAAAACCCTGCAGTGTAAGAGGAAGAACTGTGCTTTGGTTACAGCAGGAACGCAGGCCGACTTTCTCCTGTAAGGATGGGGTCTTAAGGTCGGACTTTGTAGGAGGAATGCGAAGCCGTTTGGGTTTCTCGTTGCCGCTCAGCCTAGGGCAATGAGGCAGATTAGCATGACATGTAGGACGTGAGAGAACACATTTCCTGGAGCTGTTGGAGTGCTGAGGAAATCTAGCTCTCCCAAGGAAGAGTGCAGTGTGTTGCCCTCCACTCAGCATACACAGAGTGACTGGGAAAGGTTTCCGGGCCTGGATGTATCTTAGCAGCCCAGTGGAGCCTGCCGGTACTCGGTGTTCTTGCAGGGAATAGGGTGCCCACGCGAGGTCCTCGCTGTCTTGAAAAGCTTACTAACCTTAAAAGAAAACAGACCTGAAACGAAGGCCTCAAGGCAACTGCTCCAAGCTGAGCTTCGGCAGGCCTAGTCAAGGCTTTACCTTGAGGAAAGGCCTCACGTCAAGTTTCCTTTCAGCTCTAGAGCGTCTCAGGAGAAGCTCCCACCCAGGCTATGAAAGCACCCTGTTGATGGAGAGAACACTCGTTCCCTTCCCAGAGCCCTGCCTACAGTGACTAAAAGCACGTCCTAAAACTGTTATTTAGGTAGCTTCAGGGCAGCACGAATGGAGCTTTCAAAATGGGAAAGCAAGGCTTGTGCCATAAGGTCCCCGCTTCCAGCGAACACGCAGCCTAGCTCCTTGTGATTTCTACCAAGTAAATATGCACTCTAGCTACACACTGGTCCCTTCCTTGAATAAAGTTTATTTGGCACGGAGTTCTGCGTGTAGCCAACCGCCTCCCCCAAGGAGCGCTCTAGGTAGGCTATCGGGCTTAGCTTCTTCTAAAACCCTGCAGTGTAAGAGGAAGAACTGTGCTTTGGTTACAGCAGGAACGCAGGCCGACTTTCTCCTGTAAGGATGGGGTCGTAAGGTCTGACTTTGTAGGAGGAATGCGAAGCAGTTTGGGTTTCTCAGTGCCGCTCAGCCTAGGGCAATGAGGCAGATTAGCATGACATGTAGGACGTGAGAGAACACATTTCCTGGAGCTGTTGGAGTGCTGAGGAAATCTAGCTCTCCCGAGGAAGAGTGCAGTGTGTTGCCCTCCACTCAGCATACACAGAGTGACTGGGAAAGGTTTCCGGGCCTGGATGTTTCTTAGCAGCCCAGTGGAGCCTGCCGGTACTCGGTGTTCTTGCAGGGAATAGGGTGCCCACGCGAGGTCCTCGCTGTCTTGAAAAGCTTACTAACCTTAAAAGAAAACAGACCTGAAACGAAGGCCTCAAGGCAACTGCTCCAAGCTGAGCTTCGGCAGGCCTAGTCAAGGCTTTACCTTGAGGAAAGGCCTCACGTCAAGTTTCCTTTCAGCTCTAGAGCGTCTCAGGAGAAGCTCCCACCCAGGCTATGAAAGCACCCTGTTGATGGAGAGAACACTCGTTCCCTTCCCAGAGCCCTGCCTACAGTGACTAAAAGCACGTCCTAAAACTGTTATTTAGGTAGCTTCAGGGCAGCACGAATGGAGCTTTCAAAATGGGAAAGCAAGGCTTGTGCCATAAGGTCCCCGCTTCCAGCGAACACGCAGCCTAGCTCCTTGTGATTTCTACCAAGTAAATATGCACTCTAGCTACACACTGGTCCCTTCCTTGAATAAAGTTTATTTGGCACGGAGTTCTGCGTGTAGCCAACCGCCTCCCCCAAGGAGCGCTCTAGGTAGGCTATCGGGCTTAGCTTCTTCTAAAACCCTGCAGTGTAAGAGGAAGAACTGTGCTTTGGTTACAGCAGGAACGCAGGCCGACTTTCTCCTGTAAGGATGGGGTCGTAAGGTCTGACTTTGTAGGAGGAATGCGAAGCAGTTTGGGTTTCTCAGTGCCGCTCAGCCTAGGGCAATGAGGCAGATTAGCATGACATGTAGGACGTGAGAGAACACATTTCCTGGAGCTGTTGGAGTGCTGAGGAAATCTAGCTCTCCCGAGGAAGAGTGCAGTGTGTTGCCCTCCACTCAGCATACACAGAGTGACTGGGAAAGGTTTCCGGGCCTGGATGTTTCTTAGCAGCCCAGTGGAGCCTGCCGGTACTCGGTGTTCTTGCAGGGAATAGGGTGCCCACGCGAGGTCCTCGCTGTCTTGAAAAGCTTACTAACCTTAAAAGAAAACAGACCTGAAACGAAGGCCTCAAGGCAACTGCTCCAAGCTGAGCTTCGGCAGGCCTAGTCAAGTCTTTACCTTGAGGAAAGGCCTCACGACAAGTTTCCTTTCAGCTCTAGAGCGTCTCAGGAGAAGCTCCCACCCAGGCTATGAAAGCACCCTGTTGATGGAGAGAACACTCGTTCCCTTCCCAGAGCCCTGCCTACAGTGACTAAAAGCACGTCCTAAAACTGTTATTTAGGTAGCTTCAGGGCAGCACGAATGGAGCTTTCAAAATGGGAAAGCAAGGCTTGTGCCATAAGGTCCCCGCTTCCAGCGAACACGCAGCCTAGCTCCTTGTGATTTCTACCAAGTAAATATGCACTCTAGCTACACACTGGTCCCTTCCTTGAATAAAGTTTATTTGGCACGGAGTTCTGCGTGTAGCCAACCGCCTCCCCCAAGGAGCGCTCTAGGTAGGCTATCGGGCTTAGCTTCTTCTAAAACCCTGCAGTGTAAGAGGAAGAACTGTGCTTTGGTTACAGCAGGAACGCAGGCCGACTTTCTCCTGTAAGGATGGGGTCGTAAGGTCTGACTTTGTAGGAGGAATGCGAAGCCGTTTGGGTTTCTCAGTGCCGCTCAGCCTAGGGCAATGAGGCAGATTAGCATGACATGTAGGACGTGAGAGAACACATTTCCTGGAGCTGTTGGAGTGCTGAGGAAATCTAGCTCTCCCAAGGAAGAGTGCAGTGTGTTGCCCTCCACTCAGCATACACAGAGTGACTGGGAAAGGTTTCCGGGCCTGGATGTTTCTTAGCAGCCCAGTGGAGCCTGCCGGTACTCGGTGTTCTTGCAGGGAATAGCGTGCCCACGCGAGGTCCTCGCTGTCTTGAAAAGCTTACTAACCTTAAAAGAAAACAGACCTGAAACGAAGGCCTCAAGGCAACTGCTCCAAGCTGAGCTTCGGCAGGCCTAGTCAAGGCTTTACCTTGAGGAAAGGCCTCACGTCAAGTTTCCTTTCAGCTCTAGAGCGTCTCAGGAGAAGCTCCCACCCAGGCTATGAAAGCACCCTGTTGATGGAGAGAACACTCGTTCCCTTCCCAGAGCCCTGCCTACAGTGACTAAAAGCACGTCCTAAAACTGTTATTTAGGTAGCTTCAGGGCAGCACGAATGGAGCTTTCAAAATGGGAAAGCAAGGCTTGTGCCATAAGGTCCCCGCTTCCAGCGAACACGCAGCCTAGCTCCTTGTGATTTCTACCAAGTAAATATGCACTCTAGCTACACACTGGTCCCTTCCTTGAATAAAGTTTATTTGGCACGGAGTTCTGCGTGTAGCCAACCGCCTCCCCCAAGGAGCGCTCTAGGTAGGCTATCGGGCTTAGCTTCTTCTAAAACCCTGCAGTGTAAGAGGAAGAACTGTGCTTTGGTTACAGCAGGAACGCAGGCCGACTTTCTCCTGTAAGGATGGGGTCGTAAGGTCTGACTTTGTAGGAGGAATGCGAAGCAGTTTGGGTTTCTCAGTGCCGCTCAGCCTAGGGCAATGAGGCAGATTAGCATGACATGTAGGACGTGAGAGAACACATTTCCTGGAGCTGTTGGAGTGCTGAGGAAATCTAGCTCTCCCGAGGAAGAGTGCAGTGTGTTGCCCTCCACTCAGCATACACAGAGTGACTGGGAAAGGTTTCCGGGCCTGGATGTTTCTTAGCAGCCCAGTGGAGCCTGCCGGTACTCGGTGTTCTTGCAGGGAATAGGGTGCCCACGCGAGGTCCTCGCTGTCTTGAAAAGCTTACTAACCTTAAAAGAAAACAGACCTGAAACGAAGGCCTCAAGGCAACTGCTCCAAGCTGAGCTTCGGCAGGCCTAGTCAAGTCTTTACCTTGAGGAAAGGCCTCACGACAAGTTTCCTTTCAGCTCTAGAGCGTCTCAGGAGAAGCTCCCACCCAGGCTATGAAAGCACCCTGTTGATGGAGAGAACACTCGTTCCCTTCCCAGAGCCCTGCCTACAGTGACTAAAAGCACGTCCTAAAACTGTTATTTAGGTAGCTTCAGGGCAGCACGAATGGAGCTTTCAAAATGGGAAAGCAAGGCTTGTGCCATAAGGTCCCCGCTTCCAGCGAACACGCAGCCTAGCTCCTTGTGATTTCTACCAAGTAAATATGCACTCTAGCTACACACTGGTCCCTTCCTTGAATAAAGTTTATTTGGCACGGAGTTCTGCGTGTAGCCAACCGCCTCCCCCAAGGAGCGCTCTAGGTAGGCTATCGGGCTTAGCTTCTTCTAAAACCCTGCAGTGTAAGAGGAAGAACTGTGCTTTGGTTACAGCAGGAACGCAGGCCGACTTTCTCCTGTAAGGATGGGGTCGTAAGGTCTGACTTTGTAGGAGGAATGCGAAGCCGTTTGGGTTTCTCAGTGCCGCTCAGCCTAGGGCAATGAGGCAGATTAGCATGACATGTAGGACGTGAGAGAACACATTTCCTGGAGCTGTTGGAGTGCTGAGGAAATCTAGCTCTCCCAAGGAAGAGTGCAGTGTGTTGCCCTCCACTCAGCATACACAGAGTGACTGGGAAAGGTTTCCGGGCCTGGATGTTTCTTAGCAGCCCAGTGGAGCCTGCCGGTACTCGGTGTTCTTGCAGGGAATAGCGTGCCCACGCGAGGTCCTCGCTGTCTTGAAAAGCTTACTAACCTTAAAAGAAAACAGACCTGAAACGAAGGCCTCAAGGCAACTGCTCCAAGCTGAGCTTCGGCAGGCCTAGTCAAGGCTTTACCTTGAGGAAAGGACTCACGTCAAGTTTCCTTTCAGCTCTAGAGCGTCTCAGGAGAAGCTCCCACCCAGGCTATGAAAGCACCCTGTTGATGGAGAGAACACTCGTTCCCTTCCCAGAGCCCTGCCTACAGTGACTAAAAGCACGTCCTAAAACTGTTATTTAGGTAGCTTCAGGGCAGCACGAATGGAGCTTTCAAAATGGGAAAGCAAGGCTTGTGCCATAAGGTCCCCGCTTCCAGCGAACACGCAGCCTACCTCCTTGTGATTTCTACCAAGTAAATATGCACTCTAGCTACACACTGGTCCCTTCCTTGAATAAAGTTTATTTGGCACGGAGTTCTGCGTGTAGCCAACCGCCTCCCCCAAGGAGCTCTCTAGGTAGGCTATCGGGCTTAGCTTCTTCTAAAACCCTGCAGTGTAAGAGGAAGAACTGTGCTTTGGTTACAGCAGGAACGCAGGCCGACTTTCTCCTGTAAGGATGGGGTCGTAAGGTCTGACTTTGTAGGAGGAATGCGAAGCAGTTTGGGTTTCTCAGTGCCGCTCAGCCTAGGGCAATGAGGCAGATTAGCATGACATGTAGGACGTGAGAGAACACATTTCCTGGAGCTGTTGGAGTGCTGAGGAAATCTAGCTCTCCCAAGGAAGAGTGCAGTGTGTTGCCCTCCACTCAGCATACACAGAGTGACTGGGAAAGGTTTCCGGGCCTGGATGTTTCTTAGCAGCCCAGTGGAGCCTGCCGGTACTCGGTGTTCTTGCAGGGAATAGGGTGCCCACGCGAGGTCCTCGCTGTCTTGAAAAGCTTACTAACCTTAAAAGAAAACAGACCTGAAACGAAGGCCTCAAGGCAACTGCTCCAAGCTGAGCTTCGGCAGGCCTAGTCAAGGCTTTACCTTGAGGAAAGGACTCACGTCAAGTTTCCTTTCAGCTCTAGAGCGTCTCAGGAGAAGCTCCCACCCAGGCTATGAAAGCACCCTGTTGATGGAGAGAACACTCGTTCCCTTCCCAGAGCCCTGCCTACAGTGACTAAAAGCACGTCCTAAAACTGTTATTTAGGTAGCTTCAGGGCAGCACGAATGGAGCTTTCAAAATGGGAAAGCAAGGCTTGTGCCATAAGGTCCCCGCTTCCAGCGAACACGCAGCCTAGCTCCTTGTGATTTCTACCAAGTAAATATGCACTCTAGCTACACACTGGTCCCTTCCTTGAATAAAGTTTATTTGGCACGGAGTTCTGCGTGTAGCCAACCGCCTCCCCCAAGGAGCGCTCTAGGTAGGCTATCGGGCTTAGCTTCTTCTAAAACCCTGCAGTGTAAGAGGAAGAACTGTGCTTTGGTTACAGCAGGAACGCAGGCCGACTTTCTCCTGTAAGGATGGGGTCGTAAGGTCTGACTTTGTAGGAGGAATGCGAAGCAGTTTGGGTTTCTCAGTGCCGCTCAGCCTAGGGCAATGAGGCAGATTAGCATGACATGTAGGACGTGAGAGAACACATTTCCTGGAGCTGTTGGAGTGCTGAGGAAATCTAGCTCTCCCGAGGAAGAGTGCAGTGTGTTGCCCTCCACTCAGCATACACAGAGTGACTGGGAAAGGTTTCCGGGCCTGGATGTTTCTTAGCAGCCCAGTGGAGCCTGCCGGTACTCGGTGTTCTTGCAGGGAATAGGGTGCCCACGCGAGGTCCTCGCTGTCTTGAAAAGCTTACTAACCTTAAAAGAAAACAGACCTGAAACGAAGGCCTCAAGGCAACTGCTCCAAGCTGAGCTTCGGCAGGCCTAGTCAAGGCTTTACCTTGAGGAAAGGCCTCACGTCAAGTTTCCTTTCAGCTCTAGAGCGTCTCAGGAGAAGCTCCCACCTCGGCTATGAAAGCACCCTGTTGATGGAGAGAACACTCGTTCCCTTCCCAGAGCCCTGCCTACAGTGACTAAAAGCACGTCCTAAAACTGTTATTTAGGTAGCTTCAGGGCAGCACGAATGGAGCTTTCAAAATGGGAAAGCAAGGCTTGTGCCATAAGGTCCCCGCTTCCAGCGAACACGCAGCCTAGCTCCTTGTGATTTCTACCAAGTAAATATGCACTCTAGCTACACACTGGTCCCTTCCTTGAATCAAGTTTATTTGGCACGGAGTTCTGCGTGTAGCCAACCGCCTCCCCCAAGGAGCGCTCTAGGTAGGCTATCGGGCTTAGCTTCTTCTAAAACCCTGCAGTGTAAGAGGAAGAACTGTGCTTTGGTTACAGCAGGAACGCAGGCCGACTTTCTCCTGTAAGGATGGGGTCGTAAGGTCTGACTTTGTAGGAGGAATGCGAAGCAGTTTGGGTTTCTCAGTGCCGCTCAGCCTAGGGCAATGAGGCAGATTAGCATGACATGTAGGACGTGAGAGAACACATTTCCTGGAGCTGTTGGAGTGCTGAGGAAATCTAGCTCTCCCAAGGAAGAGTGCAGTGTGTTGCCCTCCACTCAGCATACACAGAGTGACTGGGAAAGGTTTCCGGGCCTGGATGTTTCTTAGCAGCCCAGTGGAGCCTGCCGGTACTCGGTGTTCTTGCAGGGAATAGGGTGCCCACGCGAGGTCCTCGCTGTCTTGAAAAGCTTACTAACCTTAAAAGAAAACAGACCTGAAACGGAGGCCTCGAGGCAACTGCTCCATGCTGAGCTTCGGCAGGCCTAGTCAAGGCTTTACCTTGAGGAAAGGACTCACGTCAAGTTTCCTTTCAGCTCTAGAGCGTCTCAGGAGAAGCTCCCACCCAGGCTATGAAAGCACCCTGTTGATGGAGAGAACACTCGTTCCCTTCCCAGAGCCCTGCCTACAGTGACTAAAAGCACGTCCTAAAACTGTTATTTAGGTAGCTTCAGGGCAGCACGAATGGAGCTTTCAAAATGGGAAAGCAAGGCTTGTGCCATAAGGTCCCCGCTTCCAGCGAACACGCAGCCTACCTCCTTGTGATTTCTACCAAGTAAATATGCACTCTAGCTACACACTGGTCCCTTCCTTGAATAAAGTTTATTTGGCACGGAGTTCTGCGTGTAGCCAACCGCCTCCCCCAAGGAGCGCTCTAGGTAGGCTATCGGGCTTAGCTTCTTCTAAAACCCTGCAGTGTAAGAGGAAGAACTGTGCTTTGGTTACAGCAGGAACGCAGGCCGACTTTCTCCTGTAAGGATGGGGTCTTAAGGTCTGACTTTGTAGGAGGAATGCGAAGCAGTTTGGGTTTCTCAGTGCCGCTCAGCCTAGGGCAATGAGGCAGATTAGCATGACATGTAGGACGTGAGAGAACACATTTCCTGGAGCTGTTGGAGTGCTGAGGAAATCTAGCTCTCCCAAGGAAGAGTGCAGTGTGTTGCCCTCCACTCAGCATACACAGAGTGACTGGGAAAGGTTTCCGGGCCTGGATGTATCTTAGCAGCCCAGTGGAGCCTGCCGGTACTCGGTGTTCTTGCAGGGAATAGGGTGCCCACGCGAGGTCCTCGCTGTCTTGAAAAGCTTACTAACCTTAAAAGAAAACAGACCTGAAACGAAGGCCTCAAGGCAACTGCTCCAAGCTGAGCTTCGGCAGGCCTAGTCAAGGCTTTACCTTGAGGAAAGGCCTCACGTCAAGTTTCCTTTCAGCTCTAGAGCGTCTCAGGAGAAGCTCCCACCCAGGCTATGAAAGCACCCTGTTGATGGAGAGAACACTCGTTCCCTTCCCAGAGCCCTGCCTACAGTGACTAAAAGCACGTCCTAAAACTGTTATTTAGGTAGCTTCAGGGCAGCACGAATGGAGCTTTCAAAATGGGAAAGCAAGGCTTGTGCCATAAGGTCCCCGCTTCCAGCGAACACGCAGCCTAGCTCCTTGTGATTTCTACCAAGTAAATATGCACTCTAGCTACACACTGGTCCCTTCCTTGAATAAAGTTTATTTGGCACGGAGTTCTGCGTGTAGCCAACCGCCTCCCCCAAGGAGCGCTCTAGGTAGGCTATCGGGCTTAGCTTCTTCTAAAACCCTGCAGTGTAAGAGGAAGAACTGTGCTTTGGTTACAGCAGGAACGCAGGCCGACTTTCTCCTGTAAGGATGGGGTCGTAAGGTCTGACTTTGTAGGAGGAATGCGAAGCAGTTTGGGTTTCTCAGTGCCGCTCAGCCTAGGGCAATGAGGCAGATTAGCATGACATGTAGGACGTGAGAGAACACATTTCCTGGAGCTGTTGGAGTGCTGAGGAAATCTAGCTCTCCCGAGGAAGAGTGCAGTGTGTTGCCCTCCACTCAGCATACACAGAGTGACTGGGAAAGGTTTCCGGGCCTGGATGTTTCTTAGCAGCCCAGTGGAGCCTGCCGGTACTCGGTGTTCTTGCAGGGAATAGGGTGCCCACGCGAGGTCCTCGCTGTCTTGAAAAGCTTACTAACCTTAAAAGAAAACAGACCTGAAACGAAGGCCTCAAGGCAACTGCTCCAAGCTGAGCTTCGGCAGGCCTAGTCAAGGCTTTACCTTGAGGAAAGGCCTCACGTCAAGTTTCCTTTCAGCTCTAGAGCGTCTCAGGAGAAGCTCCCACCCAGGCTATGAAAGCACCCTGTTGATGGAGAGAACACTCGTTCCCTTCCCAGAGCCCTGCCTACAGTGACTAAAAGCACGTCCTAAAACTGTTATTTAGGTAGCTTCAGGGCAGCACGAATGGAGCTTTCAAAATGGGAAAGCAAGGCTTGTGCCATAAGGTCCCCGCTTCCAGCGAACACGCAGCCTAGCTCCTTGTGATTTCTACCAAGTAAATATGCACTCTAGCTACACACTGGTCCCTTCCTTGAATAAAGTTTATTTGGCACGGAGTTCTGCGTGTAGCCAACCGCCTCCCCCAAGGAGCGCTCTAGGTAGGCTATCGGGCTTAGCTTCTTCTAAAACCCTGCAGTGTAAGAGGAAGAACTGTGCTTTGGTTACAGCAGGAACGCAGGCCGACTTTCTCCTGTAAGGATGGGGTCGTAAGGTCTGACTTTGTAGGAGGAATGCGAAGCAGTTTGGGTTTCTCAGTGCCGCTCAGCCTAGGGCAATGAGGCAGATTAGCATGACATGTAGGACGTGAGAGAACACATTTCCTGCAGCTGTTGGAGTGCTGAGGAAATCTAGCTCTCCCAAGGAAGAGTGCAGTGTGTTGCCCTCCACTCAGCATACACAGAGTGACTGGGAAAGGTTTCCGGGCCTGGATGTTTCTTAGCAGCCCAGTGGAGCCTGCCGGTACTCGGTGTTCTTGCAGGGAATAGGGTGCCCACGCGAGGTCCTCGCTGTCTTGAAAAGCTTACTAACCTTAAAAGAAAACAGACCTGAAACGAAGGCCTCAAGGCAACTGCTCCAAGCTGAGCTTCGGCAGGCCTAGTCAAGGCTTTACCTTGAGGAAAGGACTCACGTCAAGTTTCCTTTCAGCTCTAGAGCGTCTCAGGAGAAGCTCCCACCCAGGCTATGAAAGCACCCTGTTGATGGAGAGAACACTCGTTCCCTTCCCAGAGCCCTGCCTACAGTGACTAAAAGCACGTCCTAAAACTGTTATTTAGGTAGCTTCAGGGCAGCACGAATGGAGCTTTCAAAATGGGAAAGCAAGGCTTGTGCCATAAGGTCCCCGCTTCCAGCGAACACGCAGCCTACCTCCTTGTGATTTCTACCAAGTAAATATGCACTCTAGCTACACACTGGTCCCTTCCTTGAATAAAGTTTATTTGGCACGGAGTTCTGCGTGTAGCCAACCGCCTCCCCCAAGGAGCGCTCTAGGTAGGCTATCGGGCTTAGCTTCTTCTAAAACCCTGCAGTGTAAGAGGAAGAACTGTGCTTTGGTTACAGCAGGAACGCAGGCCGACTTTCTCCTGTAAGGATGGGGTCGTAAGGTCTGACTTTGTAGGAGGAATGCGAAGCAGTTTGGGTTTCTCAGTGCCGCTCAGCCTAGGGCAATGAGGCAGATTAGCATGACATGTAGGACGTGAGAGAACACATTTCCTGGAGCTGTTGGAGTGCTGAGGAAATCTAGCTCTCCCGAGGAAGAGTGCAGTGTGTTGCCCTCCACTCAGCATACACAGAGTGACTGGGAAAGGTTTCCGGGCCTGGATGTTTCTTAGCAGCCCAGTGGAGCCTGCCGGTACTCGGTGTTCTTGCAGGGAATAGGGTGCCCACGCGAGGTCCTCACTGTCTTGAAAAGCTTACTAACCTTAAAAGAAAACAGACCTGAAACGAAGGCCTCAAGGCAACTGCTCCAAGCTGAGCTTCGGCAGGCCTAGTCAAGGCTTTACCTTGAGGAAAGGCCTCACGTCAAGTTTCCTTTCAGCTCTAGAGCGTCTCAGGAGAAGCTCCCACCTCGGCTATGAAAGCACCCTGTTGATGGAGAGAACACTCGTTCCCTTCCCAGAGCCCTGCCTACAGTGACTAAAAGCACGTCCTAAAACTGTTATTTAGGTAGCTTCAGGGCAGCACGAATGGAGCTTTCAAAATGGGAAAGCAAGGCTTGTGCCATAAGGTCCCCGCTTCCAGCGAACACGCAGCCTAGCTCCTTGTGATTTCTACCAAGTAAATATGCACTCTAGCTACACACTGGTCCCTTCCTTGAATCAAGTTTATTTGGCACGGAGTTCTGCGTGTAGCCAACCGCCTCCCCCAAGGAGCGCTCTAGGTAGGCTATCGGGCTTAGCTTCTTCTAAAACCCTGCAGTGTAAGAGGAAGAACTGTGCTTTGGTTACAGCAGGAACGCAGGCCGACTTTCTACTGTAAGGATGGGGTCGTAAGGTCTGACTTTGTAGGAGGAATGCGAAGCAGTTTGGGTTTCTCAGTGCCGCTCAGCCTAGGGCAATGAGGCAGATTAGCATGACATGTAGGACGTGAGAGAACACATTTCCTGGAGCTGTTGGAGTGCTGAGGAAATCTAGCTCTCCCAAGGAAGAGTGCAGTGTGTTGCCCTCCACTCAGCATACACAGAGTGACTGGGAAAGGTTTCCGGGCCTGGATGTTTCTTAGCAGCCCAGTGGAGCCTGCCGGTACTCGGTGTTCTTGCAGGGAATAGGGTGCCCACGCGAGGTCCTCGCTGTCTTGAAAAGCTTACTAACCTTAAAAGAAAACAGACCTGAAACGGAGGCCTCGAGGCAACTGCTCCAAGCTGAGCTTCGGCAGGCCTAGTCAAGGCTTTACCTTGAGGAAAGGACTCACGTCAAGTTTCCTTTCAGCTCTAGAGCGTCTCAGGAGAAGCTCCCACCCAGGCTATGAAAGCACCCTGTTGATGGAGAGAACACTCGTTCCCTTCCCAGAGCCCTGCCTACAGTGACTAAAAGCACGTCCTAAAACTGTTATTTAGGTAGCTTCAGGGCAGCACGAATGGAGCTTTCAAAATGGGAAAGCAAGGCTTGTGCCATAAGGTCCCCGCTTCCAGCGAACACGCAGCCTACCTCCTTGTGATTTCTACCAAGTAAATATGCACTCTAGCTACACACTGGTCCCTTCCTTGAATAAAGTTTATTTGGCACGGAGTTCTGCGTGTAGCCAACCGCCTCCCCCAAGGAGCGCTCTAGGTAGGCTATCGGGCTTAGCTTCTTCTAAAACCCTGCAGTGTAAGAGGAAGAACTGTGCTTTGGTTACAGCAGGAACGCAGGCCGACTTTCTCCTGTAAGGATGGGGTCTTAAGGTCTGACTTTGTAGGAGGAATGCGAAGCAGTTTGGGTTTCTCAGTGCCGCTCAGCCTAGGGCAATGAGGCAGATTAGCATGACATGTAGGACGTGAGAGAACACATTTCCTGGAGCTGTTGGAGTGCTGAGGAAATCTAGCTCTCCCAAGGAAGAGTGCAGTGTGTTGCCCTCCACTCAGCATACACAGAGTGACTGGGAAAGGTTTCCGGGCCTGGATGTATCTTAGCAGCCCAGTGGAGCCTGCCGGTACTCGGTGTTCTTGCAGGGAATAGGGTGCCCACGCGAGGTCCTCGCTGTCTTGAAAAGCTTACTAACCTTAAAAGAAAACAGACCTGAAACGAAGGCCTCAAGGCAACTGCTCCAAGCTGAGCTTCGGCAGGCCTAGTCAAGGCTTTACCTTGAGGAAAGGACTCACGTCAAGTTTCCTTTCAGCTCTAGAGCGTCTCAGGAGAAGCTCCCACCCAGGCTATGAAAGCACCCTGTTGATGGAGAGAACACTCGTTCCCTTCCCAGAGCCCTGCCTACAGTGACTAAAAGCACGTCCTAAAACTGTTATTTAGGTAGCTTCAGGGCAGCATGAATGGAGCTTTCAAAATGGGAAAGCAAGGCTTGTGCCATAAGGTCCCTGCTTCCAGCGAACACGCAGCCTACCTCCTTGTGATTTCTACCAAGTAAATATGCACTCTAGCTACACACTGGTCCCTTCCTTGAATCAAGTGTATTTGGCACGGAGTTCTGCGTGTAGCCAACCGCCTCCCCCAAGGAGCGCTCTAGGTAGGCTATCGGGCTTAGCTTCTTCTAAAACCCTGCAGTGTAAGAGGAAGAACTGTGCTTTGGTTACAGCAGGAACGCAGGCCGACTTTCTCCTGTAAGGATGGGGTCGTAAGGTCTGACTTTGTAGGAGGAATGCGAAGCAGTTTGGGTTTCTCAGTGCCGCTCAGCCTAGGGCAATGAGGCAGATTAGCATGACATGTAGGACGTGAGAGAACACATTTCCTGGAGCTGTTGGAGTGCTGAGGAAATCTAGTTCTCCCAAGGAAGTGTGCAGTGTGTTGCCCTCCACTCAGCATACACAGAGTGACTGGGAAAGGTTTCCGGGCCTGGATGTATCTTAGCAGCCCAGTGGAGCCTGCCGGTACTCGGTGTTCTTGCAGGGAATAGGGTGCCCACGCGAGGTCCTCGCTGTCTTGAAAAGCTTACTAACCTTAAAAGAAAACAGACCTGAAACGAAGGCCTCAAGGCAACTGCTCCAAGCTGAGCTTCGGCAGGCCTAGTCAAGGCTTTACCTTGAGGAAAGGACTCACGTCAAGTTTCCTTTCAGCTCTAGAGCGTCTCAGGAGAAGCTCCCACCCAGGCTATGAAAGCACCCTGTTGATGGAGAGAACACTCGTTCTCTTCCCAGAGCCCTGCCTACAGTGACTAAAAGCACGTCCTAAAACTGTTATTTAGGTAGCTTCAGGGCAGCACGAATGGAGCTTTCAAAATGGGAAAGCAAGGCTTGTGCCATAAGGTCCCCGCTTCCAGCGAACACGCAGCCTACCTCCTTGTGATTTCTACCAAGTAAATATGCACTCTAGCTACACACTGGTCCCTTCCTTGAATAAAGTTTATTTGGCACGGAGTTCTGCGTGTAGCCAACCGCCTCCCCCAAGGAGCGCTCTAGGTAGGCTATCGGGCTTAGCTTCTTCTAAAACCCTGCAGTGTAAGAGGAAGAACTGTGCTTTGGTTACAGCAGGAACGCAGGCCGACTTTCTCCTGTAAGGATGGCGTCGTAAGGTCTGACTTTGTAGGAGGAATGCGAAGCAGTTTGGGTTTCTCAGTGCCGCTCAGCCTAGGGCAATGAGGCAGATTAGCATGACATGTAGGACGTGAGAGAACACATTTCCTGGAGCTGTTGGAGTGCTGAGGAAATCTAGCTCTCCCAAGGAAGAGTGCACTGTGTTGCCCTCCACTCAGCATACACAGAGTGACTGGGAAAGGTTTCCGGGCCTGGATGTTTCTTAGCAGCCCAGTGGAGCCTGCCGGTACTCGGTGTTCTTGCAGGGAATAGGGTGCCCACGCGAGGTCCTCGCTGTCTTGAAAAGCTTACTAACCCTAAAAGAAAACAGACCTGAAACGAAGGCCTCAAGGCAACTGCTCCAAGCTGAGCTTCGGCAGGCCTAGTCAAGGCTTTACCTTGAGGAAAGGACTCACGTCAAGTTTCCTTTCAGCTCTAGAGCGTCTCAGGAGAAGCTCCCACCCAGGCTATGAAAGCACCCTGTTGATGGAGAGAACACTCGTTCCCTTCCCAGAGCCCTGCCTACAGTGACTAAAAGCACGTCCTAAAACTGTTATTTAGGTAGCTTCAGGGCAGCACGAATGGAGCTTTCAAAATGGGAAAGCAAGGCTTGTGCCATAAGCTCCCCGCTTCCAGCGAACACGCAGCCTACCTCCTTGTGATTTCTACCAAGTAAATATGCACTCTAGCTACACACTGGTCCCTTCCTTGAATAAAGTTTATTTGGCACGGAGTTCTGCGTGTAGCCAACCGCCTCCCCCAAGGAGCGCTCTAGGTAGGCTATCGGGCTTAGCTTCTTCTAAAACCCTGCAGTGTAAGAGGAAGAACTGTGCTTTGGTTACAGCAGGAACGCAGGCCGACTTTCTCCTGTAAGGATGGGGTCTTAAGGTCTGACTTTGTAGGAGGAATGCGAAGCAGTTTGGGTTTCTCAGTGCCGCTCAGCCTAGGGCAATGAGGCAGATTAGCATGACATGTAGGACGTGAGAGAACACATTTCCTGGAGCTGTTGGAGTGCTGAGGAAATCTAGCTCTCCCAAGGAAGAGTGCAGTGTGTTGCCCTCCACTCAGCATACACAGAGTGACTGGGAAAGGTTTCCGGGCCTGGATGTATCTTAGCAGCCCAGTGGAGCCTGCCGGTACTCGGTGTTCTTGCAGGGAATAGGGTGCCCACGCGAGGTCCTCGCTGTCTTGAAAAGCTTACTAACCTTAAAAGAAAACAGACCTGAAACGAAGGCCTCAAGGCAACTGCTCCAAGCTGAGCTTCGGCAGGCCTAGTCAAGGCTTTACCTTGAGGAAAGGACTCACGTCAAGTTTCCTTTCAGCTCTAGAGCGTCTCAGGAGAAGCTCCCACCCAGGCTATGAAAGCACCCTGTTGATGGAGAGAACACTCGTTCTCTTCCCAGAGCCCTGCCTACAGTGACTAAAAGCACGTCCTAAAACTGTTATTTAGGTAGCTTCAGGGCAGCACGAATGGAGCTTTCAAAATGGGAAAGCAAGGCTTGTGCCATAAGTTCCCCGCTTCCAGCGAACACGCAGCCTACCTCCTTGTGATTTCTACCAAGTAAATATGCACTCTAGCTACACACTGGTCCCTTCCTTGAATAAAGTTTATTTGGCACGGAGTTCTGCGTGTAGCCAACCGCCTCCCCCAAGGAGCGCTCTAGGTAGGCTATCGGGCTTAGCTTCTTCTAAAACCCTGCAGTGTAAGAGGAAGAACTGTGCTTTGGTTACAGCAGGAACGCAGGCCGACTTTCTCCTGTAAGGATGGGGTCGTAAGGTCTGACTTTGTAGGAGGAATGCGAAGCAGTTTGGGTTTCTCAGTGCCGCTCAGCCTAGGGCAATGAGGCAGATTAGCATGACATGTAGGACGTGAGAGAACACATTTCCTGCAGCTGTTGGAGTGCTGAGGAAATCTAGCTCTCCCGAGGAAGAGTGCAGTGTGTTGCCCTCCACTCAGCATACACAGAGTGACTGGGAAAGGTTTCCGGGCCTGGATGTTTCTTAGCAGCCCAGTGGAGCCTGCCGGTACTCGGTGTTCTTGCAGGGAATAGGGTGCCCACGCGAGGTCCTCGCTGTCTTGAAAAGCTTACTAACCTTAAAAGAAAACAGACCTGAAACGAAGGCCTCAAGGCAACTGCTCCAAGCTGAGCTTCGGCAGGCCTAGTCAAGGCTTTACCTTGAGGAAAGGACTCACGTCAAGTTTCCTTTCAGCTCTAGAGCGTCTCAGGAGAAGCTCCCACCCAGGCTATGAAAGCACCCTGTTGATGGAGAGAACACTCGTTCCCTTCCCAGAGCCCTGCCTACAGTGACTAAAAGCACGTCCTAAAACTGTTATTTAGGGAGCTTCAGGGCAGCACGAATGGAGCTTTCAAAATGGGAAAGCAAGGCTTGTGCCATAAGGTCCCCGCTTCCAGCGAACACGCAGCCTACCTCCTTGTGATTTCTACCAAGTAAATATGCACTCTAGCTACACACTGGTCCCTTCCTTGAATAAAGTTTATTTGGCACGGAGTTCTGCGTGTAGCCAACCGCCTCCCCCAAGGAGCGCTCTAGGTAGGCTATCGGGCTTAGCTTCTTCTAAAACCCTGCAGTGTAAGAGGAAGAACTGTGCTTTGGTTACAGCAGGAACGCAGGCCGACTTTCTCCTGTAAGGATGGGGTCGTAAGGTCTGACTTTGTAGGAGGAAAGCGAAGCAGTTTGGGTTTCTCTTTGCCGCTCAGCCTAGGGCAATGAGGCAGATTAGCATGACATGTAGGACGTGAGAGAACACATTTCCTGGAGCTGTTGGAGTGCTGAGGAAATCTAGCTCTCCCGAGGAAGAGTGCAGTGTGTTGCCCTCCACTCAGCATACACAGAGTGACTGGGAAAGGTTTCCGGGCCTGGATGTTTCTTAGCAGCCCAGTGGAGCCTGCCGGTACTCGGTGTTCTTGCAGGGAATAGGGTGCCCACGCGAGGTCCTCGCTGTCTTGAAAAGCTTACTAACCCTAAAAGAAAACAGACCTGAAACGAAGGCCTCAAGGCAACTGCTCCAAGCTGAGCTTCGGCAGGCCTAGTCAAGGCTTTACCTTGAGGAAAGGACTCACGTCAAGTTTCCTTTCAGCTCTAGAGCGTCTCAGGAGAAGCTCCCACCCAGGCTATGAAAGCACCCTGTTGATGGAGAGAACACTCGTTCCCTTCCCAGAGCCCTGCCTACAGTGACTAAAAGCACGTCCTAAAACTGTTATTTAGGTAGCTTCAGGGCAGCACGAATGGAGCTTTCAAAATGGGAAAGCAAGGCTTGTGCCATAAGGTCCCCGCTTCCAGCGAACACGCAGCCTACCTCCTTGTGATTTCTACCAAGTAAATATGCACTCTAGCTACACACTGGTCCCTTCCTTGAATAAAGTTTATTTGGCACGGAGTTCTGCGTGTAGCCAACCGCCTCCCCCAAGGAGCGCTCTAGGTAGGCTATCGGGCTTAGCTTCTTCTAAAACCCTGCAGTGTAAGAGGAAGAACTGTGCTTTGGTTACAGCAGGAACGCAGGCCGACTTTCTCCTGTAAGGATGGCGTCGTAAGGTCTGACTTTGTAGGAGGAATGCGAAGCAGTTTGGGTTTCTCAGTGCCGCTCAGCCTAGGGCAATGAGGCAGATTAGCATGACATGTAGGACGTGAGAGAACACATTTCCTGGAGCTGTTGGAGTGCTGAGGAAATCTAGCTCTCCCAAGGAAGAGTGCAGTGTGTTGCCCTCCACTCAGCATACACAGAGTGACTGGGAAAGGTTTCCGGGCCTGGATGTTTCTTAGCAGCCCAGTGGAGCCTGCCGGTACTCGGTGTTCTTGCAGGGAATAGGGTGCCCACGCGAGGTCCTCGCTGTCTTGAAAAGCTTACTAACCTTAAAAGAAAACAGACCTGAAACGAAGGCCTCAAGGCAACTGCTCCAAGCTGAGCTTCGGCAGGCATAGTCAAGGCTTTATCTTGAGGAAAGGACTCACGCCAAGTTTCCTTTCAGCTCTAGAGCGTTTCAGGAGAAGCTCCCACCCAGGCTATGAAAGCACCCTGTTGATGGAGAGAACACTCGTTCCCTTCCCAGAGCCCTGCCTACAGTGACTAAAAGCACGTCCTAAAACTGTTATTTAGGTAGCTTCAGGGCAGCACGAATGGAGCTTTCAAAATGGGAAAGCAAGGCTTGTGCCATAAGGTCCCCGCTTCCAGCGAACACGCAGCCTACCTCCTTGTGATTTCTACCAAGTAAATATGCACTCTAGCTACACACTGGTCCCTTCCTTGAATAAAGTTTATTTGGCACGGAGTTCTGCGTGTAGCCAACCGCCTCCCCCAAGGAGCGCTCTAGGTAGGCTATCGGGCTTAGCTTCTTCTAAAACCCTGCAGTGTAAGAGGAAGAACTGTGCTTTGGTTACAGCAGGAACGCAGGCCGACTTTCTCCTGTAAGGATGGGGTCTTAAGGTCTGACTTTGTAGGAGGAATGCGAAGCAGTTTGGGTTTCTCAGTGCCGCTCAGCCTAGGGCAATGAGGCAGATTAGCATGACATGTAGGACGTGAGAGAACACATTTCCTGGAGCTGTTGGAGTGCTGAGGAAATCTAGCTCTCCCGAGGAAGAGTGCAGTGTGTTGCCCTCCACTCAGCATACACAGAGTGACTGGGAAAGGTTTCCGGGCCTGGATGTTTCTTAGCAGCCCAGTGGAGCCTGCCGGTACTCGGTGTTCTTGCAGGGAATAGCGTGCCCACGCGAGGTCCTCGCTGTCTTGAAAAGCTTACTAACCTTAAAAGAAAACAGACCTGAAACGAAGGCCTCAAGGCAACTGCTCCAAGCTGAGCTTCGGCAGGCCTAGTCAAGTCTTTACCTTGAGGAAAGGCCTCACGTCAAGTTTCCTTTCAGCTCTAGAGCGTCTCAGGAGAAGCTCCCACCCAGGCTATGAAAGCACCCTGTTGATGGAGAGAACACTCGTTCCCTTCCCAGAGCCCTGCCTACAGTGACTAAAAGCACGTCCTAAAACTGTTATTTAGGTAGCTTCAGGGCAGCACGAATGGAGCTTTCAAAATGGGAAAGCAAGGCTTGTGCCATAAGGTCCCCGCTTCCAGCGAACACGCAGCCTACCTCCTTGTGATTTCTACCAAGTAAATATGCACTCTAGCTACACACTGGTCCCTTCCTTGAATAAAGTTTATTTGGCACGGAGTTCTGCGTGTAGCCAACCGCCTCCCCCAAGGAGCGCTCTAGGTAGGCTATCGGGCTTAGCTTCTTCTAAAACCCTGCAGTGTAAGAGGAAGAACTGTGCTTTGGTTACAGCAGGAACGCAGGCCGACTTTCTCCTGTAGGATGGGCTCGTAAGGTCTGACTTTGTAGGAGGAATGCGAAGCAGTTTGGGTTTCTCAGTGCCGCTGAGCCTAGGGCAATGAGGCAGATTAGCATGACATGTAGGACGTGAGAGAACACATTTCCTGGAGCTGTTGGAGTGCTGAGGAAATCTAGCTCTCCCGAGGAAGAATGCAGTGTGTTGCCTCCACTCAGCATACACAGAGTGACTGGGAAAGGTTTCCGGGCCTGGATGTTTCTTAGCAGCCCAGTGGAGCCTGCCGGTACTCGGTGTTCTTGCAGGGAATAGGGCGCCCACGCGAGGTCCTCGGTGTCTTGAAAAGTTTACTAACCTTAAAAGAAAACAGACCTGAAACGAAGGCCTCAAGGCAACTGCTCCAAGCTGAGCTTCGGCAGGGCTAGTCAAGGCTTTACCTTGAGGAAAGGACTCACGTCAAGTTTCCTTTCAGCTCTAGAGCGTCTCTGGAGAAGCTCCCACCCCGGCTATGAAAGCACCCTGTTGGTGGAGAGAACACTCGTTCCCTTCCCAGAGCCCTGCCTACAGTGACTAAAAGCACGTCCTAAAACTGTTATTTAGGTAGCTTCAGGGCAGCATGAATGGAGCTTTCAAAATGGGAAAGCAAGGCTTGTGCCATAAGCTCCCCGCTTCCAGCGAACACGCAGCCTAGCTCCTTGTGATTTCTACCAAGTAAATATACACTCTAACTACACACTGGTCCCTTCCTTGAATCAAGTTTATTTGGCACGGAGTTCTGCCTGTAGCCAACCGCCTCCCCCAAGGAGCGCTCTAGGTAGGCTATCGGGCTTAGCTTCTTCTAAAACCCTGCAGTGTAAGAGGAAGAACTGTGCTTTGGTTACAGCAGGAACGCAGGCCGACTTTCTCCTGTAAAGATGGGGTCTTATGGTATGACTTTGTAGGAGGAATGCGAAGCAGTTTGGGTTTCTCAGTGCCGCTCAGCCTAGGGCAATGAGGCAGATTAGCATGACATGTAGGACGTGAGAGAATACATTTCCTGGAGCTGTTGGAGTGCTGAGGAAATCTAGCTCTCCCAAGGAAGAGTGCAGTGTGTTGCCCTCCACTCAGCATACACAGAGTGACTGGGAAAGGTTTCCGGGCCTGGATGTTTCTTAGCAGCCCAGTGGAGCCTGCCGGTACTCGGTGTTCTTGCAGGGAATAGGGTGCCCACGCGAGGTCCTCGCTGTCTTGAAAAGCTTACTAACCTTAAAAGAAAACAGACCTGAAACGAAGGCCTCAAGGCAACTGCTCCAAGCTGAGCTTCGGCAGGCCTAGTCAAGGCTTTAGCTTGAGGAAAGGACTCACGTCAAGTTTCCTTTCAGCTCTAGAGCGTCTCAGGAGAAGCTCCCACCCAGGCTATGAAAGCACCCTGTTGATGGAGAGAACACTCGTTCCCTTCCCAGAGCCCTGCCTACAGTGACTAAAAGCACGTCCTAAAACTGTTATTTAGGTAGCTTCAGGGCAGCACGAATGGAGCTTTCAAAATGGGAAAGCAAGGCTTGTGCCATAAGGTCCCCGCTTCCAGCGAACACGCAGCCTACCTCCTTGTGATTTCTACCAAGTAAATATACACTCTAGCTACACACTGGTCCCTTCCTTGAATAAAGTTTATTTGGCACGGAGTTCTGCGTGTAGCCAACCGCCTCCCCCAAGGAGCGCTCTAGGTAGACTATCGGGCTTAGCTTCTTCTAAAACCCTGCAGTGTAAGAGGAAGAACTGTGCTTTGGTTACAGCAGGAACGCAGGCCGACTTTCTCCTGTAAGGATGGGGTCGTAAGGTATGGCTTTGTAGGAGCAATGCGAAGCAGTTTGGGTTTCTCAGTGCCGCTCAGCCTAGGGCAATGAGGCAGATTAGCATGACATGTAGGACGTGAGAGAACACATTTCCTGGAGCTGTTGGAGTGCTGAGGAAATCTAGCTCTCCCAAGGAAGAGTGCAGTGTGTTGCCCTCCACTCAGCATACACAGAGTGACTGGGAAAGGTTTCCGGGCCTGGATGTTTCTTAGCAGCCCAGTGGAGCCTGCCGGTACTCGGTGTTCTTGCAGGGAATAGGGTGCCCACGCGAGGTCCTCGCTGTCTTGAAAAGCTTACTAACCTTAAAAGAAAACAGACCTGAAACGAAGGCCTCAAGGCAACTGCTCCAAGCTGAGCTTCGGCAGGGCTAGTCAAGGCTTTACCTTGAGGAAAGGACTCACGTCAAGTTTCCTTTCAGCTCTAGAGCGTCTCTGGAGAAGCTCCCACCCCGGCTATGAAAGCACCCTGTTGATGTAGAGAACACTCGTTCCCTTCCCAGAGCCCTGCCTACAGTGACTAAAAGCACGTCCTAAAACTGTTATTTAGGTAGCTTCAGGGCAGCACGAATGGAGCTTTCAAAATGGGAAAGCAAGGCTTGTGCCATAAGGTCCCCGCTTCCAGCGAACACGCAGCCTACCTCCTTGTGATTTCTACCAAGTAAATATACACTCTAGCTACACACTGGTCCCTTCCTTGAATCAAGTTTATTTGGCACGGAGTTCTGCGTGTAGCCAACCGCCTCCCCCAAGGAGCGCTCTAGATAGGCTATCGGGCTTAGCTTCTTCTAAAACCCTGCAGTGTAAGAGGAAGAACTGTGCTTTGGTTACAGCAGGAACGCAGGCCGACTTTCTCCTGTAAGGATGGGGTCTTAAGGTATGGCTTTGTAGGAGCAATGCGAAGCAGTTTGGGTTTCTCAGTGCCGCTCAGCCTAGGGCAATGAGGCAGATTAGCATGACATGTAGGACGTGAGAGAACACATTTCCTGGAGCTGTTGGAGTGCTGAGGAAATCTAGCTCTCCCAAGGAAGAGTGCAGTGTGTTGCCCTCCACTCAGCATACACAGAGTGACTGGGAAAGGTTTCCGGGCCTGGATGTTTCTTTGCAGCCCAGTGGAGCCTGCCGGTACTCGGTGTTCTTGCAGGGAATAGGGTGCCCACGCGAGGTCCTCGCTGTCTTGAAAAGCTTACTAACCTTAAAAGAAAACAGACCTGAAACGAAGGCCTCAAGGCAACTGCTCCAAGCTGAGCTTCGGCAGGCCTAGTCAAGGCTTTACCTTGAGGAAAGGACTCACGTCAAGTTTCCTTTCAGCTCTAGAGCGTCGCAGGAGAAGCTCCCACCCAGGCTATGAAAGCACCTTGTTGATGTAGAGAACACTCGTTCCCTTCCCAGAGCCCTGCCTACAGTGACTAAAAGCTCGTCCTAAAACTGTTATTTAGGTAGCTTCAGGGCAGCATGAATGGAGCTTTCAAAATGGGAAAGCAAGGCTTGTGCCATAAGGTCCCCGCTTCCAGCGAACACGCAGCCTACCTCCTTGTGATTTCTACCAAGTAAATATACACTCTAGCTACACACTGGTCCCTTCCTTGAATAAAGTTTATTTGGCACGGAGTTCTGCGTGTAGCCAACCGCCTCCCCCAAGGAGCGCTCTAGGTAGGCTATCGGGCTTAGCTTCTTCTAAAACCCTGAGTGTAAGAGGAAGAACTGTGCTTTGGTTACAGCAGGAACGCAGGCCGACTTTCTCCTGTAAGGATGGGGTCTTAAGGTATGGCTTTGTAGGAGCAATGCGAAGCAGTTTGGTTTTCTCAGTGCCGCTCAGCCTAGGGCAATGAGGCAGATTAGCATGACATGTAGGACGTGAGAGAACACATTTCCTGGAGCTGTTGGAGTGCTGAGGAAATCTAGCTCTCCCAAGGAAGAGTGCAGTGTGTTGCCCTCCACTCAGCATACACAGAGTGACTGGGAAAGGTTTCCGGGCCTGGATGTTTCTTAGCAGCCCAGTGGAGCCTGCCGGTACTCGGTGTTCTTGCAGGGAATAGGGTGCCCACGCGAGGTCCTCGCTGTCTTGAAAAGCTTACTAACCTTAAAAGAAAACAGACCTGAAACGAAGGCCTCAAGGCAACTGCTCCAAGCTGAGCTTCGGCAGGCCTAGTCAAGGCTTTACCTTGAGGAAAGGCCTCACGTCAAGTTTCCTTTCAGCTCTAGAGCGTCTCAGGAGAAGCTCCCACCCAGGCTATGAAAGCACCCTGTTGATGGAGAGAACACTCGTTCCCTTCCCAGAGCCCTGCCTACAGTGACTAAAAGCACGTCCTAAAACTGTTATTTAGGTAGCTTCAGGGCAGCACGAATGGAGCTTTCAAAATGGGAAAGCAAGGCTTGTGCCATAAGGTCCCCGCTTCCAGCGAACACGCAGCCTAGCTCCTTGTGATTTCTACCAAGTAAATATGCACTCTAGCTACACACTGGTCCCTTCCTTGAATAAAGTTTATTTGGCACGGAGTTCTGCGTGTAGCCAACCGCCTCCCCCAAGGAGCGCTCTAGGTAGGCTATCGGGCTTAGCTTCTTCTAAAACCCTGCAGTGTAAGAGGAAGAACTGTGCTTTGGTTACAGCAGGAACGCAGGCCGACTTTCTCCTGTAAGGATGGGGTCGTAAGGTCTGACTTTGTAGGAGGAATGCGAAGCAGTTTGGGTTTCTCAGTGCCGCTCAGCCTAGGGCAATTAGGCAGATTAGCATGACATGTAGGACGTGAGAGAACACATTTCCTGGAGCTGTTGGAGTGCTGAGGAAATCTAGCTCTCCCGAGGAAGAGTGCAGTGTGTTGCCCTCCACTCAGCATACACAGAGTGACTGGGAAAGGTTTCCGGGCCTGGATGTTTCTTAGCAGCCCAGTGGAGCCTGCCGGTACTCGGTGTTCTTGCAGGGAATAGGGTGCCCACGCGAGGTCCTCGCTGTCTTGAAAAGCTTACTAACCTTAAAAGAAAACAGACCTGAAACGAAGGCCTGAAGGCAACTGCTCCAAGCTGAGCTTCGGCAGGCCTAGTCAAGTCTTTACCTTGAGGAAAGGCCTCACGACAAGTTTCCTTTCAGCTCTAGAGCGTCTCAGGAGAAGCTCCCACCCAGGCTATGAAAGCACCCTGTTGATGGAGAGAACACTCGTTCCCTTCCCAGAGCCCTGCCTACAGTGACTAAAAGCACGTCCTAAAACTGTTATTTAGGTAGCTTCAGGGCAGCACGAATGGAGCTTTCAAAATGGGAAAGCAAGGCTTGTGCCATAAGGTCCCCGCTTCCAGCGAACACGCAGCCTAGCTCCTTGTGATTTCTACCAAGTAAATATGCACTCTAGCTACACACTGGTCCCTTCCTTGAATCAAGTGTATTTGGCACGGAGTTCTGCGTGTAGCCAACCGCCTCCCCCAAGGAGCGCTCTAGGTAGGCTATCGGGCTTAGCTTCTTCTAAAACCCTGCAGTGTAAGAGGAAGAACTGTGCTTTGGTTACAGCAGGAACGCAGGCCGACTTTCTCCTGTAAGGATGGGGTCGTAAGGTCTGACTTTGTAGGAGGAATGCGAAGCCGTTTGGGTTTCTCAGTGCCGCTCAGCCTAGGGCAATGAGGCAGATTAGCATGACATGTAGGACGTGAGAGAACACATTTCCTGGAGCTGTTGGAGTGCTGAGGAAATCTAGCTCTCCCAAGGAAGAGTGCAGTGTGTTGCCCTCCACTCAGCATACACAGAGTGACTGGGAAAGGTTTCCGGGCCTGGATGTTTCTTAGCAGCCCAGTGGAGCCTGCCGGTCCTCGGTGTTCTTGCAGGGAATAGGGTGCCCACGCGAGGTCCTCGCTGTCTTGAAAAGCTTACTAACCTTAAAAGAAAACAGACCTGAAACGAAGGCCTCAAGGCAACTGCTCCAAGCTGAGCTTCGCCAGGCCTAGTCAAGGCTTTACCTTGAGGAAAGGACTCACGTCAAGTTTCCTTTCAGCTCTAGAGCGTCTCAGGAGAAGCTCCCACCCAGGCTATGAAAGCACCCTGTTGATGGAGAGAACACTCGTTCCCTTCCCAGAGCCCTGCCTACAGTGACTAAAAGCCCGTCCTAAAACTGTTATTTAGGTAGCTTCAGGGCAGCACGAATGGAGCTTTCAAAATGGGAAAGCAAGGCTTGTGCCATAAGGTCCCCGCTTCCAGCGAACACGCAGCCTAGCTCCTTGTGATTTCTACCAAGTAAATATGCACTCTAGCTACACACTGGTCCCTTCCTTGAATCAAGTGTATTTGGCACGGAGTTCTGCGTGTAGCCAACCGCCTCCCCCAAGGAGCGCTCTAGGTAGGCTATCGGGCTTAGCTTCTTCTAAAACCCTGCAGTGTAAGAGGAAGAACTGTGCTTTGGTTACAGCAGGAACGCAGGCCGACTTTCTCCTGTAAGGATGGGGTCTTAAGGTCGGACTTTGTAGGAGGAATGCGAAGCCGTTTGGGTTTCTCGTTGCCGCTCAGCCTAGGGCAATGAGGCAGATTAGCATGACATGTAGGACGTGAGAGAACACATTTCCTGGAGCTGTTGGAGTGCTGAGGAAATCTAGCTCTCCCAAGGAAGAGTGCAGTGTGTTGCCCTCCACTCAGCATACACAGAGTGACTGGGAAAGGTTTCCGGGCCTGGATGTATCTTAGCAGCCCAGTGGAGCCTGCCGGTACTCGGTGTTCTTGCAGGGAATAGGGTGCCCACGCGAGGTCCTCGCTGTCTTGAAAAGCTTACTAACCTTAAAAGAAAACAGACCTGAAACGAAGGCCTCAAGGCAACTGCTCCAAGCTGAGCTTCGGCAGGCCTAGTCAAGGCTTTACCTTGAGGAAAGGCCTCACGTCAAGTTTCCTTTCAGCTCTAGAGCGTCTCAGGAGAAGCTCCCACCCAGGCTATGAAAGCACCCTGTTGATGGAGAGAACACTCGTTCCCTTCCCAGAGCCCTGCCTACAGTGACTAAAAGCACGTCCTAAAACTGTTATTTAGGTAGCTTCAGGGCAGCACGAATGGAGCTTTCAAAATGGGAAAGCAAGGCTTGTGCCATAAGGTCCCCGCTTCCAGCGAACACGCAGCCTAGCTCCTTGTGATTTCTACCAAGTAAATATGCACTCTAGCTACACACTGGTCCCTTCCTTGAATAAAGTTTATTTGGCACGGAGTTCTGCGTGTAGCCAACCGCCTCCCCCAAGGAGCGCTCTAGGTAGGCTATCGGGCTTAGCTTCTTCTAAAACCCTGCAGTGTAAGAGGAAGAACTGTGCTTTGGTTACAGCAGGAACGCAGGCCGACTTTCTCCTGTAAGGATGGGGTCGTAAGGTCTGACTTTGTAGGAGGAATGCGAAGCAGTTTGGGTTTCTCAGTGCCGCTCAGCCTAGGGCAATGAGGCAGATTAGCATGACATGTAGGACGTGAGAGAACACATTTCCTGGAGCTGTTGGAGTGCTGAGGAAATCTAGCTCTCCCGAGGAAGAGTGCAGTGTGTTGCCCTCCACTCAGCATACACAGAGTGACTGGGAAAGGTTTCCGGGCCTGGATGTTTCTTAGCAGCCCAGTGGAGCCTGCCGGTACTCGGTGTTCTTGCAGGGAATAGGGTGCCCACGCGAGGTCCTCGCTGTCTTGAAAAGCTTACTAACCTTAAAAGAAAACAGACCTGAAACGAAGGCCTCAAGGCAACTGCTCCAAGCTGAGCTTCGGCAGGCCTAGTCAAGGCTTTACCTTGAGGAAAGGCCTCACGTCAAGTTTCCTTTCAGCTCTAGAGCGTCTCAGGAGAAGCTCCCACCCAGGCTATGAAAGCACCCTGTTGATGGAGAGAACACTCGTTCCCTTCCCAGAGCCCTGCCTACAGTGACTAAAAGCACGTCCTAAAACTGTTATTTAGGTAGCTTCAGGGCAGCACGAATGGAGCTTTCAAAATGGGAAAGCAAGGCTTGTGCCATAAGGTCCCCGCTTCCAGCGAACACGCAGCCTAGCTCCTTGTGATTTCTACCAAGTAAATATGCACTCTAGCTACACACTGGTCCCTTCCTTGAATAAAGTTTATTTGGCACGGAGTTCTGCGTGTAGCCAACCGCCTCCCCCAAGGAGCGCTCTAGGTAGGCTATCGGGCTTAACTTCTTCTAAAACCCTGCAGTGTAAGAGGAAGAACTGTGCTTTGGTTACAGCAGGAACGCAGGCCGACTTTCTCCTGTAAGGATGGGGTCGTAAGGTCTGACTTTGTAGGAGGAATGCGAAGCAGTTTGGGTTTCTCAGTGCCGCTCAGCCTAGGGCAATGAGGCAGATTAGCATGACATGTAGGACGTGAGAGAACACATTTCCTGGAGCTGTTGGAGTGCTGAGGAAATCTAGCTCTCCCGAGGAAGAGTGCAGTGTGTTGCCCTCCACTCAGCATACACAGAGTGACTGGGAAAGGTTTCCGGGCCTGGATGTTTCTTAGCAGCCCAGTGGAGCCTGCCGGTACTCGGTGTTCTTGCAGGGAATAGGGTGCCCACGCGAGGTCCTCGCTGTCTTGAAAAGCTTACTAACCTTAAAAGAAAACAGACCTGAAACGAAGGCCTCAAGGCAACTGCTCCAAGCTGAGCTTCGGCAGGCCTAGTCAAGGCTTTACCTTGAGGAAAGGACTCACGTCAAGTTTCCTTTCAGCTCTAGAGCGTCTCAGGAGAAGCTCCCACCCAGGCTATGAAAGCACCCTGTTGATGGAGAGAACACTCGTTCCCTTCCCAGAGCCCTGCCTACAGTGACTAAAAGCACGTCCTAAAACTGTTATTTAGGTAGCTTCAGGGCAGCACGAATGGAGCTTTCAAAATGGGAAAGCAAGGCTTGTGCCATAAGGTCCCCGCTTCCAGCGAACACGCAGCCTACCTCCTTGTGATTTCTACCAAGTAAATATGCACTCTAGCTACACACTGGTCCCTTCCTTGAATAAAGTTTATTTGGCACGGAGTTCTGCGTGTAGCCAACCGCCTCCCCCAAGGAGCTCTCTAGGTAGGCTATCGGGCTTAGCTTCTTCTAAAACCCTGCAGTGTAAGAGGAAGAACTGTGCTTTGGTTACAGCAGGAACGCAGGCCGACTTTCTCCTGTAAGGATGGGGTCGTAAGGTCTGACTTTGTAGGAGGAATGCGAAGCAGTTTGGGTTTCTCAGTGCCGCTCAGCCTAGGGCAATGAGGCAGATTAGCATGACATGTAGGACGTGAGAGAACACATTTCCTGGAGCTGTTGGAGTGCTGAGGAAATCTAGCTCTCCCAAGGAAGAGTGCAGTGTGTTGCCCTCCACTCAGCATACACAGAGTGACTGGGAAAGGTTTCCGGGCCTGGATGTTTCTTAGCAGCCCAGTGGAGCCTGCCGGTACTCGGTGTTCTTGCAGGGAATAGGGTGCCCACGCGAGGTCCTCGCTGTCTTGAAAAGCTTACTAACCTTAAAAGAAAACAGACCTGAAACGAAGGCCTCAAGGCAACTGCTCCAAGCTGAGCTTCGGCAGGCCTAGTCAAGGCTTTACCTTGAGGAAAGGACTCACGTCAAGTTTCCTTTCAGCTCTAGAGCGTCTCAGGAGAAGCTCCCACCCAGGCTATGAAAGCACCCTGTTGATGGAGAGAACACTCGTTCCCTTCCCAGAGCCCTGCCTACAGTGACTAAAAGCACGTCCTAAAACTGTTATTTAGGTAGCTTCAGGGCAGCACGAATGGAGCTTTCAAAATGGGAAAGCAAGGCTTGTGCCATAAGGTCCCCGCTTCCAGCGAACACGCAGCCTAGCTCCTTGTGATTTCTACCAAGTAAATATGCACTCTAGCTACACACTGGTCCCTTCCTTGAATAAAGTTTATTTGGCACGGAGTTCTGCGTGTAGCCAACCGCCTCCCCCAAGGAGCGCTCTAGGTAGGCTATCGGGCTTAGCTTCTTCTAAAACCCTGCAGTGTAAGAGGAAGAACTGTGCTTTGGTTACAGCAGGAACGCAGGCCGACTTTCTCCTGTAAGGATGGGGTCGTAAGGTCTGACTTTGTAGGAGGAATGCGAAGCAGTTTGGGTTTCTCAGTGCCGCTCAGCCTAGGGCAATGAGGCAGATTAGCATGACATGTAGGACGTGAGAGAACACATTTCCTGGAGCTGTTGGAGTGCTGAGGAAATCTAGCTCTCCCGAGGAAGAGTGCAGTGTGTTGCCCTCCACTCAGCATACACAGAGTGACTGGGAAAGGTTTCCGGGCCTGGATGTTTCTTAGCAGCCCAGTGGAGCCTGCCGGTACTCGGTGTTCTTGCAGGGAATAGGGTGCCCACGCGAGGTCCTCGCTGTCTTGAAAAGCTTACTAACCTTAAAAGAAAACAGACCTGAAACGAAGGCCTCAAGGCAACTGCTCCAAGCTGAGCTTCGGCAGGCCTAGTCAAGGCTTTACCTTGAGGAAAGGCCTCACGTCAAGTTTCCTTTCAGCTCTAGAGCGTCTCAGGAGAAGCTCCCACCTCGGCTATGAAAGCACCCTGTTGATGGAGAGAACACTCGTTCCCTTCCCAGAGCCCTGCCTACAGTGACTAAAAGCACGTCCTAAAACTGTTATTTAGGTAGCTTCAGGGCAGCACGAATGGAGCTTTCAAAATGGGAAAGCAAGGCTTGTGCCATAAGGTCCCCGCTTCCAGCGAACACGCAGCCTAGCTCCTTGTGATTTCTACCAAGTAAATATGCACTCTAGCTACACACTGGTCCCTTCCTTGAATCAAGTTTATTTGGCACGGAGTTCTGCGTGTAGCCAACCGCCTCCCCCAAGGAGCGCTCTAGGTAGGCTATCGGGCTTAGCTTCTTCTAAAACCCTGCAGTGTAAGAGGAAGAACTGTGCTTTGGTTACAGCAGGAACGCAGGCCGACTTTCTACTGTAAGGATGGGGTCGTAAGGTCTGACTTTGTAGGAGGAATGCGAAGCAGTTTGGGTTTCTCAGTGCCGCTCAGCCTAGGGCAATGAGGCAGATTAGCATGACATGTAGGACGTGAGAGAACACATTTCCTGGAGCTGTTGGAGTGCTGAGGAAATCTAGCTCTCCCAAGGAAGAGTGCAGTGTGTTGCCCTCCACTCAGCATACACAGAGTGACTGGGAAAGGTTTCCGGGCCTGGATGTTTCTTAGCAGCCCAGTGGAGCCTGCCGGTACTCGGTGTTCTTGCAGGGAATAGGGTGCCCACGCGAGGTCCTCGCTGTCTTGAAAAGCTTACTAACCTTAAAAGAAAACAGACCTGAAACGGAGGCCTCGAGGCAACTGCTCCATGCTGAGCTTCGGCAGGCCTAGTCAAGGCTTTACCTTGAGGAAAGGACTCACGTCAAGTTTCCTTTCAGCTCTAGAGCGTCTCAGGAGAAGCTCCCACCCAGGCTATGAAAGCACCCTGTTGATGGAGAGAACACTCGTTCCCTTCCCAGAGCCCTGCCTACAGTGACTAAAAGCACGTCCTAAAACTGTTATTTAGGTAGCTTCAGGGCAGCACGAATGGAGCTTTCAAAATGGGAAAGCAAGGCTTGTGCCATAAGGTCCCCGCTTCCAGCGAACACGCAGCCTACCTCCTTGTGATTTCTACCAAGTAAATATGCACTCTAGCTACACACTGGTCCCTTCCTTGAATAAAGTTTATTTGGCACGGAGTTCTGCGTGTAGCCAACCGCCTCCCCCAAGGAGCGCTCTAGGTAGGCTATCGGGCTTAGCTTCTTCTAAAACCCTGCAGTGTAAGAGGAAGAACTGTGCTTTGGTTACAGCAGGAACGCAGGCCGACTTTCTCCTGTAAGGATGGGGTCTTAAGGTCTGACTTTGTAGGAGGAATGCGAAGCAGTTTGGGTTTCTCAGTGCCGCTCAGCCTAGGGCAATGAGGCAGATTAGCATGACATGTAGGACGTGAGAGAACACATTTCCTGGAGCTGTTGGAGTGCTGAGGAAATCTAGCTCTCCCAAGGAAGAGTGCAGTGTGTTGCCCTCCACTCAGCATACACAGAGTGACTGGGAAAGGTTTCCGGGCCTGGATGTATCTTAGCAGCCCAGTGGAGCCTGCCGGTACTCGGTGTTCTTGCAGGGAATAGGGTGCCCACGCGAGGTCCTCGCTGTCTTGAAAAGCTTACTAACCTTAAAAGAAAACAGACCTGAAACGAAGGCCTCAAGGCAACTGCTCCAAGCTGAGCTTCGGCAGGCCTAGTCAAGGCTTTACCTTGAGGAAAGGCCTCACGTCAAGTTTCCTTTCAGCTCTAGAGCGTCTCAGGAGAAGCTCCCACCCAGGCTATGAAAGCACCCTGTTGATGGAGAGAACACTCGTTCCCTTCCCAGAGCCCTGCCTACAGTGACTAAAAGCACGTCCTAAAACTGTTATTTAGGTAGCTTCAGGGCAGCACGAATGGAGCTTTCAAAATGGGAAAGCAAGGCTTGTGCCATAAGGTCCCCGCTTCCAGCGAACACGCAGCCTAGCTCCTTGTGATTTCTACCAAGTAAATATGCACTCTAGCTACACACTGGTCCCTTCCTTGAATAAAGTTTATTTGGCACGGAGTTCTGCGTGTAGCCAACCGCCTCCCCCAAGGAGCGCTCTAGGTAGGCTATCGGGCTTAGCTTCTTCTAAAACCCTGCAGTGTAAGAGGAAGAACTGTGCTTTGGTTACAGCAGGAACGCAGGCCGACTTTCTCCTGTAAGGATGGGGTCGTAAGGTCTGACTTTGTAGGAGGAATGCGAAGCAGTTTGGGTTTCTCAGTGCCGCTCAGCCTAGGGCAATGAGGCAGATTAGCATGACATGTAGGACGTGAGAGAACACATTTCCTGGAGCTGTTGGAGTGCTGAGGAAATCTAGCTCTCCCGAGGAAGAGTGCAGTGTGTTGCCCTCCACTCAGCATACACAGAGTGACTGGGAAAGGTTTCCGGGCCTGGATGTTTCTTAGCAGCCCAGTGGAGCCTGCCGGTACTCGGTGTTCTTGCAGGGAATAGGGTGCCCACGCGAGGTCCTCGCTGTCTTGAAAAGCTTACTAACCTTAAAAGAAAACAGACCTGAAACGAAGGCCTCAAGGCAACTGCTCCAAGCTGAGCTTCGGCAGGCCTAGTCAAGGCTTTACCTTGAGGAAAGGCCTCACGTCAAGTTTCCTTTCAGCTCTAGAGCGTCTCAGGAGAAGCTCCCACCCAGGCTATGAAAGCACCCTGTTGATGGAGAGAACACTCGTTCCCTTCCCAGAGCCCTGCCTACAGTGACTAAAAGCACGTCCTAAAACTGTTATTTAGGTAGCTTCAGGGCAGCACGAATGTAGCTTTCAAAATGGGAAAGCAAGGCTTGTGCCATAAGGTCCCCGCTTCCAGCGAACACGCAGCCTAGCTCCTTGTGATTTCTACCAAGTAAATATGCACTCTAGCTACACACTGGTCCCTTCCTTGAATAAAGTTTATTTGGCACGGAGTTCTGCGTGTAGCCAACCGCCTCCCCCAAGGAGCGCTCTAGGTAGGCTATCGGGCTTAGCTTCTTCTAAAACCCTGCAGTGTAAGAGGAAGAACTGTGCTTTGGTTACAGCAGGAACGCAGGCCGACTTTCTCCTGTAAGGATGGGGTCGTAAGGTCTGACTTTGTAGGAGGAATGCGAAGCAGTTTGGGTTTCTCAGTGCCGCTCAGCCTAGGGCAATGAGGCAGATTAGCATGACATGTAGGACGTGAGAGAACACATTTCCTGGAGCTGTTGGAGTGCTGAGGAAATCTAGCTCTCCCGAGGAAGAGTGCAGTGTGTTGCCCTCCACTCAGCATACACAGAGTGACTGGGAAAGGTTTCCGGGCCTGGATGTTTCTTAGCAGCCCAGTGGAGCCTGCCGGTACTCGGTGTTCTTGCAGGGAATAGGGTGCCCACGCGAGGTCCTCGCTGTCTTGAAAAGCTTACTAACCTTAAAAGAAAACAGACCTGAAACGAAGGCCTCAAGGCAACTGCTCCAAGCTGAGCTTCGGCAGGCCTAGTCAAGGCTTTACCTTGAGGAAAGGCCTCACGTCAAGTTTCCTTTCAGCTCTAGAGCGTCTCAGGAGAAGCTCCCACCTCGGCTATGAAAGCACCCTGTTGATGGAGAGAACACTCGTTCCCTTCCCAGAGCCCTGCCTACAGTGACTAAAAGCACGTCCTAAAACTGTTATTTAGGTAGCTTCAGGGCAGCACGAATGGAGCTTTCAAAATGGGAAAGCAAGGCTTGTGCCATAAGGTCCCCGCTTCCAGCGAACACGCAGCCTAGCTCCTTGTGATTTCTACCAAGTAAATATGCACTCTAGCTACACACTGGTCCCTTCCTTGAATCAAGTTTATTTGGCACGGAGTTCTGCGTGTAGCCAACCGCCTCCCCCAAGGAGCGCTCTAGGTAGGCTATCGGGCTTAGCTTCTTCTAAAACCCTGCAGTGTAAGAGGAAGAACTGTGCTTTGGTTACAGCAGGAACGCAGGCCGACTTTCTACTGTAAGGATGGGGTCGTAAGGTCTGACTTTGTAGGAGGAATGCGAAGCAGTTTGGGTTTCTCAGTGCCGCTCAGCCTAGGGCAATGAGGCAGATTAGCATGACATGTAGGACGTGAGAGAACACATTTCCTGGAGCTGTTGGAGTGCTGAGGAAATCTAGCTCTCCCAAGGAAGAGTGCAGTGTGTTGCCCTCCACTCAGCATACACAGAGTGACTGGGAAAGGTTTCCGGGCCTGGATGTTTCTTAGCAGCCCAGTGGAGCCTGCCGGTACTCGGTGTTCTTGCAGGGAATAGGGTGCCCACGCGAGGTCCTCGCTGTCTTGAAAAGCTTACTAACCTTAAAAGAAAACAGACCTGAAACGGAGGCCTCGAGGCAACTGCTCCATGCTGAGCTTCGGCAGGCCTAGTCAAGGCTTTACCTTGAGGAAAGGACTCACGTCAAGTTTCCTTTCAGCTCTAGAGCGTCTCAGGAGAAGCTCCCACCCAGGCTATGAAAGCACCCTGTTGATGGAGAGAACACTCGTTCCCTTCCCAGAGCCCTGCCTACAGTGACTAAAAGCACGTCCTAAAACTGTTATTTAGGTAGCTTCAGGGCAGCACGAATGGAGCTTTCAAAATGGGAAAGCAAGGCTTGTGCCATAAGGTCCCCGCTTCCAGCGAACACGCAGCCTACCTCCTTGTGATTTCTACCAAGTAAATATGCACTCTAGCTACACACTGGTCCCTTCCTTGAATAAAGTTTATTTGGCACGGAGTTCTGCGTGTAGCCAACCGCCTCCCCCAAGGAGCGCTCTAGGTAGGCTATCGGGCTTAGCTTCTTCTAAAACCCTGCAGTGTAAGAGGAAGAACTGTGCTTTGGTTACAGCAGGAACGCAGGCCGACTTTCTCCTGTAAGGATGGGGTCTTAAGGTCTGACTTTGTAGGAGGAATGCGAAGCAGTTTGGGTTTCTCAGTGCCGCTCAGCCTAGGGCAATGAGGCAGATTAGCATGACATGTAGGACGTGAGAGAACACATTTCCTGGAGCTGTTGGAGTGCTGAGGAAATCTAGCTCTCCCAAGGAAGAGTGCAGTGTGTTGCCCTCCACTCAGCATACACAGAGTGACTGGGAAAGGTTTCCGGGCCTGGATGTATCTTAGCAGCCCAGTGGAGCCTGCCGGTACTCGGTGTTCTTGCAGGGAATAGGGTGCCCACGCGAGGTCCTCGCTGTCTTGAAAAGCTTACTAACCTTAAAAGAAAACAGACCTGAAACGAAGGCCTCAAGGCAACTGCTCCAAGCTGAGCTTCGGCAGGCCTAGTCAAGGCTTTACCTTGAGGAAAGGCCTCACGTCAAGTTTCCTTTCAGCTCTAGAGCGTCTCAGGAGAAGCTCCCACCCAGGCTATGAAAGCACCCTGTTGATGGAGAGAACACTCGTTCCCTTCCCAGAGCCCTGCCTACAGTGACTAAAAGCACGTCCTAAAACTGTTATTTAGGTAGCTTCAGGGCAGCATGAATGGAGCTTTCAAAATGGGAAAGCAAGGCTTGTGCCATAAGGTCCCTGCTTCCAGCGAACACGCAGCCTACTTCCTTGTGATTTCTACCAAGTAAATATGCACTCTAGCTACACACTGGTCCCTTCCTTGAATAAAGTTTATTTGGCACGGAGTTCTGCGTGTAGCCAACCGCCTCCCCCAAGGAGCGCTCTAGGTAGGCTATCGGGCTTAGCTTCTTCTAAAACCCTGCAGTGTAAGAGGAAGAACTGTGCTTTGGTTACAGCAGGAACGCAGGCCGACTTTCTCCTGTAAGGATGGGGTCTTAAGGTCTGACTTTGTAGGAGGAATGCGAAGCAGTTTGGGTTTCTCAGTGCCGCTCAGCTTAGGGCAATGAGGCAGATTAGCATGACATGTAGGACGTGAGAGAACACATTTCCTGGAGCTGTTGGAGTGCTGAGGAAATCTAGCTCTCCCAAGGAAGAGTGCAGTGTGTTGCCCTCCACTCAGCATACACAGAGTGACTGGGAAAGGTTTCCGGGCCTGGATGTATCTTAGCAGCCCAGTGGAGCCTGCCGGTTCTCGGTGTTCTTGCAGGGAATAGGGTGCCCACGCGAGGTCCTCGCTGTCTTGAAAAGCTTACTAACCTTAAAAGAAAACAGACCTGAAACGAAGGCCTCAAGGCAACTGCTCCAAGCTGAGCTTCGCCAGGCCTAGTCAAGGCTTTACCTTGAGGAAAGGACTCACGTCAAGTTTCCTTTCAGCTCTAGAGCGTCTCAGGAGAAGCTCCCACCCAGGCTATGAAAGCACCCTGTTGATGGAGAGAACACTCGTTCCCTTCCCAGAGCCCTGCCTACAGTGACTAAAAGCACGTCCTAAAACTGTTATTTAGGTAGCTTCAGGGCAGCACGAATGGAGCTTTCAAAATGGGAAAGCAAGGCTTGTGCCATAAGGTCCCCGCTTCCAGCGAACACGCAGCCTACCTCCTTGTGATTTCTACCAAGTAAATATGCACTCTAGCTACACACTGGTCCCTTCCTTGAATAAAGTTTATTTGGCACGGAGTTCTGCGTGTAGCCAACCGCCTCCCCCAAGGAGCGCTCTAGGTAGGCTATCGGGCTTAGCTTCTTCTAAAACCCTGCAGTGTAAGCGGAAGAACTGTGCTTTGGTTACAGCAGGAACGCAGGCCGACTTTCTCCTGTAAGGATGGGGTCGTAAGGTCTGACTTTGTAGGAGGAATGCGAAGCAGTTTGGGTTACTCAGTGCCGCTCAGCCTAGGGCAATGAGGCAGATTAGCATGACATGTAGGACGTGAGAGAACACATTTCCTGGAGCTGTTGGAGTGCTGAGGAAATCTAGCTCTCCCGAGGAAGAGTGCAGTGTGTTGCCCTCCACTCAGCATACACAGAGTGACTGGGAAAGGTTTCCGGGCCTGGATGTTTCTTAGCAGCCCAGTGGAGCCTGCCGGTACTCGGTGTTCTTGCAGGGAATAGGGTGCCCACGCGAGGTCCTCGCTGTCTTGAAAAGCTTACTAACCCTAAAAGAAAACAGACCTGAAACGAAGGCCTCAAGGCAACTGCTCCAAGCTGAGCTTCGGCAGGCCTAGTCAAGGCTTTACCTTGAGGAAAGGACTCACGTCAAGTTTCCTTTCAGCTCTAGAGCGTCTCAGGAGAAGCTCCCACCCAGGCTATGAAAGCACCCTGTTGATGGAGAGAACACTCGTTCCCTTCCCAGAGCCCTGCCTACAGTGACTAAAAGCACGTCCTAAAACTGTTATTTAGGTAGCTTCAGGGCAGCACGAATGGAGCTTTCAAAATGGGAAAGCAAGGCTTGTGCCATAAGGTCCCTGCTTCCAGCGAACACGCAGCCTACCTCCTTGTGATTTCTACCAAGTAAATATGCACTCTAGCTACACACTGGTCCCTTCCTTGAATAAAGTTTATTTGGCACGGAGTTCTGCGTGTAGCCAACCGCCTCCCCCAAGGAGCGCTCTAGGTAGGCTATCGGGCTTAGCTTCTTCTAAAACCTTGCAGTGTAAGAGGAAGAACTGTGCTTTGGTTACAGCAGGAACGCAGGCCGACTTTTTCCTGTAAGGATGGCGTCGTAAGGTCTGACTTTGTAGGAGGAATGCGAAGCAGTTTGGGTTTCTCAGTGCCGCTCAGCCTAGGGCAATGAGGCAGATTAGCATGACATGTAGGACGTGAGAGAACACATTTCCTGGAGCTGTTGGAGTGCTGAGGAAATCTAGCTCTCCCAAGGAAGAGTGCAGTGTGTTGCCCTCCACTCAGCATACACAGAGTGACTGGGAAAGGTATCCGGGCCTGGATGTTTCTTAGCAGCCCAGTGGAGCCTGCCGGTACTCGGTGTTCTTGCAGGGAATAGGGTGCCCACGCGAGGTCCTCGCTGTCTTGAAAAGCTTACTAACCTTAAAAGAAAACAGACCTGAAACGAAGGCCTCAAGGCAACTGCTCCAAGCTGAGCTTCGGCAGGCCTAGTCAAGGCTTTATCTTGAGGAAAGGACTCACGTCAAGTTTCCTTTCAGCTCTAGAGCGTTTCAGGAGAAGCTCCCACCCAGGCTATGAAAGCATCCTGTTGATGGAGAGAACACTCGTTCCCTTCCCAGAGCCCTGCCTACAGTGACTAAAAGCACGTCCTAAAACTGTTATTTAGGTAGCTTCAGGGCAGCACGAATGGAGCTTTCAAAATGGGAAAGCAAGGCTTGTGCCATAAGGTCCCCGCTTCCAGCGAACACGCAGCCTACCTCCTTGTGATTTCTACCAAGTAAATATGCACTCTAGCTACACACTGGTCCCTTCCTTGAATAAAGTTTATTTGGCACGGAGTTCTGCGTGTAGCCAACCGCCTCCCCCAAGGAGCGCTCTAGGTAGGCTATCGGGCTTAGCTTCTTCTAAAACCCTGCAGTGTAAGAGGAAGAACTGTGCTTTGGTTACAGCAGGAACGCAGGCCGACTTTCTCCTGTAAGGATGCGGTCGTAAGGTCTGACTTTGTAGGAGGAATGCGAAGCAGTTTGGGTTTCTCAGTGCCGCTCAGCCTAGGGCAATGAGGCAGATTAGCATGACATGTAGGACGTGAGAGAACACATTTCCTGGAGCTGTTGGAGTGCTGAGGAAATCTAGCTCTCCCGAGGAAGAGTGCAGTGTGTTGCCCTCCACTCAGCATACACAGAGTGACTGGGAAAGGTTTCCGGGCCTGGATGTTTCTTAGCAGCCCAGTGGAGCCTGCCGGTACTCGGTGTTCTTGCAGGGAATAGGGTGCCCACGCGAGGTCCTCGCTGTCTTGAAAAGCTTACTAACCTTAAAAGAAAACAGACCTGAAACGAAGGCCTCGAGGCAACTGCTCCAAGCTGAGCTTCGGCAGGCCTAGTCAAGGCTTTACCTTGAGGAAAGGACTCACGTCAAGTTTCCTTTCAGCTCTAGAGCGTCTCAGGAGAAGCTCCCACCCAGGCTATGAAAGCACCCTGTTGATGGAGAGAACACTCGTTCCCTTCCCAGAGCCCTGCCTACAGTGACTAAAAGCACGTCCTAAAACTGTTATTTAGGTAGCTTCAGGGCAGCACGAATGGAGCTTTCAAAATGGGAAAGCAAGGCTTGTGCCATAAGGTCCCCGCTTCCAGCGAACACGCAGCCTACCTCCTTGTGATTTCTACCAAGTAAATATGCACTCTAGCTACACACTGGTCCCTTCCTTGAATAAAGTTTATTTGGCACGGAGTTCTGCGTGTAGCCAACCGCCTCCCCCAAGGAGCTCTCTAGGTAGGCTATCGGGCTTAGCTTCTTCTAAAACCCTGCAGTGTAAGAGGAAGAACTGTGCTTTGGTTACAGCAGGAACGCAGGCCGACTTTCTCCTGTAAGGATGGGGTCGTAAGGTCTGACTTTGTAGGAGGAATGCGAAGCAGTTTGGGTTTCTCAGTGCCGCTCAGCCTAGGGCAATGAGGCAGATTAGCATGACATGTAGGACGTGAGAGAACACATTTCCTGCAGCTGTTGGAGTGCTGAGGAAATCTAGCTCTCCCAAGGAAGAGTGCAGTGTGTTGCCCTCCACTCAGCATACACAGAGTGACTGGGAAAGGTTTCCGGGCCTGGATGTTTCTTAGCAGCCCAGTGGAGCCTGCCGGTACTCGGTGTTCTTGCAGGGAATAGGGTGCCCACGCGAGGTCCTCGCTGTCTTGAAAAGCTTACTAACCTTAAAAGAAAACAGACCTGAAACGAAGGCCTCAAGGCAACTGCTCCAAGCTGAGCTTCGGCAGGCCTAGTCAAGGCTTTACCTTGAGGAAAGGACTCACGTCAAGTTTCCTTTCAGCTCTAGAGCGTCTCAGGAGAAGCTCCCACCCAGGCTATGAAAGCACCCTGTTGATGGAGAGAACACTCGTTCCCTTCCCAGAGCCCTGCCTACAGTGACTAAAAGCACGTCCTAAAACTGTTATTTAGGTAGCTTCAGGGCAGCACGAATGGAGCTTTCAAAATGGGAAAGCAAGGCTTGTGCCATAAGGTCCCCGCTTCCAGCGAACACGCAGCCTACCTCCTTGTGATTTCTACCAAGTAAATATGCACTCTAGCTACACACTGGTCCCTTCCTTGAATAAAGTTTATTTGGCACGGAGTTCTGCGTGTAGCCAACCGCCTCCCCCAAGGAGCGCTCTAGGTAGGCTATCGGGCTTAGCTTCTTCTAAAACCCTGCAGTGTAAGAGGAAGAACTGTGCTTTGGTTACAGCAGGAACGCAGGCCGACTTTCTCCTGTAAGGATGGGGTCGTAAGGTCTGACTTTGTAGGAGGAATGCGAAGCAGTTTGGGTTTCTCAGTGCCGCTCAGCCTAGGGCAATGAGGCAGATTAGCATGACATGTAGGACGTGAGAGAACACATTTCCTGGAGCTGTTGGAGTGCTGAGGAAATCTAGCTCTCCCGAGGAAGAGTGCAGTGTGTTGCCCTCCACTCAGCATACACAGAGTGACTGGGAAAGGTTTCCGGGCCTGGATGTTTCTTAGCAGCCCAGTGGAGCCTGCCGGTACTCGGTGTTCTTGCAGGGAATAGGGTGCCCACGCGAGGTCCTCACTGTCTTGAAAAGCTTACTAACCTTAAAAGAAAACAGACCTGAAACGAAGGCCTCGAGGCAACTGCTCCAAGCTGAGCTTCGGCAGGCCTAGTCAAGGCTTTACCTTGAGGAAAGGCCTCACGTCAAGTTTCCTTTCAGCTCTAGAGCGTCTCAGGAGAAGCTCCCACCTCGGCTATGAAAGCACCCTGTTGATGGAGAGAACACTCGTTCCCTTCCCAGAGCCCTGCCTACAGTGACTAAAAGCACGTCCTAAAACTGTTATTTAGGTAGCTTCAGGGCAGCACGAATGGAGCTTTCAAAATGGGAAAGCAAGGCTTGTGCCATAAGGTCCCCGCTTCCAGCGAACACGCAGCCTACCTCCTTGTGATTTCTACCAAGTAAATATGCACTCTAGCTACACACTGGTCCCTTCCTTGAATAAAGTTTATTTGGCACGGAGTTCTGCGTGTAGCCAACCGCCTCCCCCAAGGAGCTCTCTAGGTAGGCTATCGGGCTTAGCTTCTTCTAAAACCCTGCAGTGTAAGAGGAAGAACTGTGCTTTGGTTACAGCAGGAACGCAGGCCGACTTTCTCCTGTAAGGATGGGGTCGTAAGGTCTGACTTTGTAGGAGGAATGCGAAGCAGTTTGGGTTTCTCAGTGCCGCTCAGCCTAGGGCAATGAGGCAGATTAGCATGACATGTAGGACGTGAGAGAACACATTTCCTGCAGCTGTTGGAGTGCTGAGGAAATCTAGCTCTCCCAAGGAAGAGTGCAGTGTGTTGCCCTCCACTCAGCATACACAGAGTGACTGGGAAAGGTTTCCGGGCCTGGATGTTTCTTAGCAGCCCAGTGGAGCCTGCCGGTACTCGGTGTTCTTGCAGGGAATAGGGTGCCCACGCGAGGTCCTCGCTGTCTTGAAAAGCTTACTAACCTTAAAAGAAAACAGACCTGAAACGAAGGCCTCAAGGCAACTGCTCCAAGCTGAGCTTCGGCAGGCCTAGTCAAGGCTTTACCTTGAGGAAAGGACTCACGTCAAGTTTCCTTTCAGCTCTAGAGCGTCTCAGGAGAAGCTCCCACCCAGGCTATGAAAGCACCCTGTTGATGGAGAGAACACTCGTTCCCTTCCCAGAGCCCTGCCTACAGTGACTAAAAGCACGTCCTAAAACTGTTATTTAGGTAGCTTCAGGGCAGCACGAATGGAGCTTTCAAAATGGGAAAGCAAGGCTTGTGCCATAAGGTCCCCGCTTCCAGCGAACACGCAGCCTACCTCCTTGTGATTTCTACCAAGTAAATATGCACTCTAGCTACACACTGGTCCCTTCCTTGAATAAAGTTTATTTGGCACGGAGTTCTGCGTGTAGCCAACCGCCTCCCCCAAGGAGCGCTCTAGGTAGGCTATCGGGCTTAGCTTCTTCTAAAACCCTGCAGTGTAAGAGGAAGAACTGTGCTTTGGTTACAGCAGGAACGCAGGCCGACTTTCTCCTGTAAGGATGGGGTCGTAAGGTCTGACTTTGTAGGAGGAATGCGAAGCAGTTTGGGTTTCTCAGTGCCGCTCAGCCTAGGGCAATGAGGCAGATTAGCATGACATGTAGGACGTGAGAGAACACATTTCCTGGAGCTGTTGGAGTGCTGAGGAAATCTAGCTCTCCCGAGGAAGAGTGCAGTGTGTTGCCCTCCACTCAGCATACACAGAGTGACTGGGAAAGGTTTCCGGGCCTGGATGTTTCTTAGCAGCCCAGTGGAGCCTGCCGGTACTCGGTGTTCTTGCAGGGAATAGGGTGCCCACGCGAGGTCCTCACTGTCTTGAAAAGCTTACTAACCTTAAAAGAAAACAGACCTGAAACGAAGGCCTCAAGGCAACTGCTCCAAGCTGAGCTTCGGCAGGCCTAGTCAAGGCTTTACCTTGAGGAAAGGCCTCACGTCAAGTTTCCTTTCAGCTCTAGAGCGTCTCAGGAGAAGCTCCCACCCAGGCTATGAAAGCACCCTGTTGATGGAGAGAACACTCGTTCCCTTCCCAGAGCCCTGCCTACAGTGACTAAAAGCACGTCCTAAAACTGTTATTTAGGTAGCTTCAGGGCAGCACGAATGGAGCTTTCAAAATGGGAAAGCAAGGCTTGTGCCATAAGGTCCCCGCTTCCAGCGAACACGCAGCCTAGCTCCTTGTGATTTCTACCAAGTAAATATGCACTCTAGCTACACACTGGTCCCTTCCTTGAATCAAGTTTATTTGGCACGGAGTTCTGCGTGTAGCCAACCGCCTCCCCCAAGGAGCGCTCTAGGTAGGCTATCGGGCTTAGCTTCTTCTAAAACCCTGCAGTGTAAGAGGAAGAACTGTGCTTTGGTTACAGCAGGAACGCAGGCCGACTTTCTACTGTAAGGATGGGGTCGTAAGGTCTGACTTTGTAGGAGGAATGCGAAGCAGTTTGGGTTTCTCAGTGCCGCTCAGCCTAGGGCAATGAGGCAGATTAGCATGACATGTAGGACGTGAGAGAACACATTTCCTGGAGCTGTTGGAGTGCTGAGGAAATCTAGCTCTCCCAAGGAAGAGTGCAGTGTGTTGCCCTCCACTCAGCATACACAGAGTGACTGGGAAAGGTTTCCGGGCCTGGATGTTTCTTAGCAGCCCAGTGGAGCCTGCCGGTACTCGGTGTTCTTGCAGGGAATAGGGTGCCCACGCGAGGTCCTCGCTGTCTTGAAAAGCTTACTAACCCTAAAAGAAAACAGACCTGAAACGAAGGCCTCAAGGCAACTGCTCCAAGCTGAGCTTCGGCAGGCCTAGTCAAGGCTTTACCTTGAGGAAAGGACTCACGTCAAGTTTCCTTTCAGCTCTAGAGCGTCTCAGGAGAAGCTCCCACCCAGGCTATGAAAGCACCCTGTTGATGGAGAGAACACTCGTTCCCTTCCCAGAGCCCTGCCTACAGTGACTAAAAGCACGTCCTAAAACTGTTATTTAGGTAGCTTCAGGGCAGCACGAATGGAGCTTTCAAAATGGGAAAGCAAGGCTTGTGCCATAAGGTCCCTGCTTCCAGCGAACACGCAGCCTACCTCCTTGTGATTTCTACCAAGTAAATATGCACTCTAGCTACACACTGGTCCCTTCCTTGAATAAAGTTTATTTGGCACGGAGTTCTGCGTGTAGCCAACCGCCTCCCCCAAGGAGCGCTCTAGGTAGGCTATCGGGCTTAGCTTCTTCTAAAACCTTGCAGTGTAAGAGGAAGAACTGTGCTTTGGTTACAGCAGGAACGCAGGCCGACTTTTTCCTGTAAGGATGGCGTCGTAAGGTCTGACTTTGTAGGAGGAATGCGAAGCAGTTTGGGTTTCTCAGTGCCGCTCAGCCTAGGGCAATGAGGCAGATTAGCATGACATGTAGGACGTGAGAGAACACATTTCCTGGAGCTGTTGGAGTGCTGAGGAAATCTAGCTCTCCCAAGGAAGAGTGCAGTGTGTTGCCCTCCACTCAGCATACACAGAGTGACTGGGAAAGGTATCCGGGCCTGGATGTTTCTTAGCAGCCCAGTGGAGCCTGCCGGTACTCGGTGTTCTTGCAGGGAATAGGGTGCCCACGCGAGGTCCTCGCTGTCTTGAAAAGCTTACTAACCTTAAAAGAAAACAGACCTGAAACGAAGGCCTCAAGGCAACTGCTCCAAGCTGAGCTTCGGCAGGCCTAGTCAAGGCTTTATCTTGAGGAAAGGACTCACGTCAAGTTTCCTTTCAGCTCTAGAGCGTTTCAGGAGAAGCTCCCACCCAGGCTATGAAAGCATCCTGTTGATGGAGAGAACACTCGTTCCCTTCCCAGAGCCCTGCCTACAGTGACTAAAAGCACGTCCTAAAACTGTTATTTAGGTAGCTTCAGGGCAGCACGAATGGAGCTTTCAAAATGGGAAAGCAAGGCTTGTGCCATAAGGTCCCCGCTTCCAGCGAACACGCAGCCTACCTCCTTGTGATTTCTACCAAGTAAATATGCACTCTAGCTACACACTGGTCCCTTCCTTGAATAAAGTTTATTTGGCACGGAGTTCTGCGTGTAGCCAACCGCCTCCCCCAAGGAGCGCTCTAGGTAGGCTATCGGGCTTAGCTTCTTCTAAAACCCTGCAGTGTAAGAGGAAGAACTGTGCTTTGGTTACAGCAGGAACGCAGGCCGACTTTCTCCTGTAAGGATGCGGTCGTAAGGTCTGACTTTGTAGGAGGAATGCGAAGCAGTTTGGGTTTCTCAGTGCCGCTCAGCCTAGGGCAATGAGGCAGATTAGCATGACATGTAGGACGTGAGAGAACACATTTCCTGGAGCTGTTGGAGTGCTGAGGAAATCTAGCTCTCCCGAGGAAGAGTGCAGTGTGTTGCCCTCCACTCAGCATACACAGAGTGACTGGGAAAGGTTTCCGGGCCTGGATGTTTCTTAGCAGCCCAGTGGAGCCTGCCGGTACTCGGTGTTCTTGCAGGGAATAGGGTGCCCACGCGAGGTCCTCGCTGTCTTGAAAAGCTTACTAACCTTAAAAGAAAACAGACCTGAAACGAAGGCCTCGAGGCAACTGCTCCAAGCTGAGCTTCGGCAGGCCTAGTCAAGGCTTTACCTTGAGGAAAGGACTCACGTCAAGTTTCCTTTCAGCTCTAGAGCGTCTCAGGAGAAGCTCCCACCCAGGCTATGAAAGCACCCTGTTGATGGAGAGAACACTCGTTCCCTTCCCAGAGCCCTGCCTACAGTGACTAAAAGCACGTCCTAAAACTGTTATTTAGGTAGCTTCAGGGCAGCACGAATGGAGCTTTCAAAATGGGAAAGCAAGGCTTGTGCCATAAGGTCCCCGCTTCCAGCGAACACGCAGCCTACCTCCTTGTGATTTCTACCAAGTAAATATGCACTCTAGCTACACACTGGTCCCTTCCTTGAATAAAGTTTATTTGGCACGGAGTTCTGCGTGTAGCCAACCGCCTCCCCCAAGGAGCTCTCTAGGTAGGCTATCGGGCTTAGCTTCTTCTAAAACCCTGCAGTGTAAGAGGAAGAACTGTGCTTTGGTTACAGCAGGAACGCAGGCCGACTTTCTCCTGTAAGGATGGGGTCGTAAGGTCTGACTTTGTAGGAGGAATGCGAAGCAGTTTGGGTTTCTCAGTGCCGCTCAGCCTAGGGCAATGAGGCAGATTAGCATGACATGTAGGACGTGAGAGAACACATTTCCTGCAGCTGTTGGAGTGCTGAGGAAATCTAGCTCTCCCAAGGAAGAGTGCAGTGTGTTGCCCTCCACTCAGCATACACAGAGTGACTGGGAAAGGTTTCCGGGCCTGGATGTTTCTTAGCAGCCCAGTGGAGCCTGCCGGTACTCGGTGTTCTTGCAGGGAATAGGGTGCCCACGCGAGGTCCTCGCTGTCTTGAAAAGCTTACTAACCTTAAAAGAAAACAGACCTGAAACGAAGGCCTCAAGGCAACTGCTCCAAGCTGAGCTTCGGCAGGCCTAGTCAAGGCTTTACCTTGAGGAAAGGACTCACGTCAAGTTTCCTTTCAGCTCTAGAGCGTCTCAGGAGAAGCTCCCACCCAGGCTATGAAAGCACCCTGTTGATGGAGAGAACACTCGTTCCCTTCCCAGAGCCCTGCCTACAGTGACTAAAAGCACGTCCTAAAACTGTTATTTAGGTAGCTTCAGGGCAGCACGAATGGAGCTTTCAAAATGGGAAAGCAAGGCTTGTGCCATAAGGTCCCCGCTTCCAGCGAACACGCAGCCTACCTCCTTGTGATTTCTACCAAGTAAATATGCACTCTAGCTACACACTGGTCCCTTCCTTGAATAAAGTTTATTTGGCACGGAGTTCTGCGTGTAGCCAACCGCCTCCCCCAAGGAGCGCTCTAGGTAGGCTATCGGGCTTAGCTTCTTCTAAAACCCTGCAGTGTAAGAGGAAGAACTGTGCTTTGGTTACAGCAGGAACGCAGGCCGACTTTCTCCTGTAAGGATGGGGTCGTAAGGTCTGACTTTGTAGGAGGAATGCGAAGCAGTTTGGGTTTCTCAGTGCCGCTCAGCCTAGGGCAATGAGGCAGATTAGCATGACATGTAGGACGTGAGAGAACACATTTCCTGGAGCTGTTGGAGTGCTGAGGAAATCTAGCTCTCCCGAGGAAGAGTGCAGTGTGTTGCCCTCCACTCAGCATACACAGAGTGACTGGGAAAGGTTTCCGGGCCTGGATGTTTCTTAGCAGCCCAGTGGAGCCTGCCGGTACTCGGTGTTCTTGCAGGGAATAGGGTGCCCACGCGAGGTCCTCACTGTCTTGAAAAGCTTACTAACCTTAAAAGAAAACAGACCTGAAACGAAGGCCTCGAGGCAACTGCTCCAAGCTGAGCTTCGGCAGGCCTAGTCAAGGCTTTACCTTGAGGAAAGGCCTCACGTCAAGTTTCCTTTCAGCTCTAGAGCGTCTCAGGAGAAGCTCCCACCTCGGCTATGAAAGCACCCTGTTGATGGAGAGAACACTCGTTCCCTTCCCAGAGCCCTGCCTACAGTGACTAAAAGCACGTCCTAAAACTGTTATTTAGGTAGCTTCAGGGCAGCACGAATGGAGCTTTCAAAATGGGAAAGCAAGGCTTGTGCCATAAGGTCCCCGCTTCCAGCGAACACGCAGCCTACCTCCTTGTGATTTCTACCAAGTAAATATGCACTCTAGCTACACACTGGTCCCTTCCTTGAATAAAGTTTATTTGGCACGGAGTTCTGCGTGTAGCCAACCGCCTCCCCCAAGGAGCTCTCTAGGTAGGCTATCGGGCTTAGCTTCTTCTAAAACCCTGCAGTGTAAGAGGAAGAACTGTGCTTTGGTTACAGCAGGAACGCAGGCCGACTTTCTCCTGTAAGGATGGGGTCGTAAGGTCTGACTTTGTAGGAGGAATGCGAAGCAGTTTGGGTTTCTCAGTGCCGCTCAGCCTAGGGCAATGAGGCAGATTAGCATGACATGTAGGACGTGAGAGAACACATTTCCTGCAGCTGTTGGAGTGCTGAGGAAATCTAGCTCTCCCAAGGAAGAGTGCAGTGTGTTGCCCTCCACTCAGCATACACAGAGTGACTGGGAAAGGTTTCCGGGCCTGGATGTTTCTTAGCAGCCCAGTGGAGCCTGCCGGTACTCGGTGTTCTTGCAGGGAATAGGGTGCCCACGCGAGGTCCTCGCTGTCTTGAAAAGCTTACTAACCTTAAAAGAAAACAGACCTGAAACGAAGGCCTCAAGGCAACTGCTCCAAGCTGAGCTTCGGCAGGCCTAGTCAAGGCTTTACCTTGAGGAAAGGACTCACGTCAAGTTTCCTTTCAGCTCTAGAGCGTCTCAGGAGAAGCTCCCACCCAGGCTATGAAAGCACCCTGTTGATGGAGAGAACACTCGTTCCCTTCCCAGAGCCCTGCCTACAGTGACTAAAAGCACGTCCTAAAACTGTTATTTAGGTAGCTTCAGGGCAGCACGAATGGAGCTTTCAAAATGGGAAAGCAAGGCTTGTGCCATAAGGTCCCCGCTTCCAGCGAACACGCAGCCTACCTCCTTGTGATTTCTACCAAGTAAATATGCACTCTAGCTACACACTGGTCCCTTCCTTGAATAAAGTTTATTTGGCACGGAGTTCTGCGTGTAGCCAACCGCCTCCCCCAAGGAGCGCTCTAGGTAGGCTATCGGGCTTAGCTTCTTCTAAAACCCTGCAGTGTAAGAGGAAGAACTGTGCTTTGGTTACAGCAGGAACGCAGGCCGACTTTCTCCTGTAAGGATGGGGTCGTAAGGTCTGACTTTGTAGGAGGAATGCGAAGCAGTTTGGGTTTCTCAGTGCCGCTCAGCCTAGGGCAATGAGGCAGATTAGCATGACATGTAGGACGTGAGAGAACACATTTCCTGGAGCTGTTGGAGTGCTGAGGAAATCTAGCTCTCCCGAGGAAGAGTGCAGTGTGTTGCCCTCCACTCAGCATACACAGAGTGACTGGGAAAGGTTTCCGGGCCTGGATGTTTCTTAGCAGCCCAGTGGAGCCTGCCGGTACTCGGTGTTCTTGCAGGGAATAGGGTGCCCACGCGAGGTCCTCACTGTCTTGAAAAGCTTACTAACCTTAAAAGAAAACAGACCTGAAACGAAGGCCTCAAGGCAACTGCTCCAAGCTGAGCTTCGGCAGGCCTAGTCAAGGCTTTACCTTGAGGAAAGGCCTCACGTCAAGTTTCCTTTCAGCTCTAGAGCGTCTCAGGAGAAGCTCCCACCTCGGCTATGAAAGCACCCTGTTGATGGAGAGAACACTCGTTCCCTTCCCAGAGCCCTGCCTACAGTGACTAAAAGCACGTCCTAAAACTGTTATTTAGGTAGCTTCAGGGCAGCACGAATGGAGCTTTCAAAATGGGAAAGCAAGGCTTGTGCCATAAGGTCCCCGCTTCCAGCGAACACGCAGCCTAGCTCCTTGTGATTTCTACCAAGTAAATATGCACTCTAGCTACACACTGGTCCCTTCCTTGAATCAAGTTTATTTGGCACGGAGTTCTGCGTGTAGCCAACCGCCTCCCCCAAGGAGCGCTCTAGGTAGGCTATCGGGCTTAGCTTCTTCTAAAACCCTGCAGTGTAAGAGGAAGAACTGTGCTTTGGTTACAGCAGGAACGCAGGCCGACTTTCTACTGTAAGGATGGGGTCGTAAGGTCTGACTTTGTAGGAGGAATGCGAAGCAGTTTGGGTTTCTCAGTGCCGCTCAGCCTAGGGCAATGAGGCAGATTAGCATGACATGTAGGACGTGAGAGAACACATTTCCTGGAGCTGTTGGAGTGCTGAGGAAATCTAGCTCTCCCAAGGAAGAGTGCAGTGTGTTGCCCTCCACTCAGCATACACAGAGTGACTGGGAAAGGTTTCCGGGCCTGGATGTTTCTTAGCAGCCCAGTGGAGCCTGCCGGTACTCGGTGTTCTTGCAGGGAATAGGGTGCCCACGCGAGGTCCTCGCTGTCTTGAAAAGCTTACTAACCTTAAAAGAAAACAGACCTGAAACGGAGGCCTCGAGGCAACTGCTCCAAGCTGAGCTTCGGCAGGCCTAGTCAAGGCTTTACCTTGAGGAAAGGACTCACGTCAAGTTTCCTTTCAGCTCTAGAGCGTCTCAGGAGAAGCTCCCACCCAGGCTATGAAAGCACCCTGTTGATGGAGAGAACACTCGTTCCCTTCCCAGAGCCCTGCCTACAGTGACTAAAAGCACGTCCTAAAACTGTTATTTAGGTAGCTTCAGGGCAGCACGAATGGAGCTTTCAAAATGGGAAAGCAAGGCTTGTGCCATAAGGTCCCCGCTTCCAGCGAACACGCAGCCTACCTCCTTGTGATTTCTACCAAGTAAATATGCACTCTAGCTACACACTGGTCCCTTCCTTGAATAAAGTTTATTTGGCACGGAGTTCTGCGTGTAGCCAACCGCCTCCCCCAAGGAGCGCTCTAGGTAGGCTATCGGGCTTAGCTTCTTCTAAAACCCTGCAGTGTAAGAGGAAGAACTGTGCTTTGGTTACAGCAGGAACGCAGGCCGACTTTCTCCTGTAAGGATGGGGTCTTAAGGTCTGACTTTGTAGGAGGAATGCGAAGCAGTTTGGGTTTCTCAGTGCCGCTCAGCCTAGGGCAATGAGGCAGATTAGCATGACATGTAGGACGTGAGAGAACACATTTCCTGGAGCTGTTGGAGTGCTGAGGAAATCTAGCTCTCCCAAGGAAGAGTGCAGTGTGTTGCCCTCCACTCAGCATACACAGAGTGACTGGGAAAGGTTTCCGGGCCTGGATGTATCTTAGCAGCCCAGTGGAGCCTGCCGGTACTCGGTGTTCTTGCAGGGAATAGGGTGCCCACGCGAGGTCCTCGCTGTCTTGAAAAGCTTACTAACCTTAAAAGAAAACAGACCTGAAACGAAGGCCTCAAGGCAACTGCTCCAAGCTGAGCTTCGGCAGGCCTAGTCAAGGCTTTACCTTGAGGAAAGGACTCACGTCAAGTTTCCTTTCAGCTCTAGAGCGTCTCAGGAGAAGCTCCCACCCAGGCTATGAAAGCACCCTGTTGATGGAGAGAACACTCGTTCCCTTCCCAGAGCCCTGCCTACAGTGACTAAAAGCACGTCCTAAAACTGTTATTTAGGTAGCTTCAGGGCAGCATGAATGGAGCTTTCAAAATGGGAAAGCAAGGCTTGTGCCATAAGGTCCCTGCTTCCAGCGAACACGCAGCCTACCTCCTTGTGATTTCTACCAAGTAAATATGCACTCTAGCTACACACTGGTCCCTTCCTTGAATCAAGTGTATTTGGCACGGAGTTCTGCGTGTAGCCAACCGCCTCCCCCAAGGAGCGCTCTAGGTAGGCTATCGGGCTTAGCTTCTTCTAAAACCCTGCAGTGTAAGAGGAAGAACTGTGCTTTGGTTACAGCAGGAACGCAGGCCGACTTTCTCCTGTAAGGATGGGGTCGTAAGGTCTGACTTTGTAGGAGGAATGCGAAGCAGTTTGGGTTTCTCAGTGCCGCTCAGCCTAGGGCAATGAGGCAGATTAGCATGACATGTAGGACGTGAGAGAACACATTTCCTGGAGCTGTTGGAGTGCTGAGGAAATCTAGTTCTCCCAAGGAAGTGTGCAGTGTGTTGCCCTCCACTCAGCATACACAGAGTGACTGGGAAAGGTTTCCGGGCCTGGATGTATCTTAGCAGCCCAGTGGAGCCTGCCGGTACTCGGTGTTCTTGCAGGGAATAGGGTGCCCACGCGAGGTCCTCGCTGTCTTGAAAAGCTTACTAACCTTAAAAGAAAACAGACCTGAAACGAAGGCCTCAAGGCAACTGCTCCAAGCTGAGCTTCGGCAGGCCTAGTCAAGGCTTTACCTTGAGGAAAGGACTCACGTCAAGTTTCCTTTCAGCTCTAGAGCGTCTCAGGAGAAGCTCCCACCCAGGCTATGAAAGCACCCTGTTGATGGAGAGAACACTCGTTCTCTTCCCAGAGCCCTGCCTACAGTGACTAAAAGCACGTCCTAAAACTGTTATTTAGGTAGCTTCAGGGCAGCACGAATGGAGCTTTCAAAATGGGAAAGCAAGGCTTGTGCCATAAGGTCCCCGCTTCCAGCGAACACGCAGCCTACCTCCTTGTGATTTCTACCAAGTAAATATGCACTCTAGCTACACACTGGTCCCTTCCTTGAATAAAGTTTATTTGGCACGGAGTTCTGCGTGTAGCCAACCGCCTCCCCCAAGGAGCGCTCTAGGTAGGCTATCGGGCTTAGCTTCTTCTAAAACCCTGCAGTGTAAGAGGAAGAACTGTGCTTTGGTTACAGCAGGAACGCAGGCCGACTTTCTCCTGTAAGGATGGCGTCGTAAGGTCTGACTTTGTAGGAGGAATGCGAAGCAGTTTGGGTTTCTCAGTGCCGCTCAGCCTAGGGCAATGAGGCAGATTAGCATGACATGTAGGACGTGAGAGAACACATTTCCTGGAGCTGTTGGAGTGCTGAGGAAATCTAGCTCTCCCAAGGAAGAGTGCACTGTGTTGCCCTCCACTCAGCATACACAGAGTGACTGGGAAAGGTTTCCGGGCCTGGATGTTTCTTAGCAGCCCAGTGGAGCCTGCCGGTACTCGGTGTTCTTGCAGGGAATAGGGTGCCCACGCGAGGTCCTCGCTGTCTTGAAAAGCTTACTAACCCTAAAAGAAAACAGACCTGAAACGAAGGCCTCAAGGCAACTGCTCCAAGCTGAGCTTCGGCAGGCCTAGTCAAGGCTTTACCTTGAGGAAAGGACTCACGTCAAGTTTCCTTTCAGCTCTAGAGCGTCTCAGGAGAAGCTCCCACCCAGGCTATGAAAGCACCCTGTTGATGGAGAGAACACTCGTTCCCTTCCCAGAGCCCTGCCTACAGTGACTAAAAGCACGTCCTAAAACTGTTATTTAGGTAGCTTCAGGGCAGCACGAATGGAGCTTTCAAAATGGGAAAGCAAGGCTTGTGCCATAAGCTCCCCGCTTCCAGCGAACACGCAGCCTACCTCCTTGTGATTTCTACCAAGTAAATATGCACTCTAGCTACACACTGGTCCCTTCCTTGAATAAAGTTTATTTGGCACGGAGTTCTGCGTGTAGCCAACCGCCTCCCCCAAGGAGCGCTCTAGGTAGGCTATCGGGCTTAGCTTCTTCTAAAACCCTGCAGTGTAAGAGGAAGAACTGTGCTTTGGTTACAGCAGGAACGCAGGCCGACTTTCTCCTGTAAGGATGGGGTCTTAAGGTCTGACTTTGTAGGAGGAATGCGAAGCAGTTTGGGTTTCTCAGTGCCGCTCAGCCTAGGGCAATGAGGCAGATTAGCATGACATGTAGGACGTGAGAGAACACATTTCCTGGAGCTGTTGGAGTGCTGAGGAAATCTAGCTCTCCCAAGGAAGAGTGCAGTGTGTTGCCCTCCACTCAGCATACACAGAGTGACTGGGAAAGGTTTCCGGGCCTGGATGTATCTTAGCAGCCCAGTGGAGCCTGCCGGTACTCGGTGTTCTTGCAGGGAATAGGGTGCCCACGCGAGGTCCTCGCTGTCTTGAAAAGCTTACTAACCTTAAAAGAAAACAGACCTGAAACGAAGGCCTCAAGGCAACTGCTCCAAGCTGAGCTTCGGCAGGCCTAGTCAAGGCTTTACCTTGAGGAAAGGACTCACGTCAAGTTTCCTTTCAGCTCTAGAGCGTCTCAGGAGAAGCTCCCACCCAGGCTATGAAAGCACCCTGTTGATGGAGAGAACACTCGTTCTCTTCCCAGAGCCCTGCCTACAGTGACTAAAAGCACGTCCTAAAACTGTTATTTAGGTAGCTTCAGGGCAGCACGAATGGAGCTTTCAAAATGGGAAAGCAAGGCTTGTGCCATAAGTTCCCCGCTTCCAGCGAACACGCAGCCTACCTCCTTGTGATTTCTACCAAGTAAATATGCACTCTAGCTACACACTGGTCCCTTCCTTGAATAAAGTTTATTTGGCACGGAGTTCTGCGTGTAGCCAACCGCCTCCCCCAAGGAGCGCTCTAGGTAGGCTATCGGGCTTAGCTTCTTCTAAAACCCTGCAGTGTAAGAGGAAGAACTGTGCTTTGGTTACAGCAGGAACGCAGGCCGACTTTCTCCTGTAAGGATGGGGTCGTAAGGTCTGACTTTGTAGGAGGAATGCGAAGCAGTTTGGGTTTCTCAGTGCCGCTCAGCCTAGGGCAATGAGGCAGATTAGCATGACATGTAGGACGTGAGAGAACACATTTCCTGGAGCTGTTGGAGTGCTGAGGAAATCTAGCTCTCCCGAGGAAGAGTGCAGTGTGTTGCCCTCCACTCAGCATACACAGAGTGACTGGGAAAGGTTTCCGGGCCTGGATGTTTCTTAGCAGCCCAGTGGAGCCTGCCGGTACTCGGTGTTCTTGCAGGGAATAGGGTGCCCACGCGAGGTCCTCGCTGTCTTGAAAAGCTTACTAACCTTAAAAGAAAACAGACCTGAAACGAAGGCCTCAAGGCAACTGCTCCAAGCTGAGCTTCGGCAGGCCTAGTCAAGGCTTTACCTTGAGGAAAGGACTCACGTCAAGTTTCCTTTCAGCTCTAGAGCGTCTCAGGAGAAGCTCCCACCCAGGCTATGAAAGCACCCTGTTGATGGAGAGAACACTCGTTCCCTTCCCAGAGCCCTGCCTACAGTGACTAAAAGCACGTCCTAAAACTGTTATTTAGGGAGCTTCAGGGCAGCACGAATGGAGCTTTCAAAATGGGAAAGCAAGGCTTGTGCCATAAGGTCCCCGCTTCCAGCGAACACGCAGCCTACCTCCTTGTGATTTCTACCAAGTAAATATGCACTCTAGCTACACACTGGTCCCTTCCTTGAATAAAGTTTATTTGGCACGGAGTTCTGCGTGTAGCCAACCGCCTCCCCCAAGGAGCGCTCTAGGTAGGCTATCGGGCTTAGCTTCTTCTAAAACCCTGCAGTGTAAGAGGAAGAACTGTGCTTTGGTTACAGCAGGAACGCAGGCCGACTTTCTCCTGTAAGGATGGGGTCGTAAGGTCTGACTTTGTAGGAGGAAAGCGAAGCAGTTTGGGTTTCTCTTTGCCGCTCAGCCTAGGGCAATGAGGCAGATTAGCATGACATGTAGGACGTGAGAGAACACATTTCCTGGAGCTGTTGGAGTGCTGAGGAAATCTAGCTCTCCCGAGGAAGAGTGCAGTGTGTTGCCCTCCACTCAGCATACACAGAGTGACTGGGAAAGGTTTCCGGGCCTGGATGTTTCTTAGCAGCCCAGTGGAGCCTGCCGGTACTCGGTGTTCTTGCAGGGAATAGGGTGCCCACGCGAGGTCCTCGCTGTCTTGAAAAGCTTACTAACCCTAAAAGAAAACAGACCTGAAACGAAGGCCTCAAGGCAACTGCTCCAAGCTGAGCTTCGGCAGGCCTAGTCAAGGCTTTACCTTGAGGAAAGGACTCACGTCAAGTTTCCTTTCAGCTCTAGAGCGTCTCAGGAGAAGCTCCCACCCAGGCTATGAAAGCACCCTGTTGATGGAGAGAACACTCGTTCCCTTCCCAGAGCCCTGCCTACAGTGACTAAAAGCACGTCCTAAAACTGTTATTTAGGTAGCTTCAGGGCAGCACGAATGGAGCTTTCAAAATGGGAAAGCAAGGCTTGTGCCATAAGGTCCCCGCTTCCAGCGAACACGCAGCCTACCTCCTTGTGATTTCTACCAAGTAAATATGCACTCTAGCTACACACTGGTCCCTTCCTTGAATAAAGTTTATTTGGCACGGAGTTCTGCGTGTAGCCAACCGCCTCCCCCAAGGAGCGCTCTAGGTAGGCTATCGGGCTTAGCTTCTTCTAAAACCCTGCAGTGTAAGAGGAAGAACTGTGCTTTGGTTACAGCAGGAACGCAGGCCGACTTTCTCCTGTAAGGATGGCGTCGTAAGGTCTGACTTTGTAGGAGGAATGCGAAGCAGTTTGGGTTTCTCAGTGCCGCTCAGCCTAGGGCAATGAGGCAGATTAGCATGACATGTAGGACGTGAGAGAACACATTTCCTGGAGCTGTTGGAGTGCTGAGGAAATCTAGCTCTCCCAAGGAAGAGTGCAGTGTGTTGCCCTCCACTCAGCATACACAGAGTGACTGGGAAAGGTTTCCGGGCCTGGATGTTTCTTAGCAGCCCAGTGGAGCCTGCCGGTACTCGGTGTTCTTGCAGGGAATAGGGTGCCCACGCGAGGTCCTCGCTGTCTTGAAAAGCTTACTAACCTTAAAAGAAAACAGACCTGAAACGAAGGCCTCAAGGCAACTGCTCCAAGCTGAGCTTCGGCAGGCATAGTCAAGGCTTTATCTTGAGGAAAGGACTCACGCCAAGTTTCCTTTCAGCTCTAGAGCGTTTCAGGAGAAGCTCCCACCCAGGCTATGAAAGCACCCTGTTGATGGAGAGAACACTCGTTCCCTTCCCAGAGCCCTGCCTACAGTGACTAAAAGCACGTCCTAAAACTGTTATTTAGGTAGCTTCAGGGCAGCACGAATGGAGCTTTCAAAATGGGAAAGCAAGGCTTGTGCCATAAGGTCCCCGCTTCCAGCGAACACGCAGCCTACCTCCTTGTGATTTCTACCAAGTAAATATGCACTCTAGCTACACACTGGTCCCTTCCTTGAATAAAGTTTATTTGGCACGGAGTTCTGCGTGTAGCCAACCGCCTCCCCCAAGGAGCGCTCTAGGTAGGCTATCGGGCTTAGCTTCTTCTAAAACCCTGCAGTGTAAGAGGAAGAACTGTGCTTTGGTTACAGCAGGAACGCAGGCCGACTTTCTCCTGTAAGGATGGGGTCTTAAGGTCTGACTTTGTAGGAGGAATGCGAAGCAGTTTGGGTTTCTCAGTGCCGCTCAGCCTAGGGCAATGAGGCAGATTAGCATGACATGTAGGACGTGAGAGAACACATTTCCTGGAGCTGTTGGAGTGCTGAGGAAATCTAGCTCTCCCGAGGAAGAGTGCAGTGTGTTGCCCTCCACTCAGCATACACAGAGTGACTGGGAAAGGTTTCCGGGCCTGGATGTTTCTTAGCAGCCCAGTGGAGCCTGCCGGTACTCGGTGTTCTTGCAGGGAATAGCGTGCCCACGCGAGGTCCTCGCTGTCTTGAAAAGCTTACTAACCTTAAAAGAAAACAGACCTGAAACGAAGGCCTCAAGGCAACTGCTCCAAGCTGAGCTTCGGCAGGCCTAGTCAAGTCTTTACCTTGAGGAAAGGCCTCACGTCAAGTTTCCTTTCAGCTCTAGAGCGTCTCAGGAGAAGCTCCCACCCAGGCTATGAAAGCACCCTGTTGATGGAGAGAACACTCGTTCCCTTCCCAGAGCCCTGCCTACAGTGACTAAAAGCACGTCCTAAAACTGTTATTTAGGTAGCTTCAGGGCAGCACGAATGGAGCTTTCAAAATGGGAAAGCAAGGCTTGTGCCATAAGGTCCCCGCTTCCAGCGAACACGCAGCCTACCTCCTTGTGATTTCTACCAAGTAAATATGCACTCTAGCTACACACTGGTCCCTTCCTTGAATAAAGTTTATTTGGCACGGAGTTTTGCGTGTAGCCAACCGCCTCCCCCAAGGAGCGCTCTAGGTAGGCTATCGGGCTTAGCTTCTTCTAAAACCCTGCAGTGTAAGAGGAAGAACTGTGCTTTGGTTACAGCAGGAACGCAGGCCGACTTTCTCCTGTAGGATGGGCTCGTAAGGTCTGACTTTGTAGGAGGAATGCGAAGCAGTTTGGGTTTCTCAGTGCCGCTGAGCCTAGGGCAATGAGGCAGATTAGCATGACATGTAGGACGTGAGAGAACACATTTCCTGGAGCTGTTGGAGTGCTGAGGAAATCTAGCTCTCCCGAGGAAGAATGCAGTGTGTTGCCTCCACTCAGCATACACAGAGTGACTGGGAAAGGTTTCCGGGCCAGGATGTTTCTTAGCAGCCCAGTGGAGCCTGCCGGTACTCGGTGTTCTTGCAGGGAATAGGGCGCCCACGCGAGGTCCTCGGTGTCTTGAAAAGTTTACTAACCTTAAAAGAAAACAGACCTGAAACGAAGGCCTCAAGGCAACTGCTCCAAGCTGAGCTTCGGCAGGGCTAGTCAAGGCTTTACCTTGAGGAAAGGACTCACGTCAAGTTTCCTTTCAGCTCTAGAGCGTCTCTGGAGAAGCTCCCACCCCGGCTATGAAAGCACCCTGTTGGTGGAGAGAACACTCGTTCCCTTCCCAGAGCCCTGCCTACAGTGACTAAAAGCACGTCCTAAAACTGTTATTTAGGTAGCTTCAGGGCAGCATGAATGGAGCTTTCAAAATGGGAAAGCAAGGCTTGTGCCATAAGCTCCCCGCTTCCAGCGAACACGCAGCCTAGCTCCTTGTGATTTCTACCAAGTAAATATACACTCTAACTACACACTGGTCCCTTCCTTGAATCAAGTTTATTTGGCACGGAGTTCTGCCTGTAGCCAACCGCCTCCCCCAAGGAGCGCTCTAGGTAGGCTATCGGGCTTAGCTTCTTCTAAAACCCTGCAGTGTAAGAGGAAGAACTGTGCTTTGGTTACAGCAGGAACGCAGGCCGACTTTCTCCTGTAAAGATGGGGTCTTATGGTATGACTTTGTAGGAGGAATGCGAAGCAGTTTGGGTTTCTCAGTGCCGCTCAGCCTAGGGCAATGAGGCAGATTAGCATGACATGTAGGACGTGAGAGAATACATTTCCTGGAGCTGTTGGAGTGCTGAGGAAATCTAGCTCTCCCAAGGAAGAGTGCAGTGTGTTGCCCTCCACTCAGCATACACAGAGTGACTGGGAAAGGTTTCCGGGCCTGGATGTTTCTTAGCAGCCCAGTGGAGCCTGCCGGTACTCGGTGTTCTTGCAGGGAATAGGGTGCCCACGCGAGGTCCTCGCTGTCTTGAAAAGCTTACTAACCTTAAAAGAAAACAGACCTGAAACGAAGGCCTCAAGGCAACTGCTCCAAGCTGAGCTTCGGCAGGCCTAGTCAAGGCTTTAGCTTGAGGAAAGGACTCACGTCAAGTTTCCTTTCAGCTCTAGAGCGTCTCAGGAGAAGCTCCCACCCAGGCTATGAAAGCACCCTGTTGATGGAGAGAACACTCGTTCCCTTCCCAGAGCCCTGCCTACAGTGACTAAAAGCACGTCCTAAAACTGTTATTTAGGTAGCTTCAGGGCAGCACGAATGGAGCTTTCAAAATGGGAAAGCAAGGCTTGTGCCATAAGGTCCCCGCTTCCAGAGAACACGCAGCCTACCTCCTTGTGATTTCTACCAAGTAAATATACACTCTAGCTACACACTGGTCCCTTCCTTGAATAAAGTTTATTTGGCACGGAGTTCTGCGTGTAGCCAACCGCCTCCCCCAAGGAGCGCTCTAGGTAGACTATCGGGCTTAGCTTCTTCTAAAACCCTGCAGTGTAAGAGGAAGAACTGTGCTTTGGTTACAGCAGGAACGCAGGCCGACTTTCTCCTGTAAGGATGGGGTCGTAAGGTATGGCTTTGTAGGAGCAATGCGAAGCAGTTTGGGTTTCTCAGTGCCGCTCAGCCTAGGGCAATGAGGCAGATTAGCATGACATGTAGGACGTGAGAGAACACATTTCCTGGAGCTGTTGGAGTGCTGAGGAAATCTAGCTCTCCCAAGGAAGAGTGCAGTGTGTTGCCCTCCACTCAGCATACACAGAGTGACTGGGAAAGGTTTCCGGGCCTGGATGTTTCTTAGCAGCCCAGTGGAGCCTGCCGGTACTCGGTGTTCTTGCAGGGAATAGGGTGCCCACGCGAGGTCCTCGCTGTCTTGAAAAGCTTACTAACCTTAAAAGAAAACAGACCTGAAACGAAGGCCTCAAGGCAACTGCTCCAAGCTGAGCTTCGGCAGGCCTAGTCAAGGCTTTACCTTGAGGAAAGGACTCACGTCAAGTTTCCTTTCAGCTCTAGAGCGTCTCTGGAGAAGCTCCCACCCCGGCTATGAAAGCACCCTGTTGATGTAGAGAACACTCGTTCCCTTCCCAGAGCCCTGCCTACAGTGACTAAAAGCACGTCCTAAAACTGTTATTTAGGTAGCTTCAGGGCAGCACGAATGGAGCTTTCAAAATGGGAAAGCAAGGCTTGTGCCATAAGGTCCCCGCTTCCAGCGAACACACAGCCTACCTCCTTGTGATTTCTACCAAGTAAATATACACTCTAGCTACACACTGGTCCCTTCCTTGAATCAAGTTTATTTGGCACGGAGTTCTGCGTGTAGCCAACCGCCTCCCCCAAGGAGCGCTCTAGATAGGCTATCGGGCTTAGCTTCTTCTAAAACCCTGCAGTGTAAGAGGAAGAACTGTGCTTTGGTTACAGCAGGAACGCAGGCCGACTTTCTCCTGTAAGGATGGGGTCTTAAGGTATGGCTTTGTAGGAGCAATGCGAAGCAGTTTGGGTTTCTCAGTGCCGCTCAGCCTAGGGCAATGAGGCAGATTAGCATGACATGTAGGACGTGAGAGAACACATTTCCTGGAGCTGTTGGAGTGCTGAGGAAATCTAGCTCTCCCAAGGAAGAGTGCAGTGTGTTGCCCTCCACTCAGCATACACAGAGTGACTGGGAAAGGTTTCCGGGCCTGGATGTTTCTTTGCAGCCCAGTGGAGCCTGCCGGTACTCGGTGTTCTTGCAGGGAATAGGGTGCCCACGCGAGGTCCTCGCTGTCTTGAAAAGCTTACTAACCTTAAAAGAAAACAGACCTGAAACGAAGGCCTCAAGGCAACTGCTCCAAGCTGAGCTTCGGCAGGCCTAGTCAAGGCTTTACCTTGAGGAAAGGACTCACGTCAAGTTTCCTTTCAGCTCTAGAGCGTCGCAGGAGAAGCTCCCACCCAGGCTATGAAAGCACCTTGTTGATGTAGAGAACACTCGTTCCCTTCCCAGAGCCCTGCCTACAGTGACTAAAAGCTCGTCCTAAAACTGTTATTTAGGTAGCTTCAGGGCAGCATGAATGGAGCTTTCAAAATGGGAAAGCAAGGCTTGTGCCATAAGGTCCCCGCTTCCAGCGAACACGCAGCCTACCTCCTTGTGATTTCTACCAAGTAAATATACACTCTAGCTACACACTGGTCCCTTCCTTGAATAAAGTTTATTTGGCACGGAGTTCTGCGTGTAGCCAACCGCCTCCCCCAAGGAGCGCTCTAGGTAGGTTATCGGGCTTAGCTTCTTCTAAAACCCTGAGTGTAAGAGGAAGAACTGTGCTTTGGTTACAGCAGGAACGCAGGCCGACTTTCTCCTGTAAGGATGGGGTCTTAAGGTATGGCTTTGTAGGAGCAATGCGAAGCAGTTTGGGTTTCTCAGTGCCGCTCAGCCTAGGGCAATGAGGCAGATTAGCATGACATGTAGGACGTGAGAGAACACATTTCCTGGAGCTGTTGGAGTGCTGAGGAAATCTAGCTCTCCCAAGGAAGAGTGCAGTGTGTTGCCCTCCACTCAGCATACACAGAGTGACTGGGAAAGGTTTCCGGGCCTGGATGTTTCTTAGCAGCCCAGTGGAGCCTGCCGGTACTCGGTGTTCTTGCAGGGAATAGGGTGCCCACGCGAGGTCCTCGCTGTCTTGAAAAGCTTACTAACCTTAAAAGAAAACAGACCTGAAACGAAGGCCTCAAGGCAACTGCTCCAAGCTGAGCTTCGGCAGGCCTAGTCAAGGCTTTACCTTGAGGAAAGGACTCACGTCAAGTTTCCTTTCAGCTCTAGAGCGTCTCAGGAGAAGCTCCCACCCAGGCTATGAAAGCACCCTGTTGATGTAGAGAACACTCGTTCCCTTCCCAGAGCCCTGCCTACAGTGACTAAAAGCACGTCCTAAAACTGTTATTTAGGTAGCTTCAGGGCAGCACGAATGGAGCTTTCAAACTGGGAAAGCAAGGCTTGTGCCATAAGGTCCCCGCTTCCAGCGAACACGCAGCCTAGCTCCTTGTGATTTCTACCAAGTAAATATGCACTCTAGCTACACACTGGTCCCTTCCTTGAATCAAGTGTATTTGGCACGGAGTTCTGCGTGTAGCCAACCGCCTCCCCCAAGGAGCGCTCTAGGTAGGCTATCGGGCTTAGCTTCTTCTAAAACCCTGCAGTGTAAGAGGAAGAACTGTGCTTTGGTTACAGCAGGAACGCAGGCCGACTTTCTCCTGTAAGGATGGGGTCTTAAGGTCTGACTTTGTAGGAGGAATGCGAAGCCGTTTGGGTTTCTCAGTGCCGCTCAGCCTAGGGCAATGAGGCAGATTAGCATGACATGTAGGACGTGAGAGAACACATTTCCTGGAGCTGTTGGAGTGCTGAGGAAATCTAGCTCTCCCAAGGAAGAGTGCAGTGTGTTGCCCTCCACTCAGCATACACAGAGTGACTGGGAAATGTTTCCGGGCCTGGATGTTTCTTAGCAGCCCAGTGGAGCCTGCCGGTCCTCGGTGTTCTTGCAGGGAATAGGGTGCCCACGCGAGGTCCTCGCTGTCTTGAAAAGCTTACTAACCTTAAAAGAAAACAGACCTGAAACGAAGGCCTCAAGGCAACTGCTCCAAGCTGAGCTTCGCCAGGCCTAGTCAAGGCTTTACCTTGAGGAAAGGACTCACGTCAAGTTTCCTTTCAGCTCTAGAGCGTCTCAGGAGAAGCTCCCACCCAGGCTATGAAAGCACCCTGTTGATGGAGAGAACACTCGTTCCCTTCCCAGAGCCCTGCCTACAGTGACTAAAAGCACGTCCTAAAACTGTTATTTAGGTAGCTTCAGGGCAGCACGAATGGAGCTTTCAAACTGGGAAAGCAAGGCTTGTGCCATAAGGTCCCCGCTTCCAGCGAACACGCAGCCTAGCTCCTTGTGATTTCTACCAAGTAAATATGCACTCTAGCTACACACTGGTCCCTTCCTTGAATCAAGTGTATTTGGCACGGAGTTCTGCGTGTAGCCAACCGCCTCCCCCAAGGAGCGCTCTAGGTAGGCTATCGGGCTTAGCTTCTTCTAAAACCCTGCAGTGTAAGAGGAAGAACTGTGCTTTGGTTACAGCAGGAACGCAGGCCGACTTTCTCCTGTAAGGATGGGGTCTTAAGGTCTGACTTTGTAGGAGGAATGCGAAGCCGTTTGGGTTTCTCAGTGCCGCTCAGCCTAGGGCAATGAGGCAGATTAGCATGACATGTAGGACGTGAGAGAACACATTTCCTGGAGCTGTTGGAGTGCTGAGGAAATCTAGCTCTCCCAAGGAAGAGTGCAGTGTGTTGCCCTCCACTCAGCATACACAGAGTGACTGGGAAAGGTTTCCGGGCCTGGATGTTTCTTAGCAGCCCAGTGGAGCCTGCCGGTCCTCGGTGTTCTTGCAGGGAATAGGGTGCCCACGCGAGGTCCTCGCTGTCTTGAAAAGCTTACTAACCTTAAAAGAAAACAGACCTGAAACGAAGGCCTCAAGGCAACTGCTCCAAGCTGAGCTTCGCCAGGCCTAGTCAAGGCTTTACCTTGAGGAAAGGACTCACGTCAAGTTTCCTTTCAGCTCTAGAGCGTCTCAGGAGAAGCTCCCACCCAGGCTATGAAAGCACCCTGTTGATGGAGAGAACACTCGTTCCCTTCCCAGAGCCCTGCCTACAGTGACTAAAAGCACGTCCTAAAACTGTTATTTAGGTAGCTTCAGGGCAGCACGAATGGAGCTTTCAAAATGGGAAAGCAAGGCTTGTGCCATAAGGTCCCCGCTTCCAGCGAACACGCAGCCTAGCTCCTTGTGATTTCTACCAAGTAAATATGCACTCTAGCTACACACTGGTCCCTTCCTTGAATCAAGTGTATTTGGCACGGAGTTCTGCGTGTAGCCAACCGCCTCCCCCAAGGAGCGCTCTAGGTAGGCTATCGGGCTTAGCTTCTTCTAAAACCCTGCAGTGTAAGAGGAAGAACTGTGCTTTGGTTACAGCAGGAACGCAGGCCGACTTTCTCCTGTAAGGATGGGGTCTTAAGGTCTGACTTTGTAGGAGGAATGCGAAGCCGTTTGGGTTTCTCAGTGCCGCTCAGCCTAGGGCAATGAGGCAGATTAGCATGACATGTAGGACGTGAGAGAACACATTTCCTGGAGCTGTTGGAGTGCTGAGGAAATCTAGCTCTCCCAAGGAAGAGTGCAGTGTGTTGCCCTCCACTCAGCATACACAGAGTGACTGGGAAAGGTTTCCGGGCCTGGATGTTTCTTAGCAGCCCAGTGGAGCCTGCCGGTCCTCGGTGTTCTTGCAGGGAATAGGGTGCCCACGCGAGGTCCTCGCTGTCTTGAAAAGCTTACTAACCTTAAAAGAAAACAGACCTGAAACGAAGGCCTCAAGGCAACTGCTCCAAGCTGAGCTTCGCCAGGCCTAGTCAAGGCTTTACCTTGAGGAAAGGACTCACGTCAAGTTTCCTTTCAGCTCTAGAGCGTCTCAGGAGAAGCTCCCACCCAGGCTATGAAAGCACCCTGTTGATGGAGAGAACACTCGTTCCCTTCCCAGAGCCCTGCCTACAGTGACTAAAAGCCCGTCCTAAAACCGTTATTTAGGTAGCTTCAGGGCAGCACGAATGGAGCTTTCAAAATGGGAAAGCAAGGCTTGTGCCATAAGGTCCCCGCTTCCAGCGAACACGCAGCCTAGCTCCTTGTGATTTCTACCAAGTAAATATGCACTCTAGCTACACACTGGTCCCTTCCTTGAATCAAGTGTATTTGGCACGGAGTTCTGCGTGTAGCCAACCGCCTCCCCCAAGGAGCGCTCTAGGTAGGCTATCGGGCTTAGCTTCTTCTAAAACCCTGCAGTGTAAGAGGAAGAACTGTGCTTTGGTTACAGCAGGAACGCAGGCCGACTTTCTCCTGTAAGGATGGGGTCTTAAGGTCGGACTTTGTAGGAGGAATGCGAAGCCGTTTGGGTTTCTCAGTGCCGCTCAGCCTAGGGCAATGAGGCAGATTAGCATGACATGTAGGACGTGAGAGAACACATTTCCTGGAGCTGTTGGAGTGCTGAGGAAATCTAGCTCTCCCAAGGAAGAGTGCAGTGTGTTGCCCTCCACTCAGCATACACAGAGTGACTGGGAAAGGTTTCCGGGCCTGGATGTTTCTTAGCAGCCCAGTGGAGCCTGCCGGTCCTCGGTGTTCTTGCAGGGAATAGGGTGCCCACGCGAGGTCCTCGCTGTCTTGAAAAGCTTACTAACCTTAAAAGAAAACAGACCTGAAACGAAGGCCTCAAGGCAACTGCTCCAAGCTGAGCTTCGCCAGGCCTAGTCAAGGCTTTACCTTGAGGAAAGGACTCACGTCAAGTTTCCTTTCAGCTCTAGAGCGTCTCAGGAGAAGCTCCCACCCAGGCTATGAAAGCACCCTGTTGATGGAGAGAACACTCGTTCCCTTCCCAGAGCCCTGCCTACAGTGACTAAAAGCCCGTCCTAAAACTGTTATTTAGGTAGCTTCAGGGCAGCACGAATGGAGCTTTCAAAATGGGAAAGCAAGGCTTGTGCCATAAGGTCCCCGCTTCCAGCGAACACGCAGCCTAGCTCCTTGTGATTTCTACCAAGTAAATATGCACTCTAGCTACACACTGGTCCCTTCCTTGAATCAAGTGTATTTGGCACGGAGTTCTGCGTGTAGCCAACCGCCTCCCCCAAGGAGCGCTCTAGGTAGGCTATCGGGCTTAGCTTCTTCTAAAACCCTGCAGTGTAAGAGGAAGAACTGTGCTTTGGTTACAGCAGGAACGCAGGCCGACTTTCTCCTGTAAGGATGGGGTCTTAAGGTCGGACTTTGTAGGAGGAATGCGAAGCCGTTTGGGTTTCTCAGTGCCGCTCAGCCTAGGGCAATGAGGCAGATTAGCATGACATGTAGGACGTGAGAGAACACATTTCCTGGAGCTGTTGGAGTGCTGAGGAAATCTAGCTCTCCCAAGGAAGAGTGCAGTGTGTTGCCCTCCACTCAGCATACACAGAGTGACTGGGAAAGGTTTCCGGGCCTGGATGTTTCTTAGCAGCCCAGTGGAGCCTGCCGGTCCTCGGTGTTCTTGCAGGGAATAGGGTGCCCACGCGAGGTCCTCGCTGTCTTGAAAAGCTTACTAACCTTAAAAGAAAACAGACCTGAAACGAAGGCCTCAAGGCAACTGCTCCAAGCTGAGCTTCGCCAGGCCTAGTCAAGGCTTTACCTTGAGGAAAGGACTCACGTCAAGTTTCCTTTCAGCTCTAGAGCGTCTCAGGAGAAGCTCCCACCCAGGCTATGAAAGCACCCTGTTGATGGAGAGAACACTCGTTCCCTTCCCAGAGCCCTGCCTACAGTGACTAAAAGCCCGTCCTAAAACTGTTATTTAGGTAGCTTCAGGGCAGCACGAATGGAGCTTTCAAAATGGGAAAGCAAGGCTTGTGCCATAAGGTCCCCGCTTCCAGCGAACACGCAGCCTAGCTCCTTGTGATTTCTACCAAGTAAATATGCACTCTAGCTACACACTGGTCCCTTCCTTGAATCAAGTGTATTTGGCACGGAGTTCTGCGTGTAGCCAACCGCCTCCCCCAAGGAGCGCTCTAGGTAGGCTATCGGGCTTAGCTTCTTCTAAAACCCTGCAGTGTAAGAGGAAGAACTGTGCTTTGGTTACAGCAGGAACGCAGGCCGACTTTCTCCTGTAAGGATGGGGTCTTAAGGTCGGACTTTGTAGGAGGAATGCGAAGCCGTTTGGGTTTCTCAGTGCCGCTCAGCCTAGGGCAATGAGGCAGATTAGCATGACATGTAGGACGTGAGAGAACACATTTCCTGGAGCTGTTGGAGTGCTGAGGAAATCTAGCTCTCCCAAGGAAGAGTGCAGTGTGTTGCCCTCCACTCAGCATACACAGAGTGACTGGGAAAGGTTTCCGGGCCTGGATGTTTCTTAGCAGCCCAGTGGAGCCTGCCGGTCCTCGGTGTTCTTGCAGGGAATAGGGTGCCCACGCGAGGTCCTCGCTGTCTTGAAAAGCTTACTAACCTTAAAAGAAAACAGACCTGAAACGAAGGCCTCAAGGCAACTGCTCCAAGCTGAGCTTCGCCAGGCCTAGTCAAGGCTTTACCTTGAGGAAAGGACTCACGTCAAGTTTCCTTTCAGCTCTAGAGCGTCTCAGGAGAAGCTCCCACCCAGGCTATGAAAGCACCCTGTTGATGGAGAGAACACTCGTTCCCTTCCCAGAGCCCTGCCTACAGTGACTAAAAGCCCGTCCTAAAACTGTTATTTAGGTAGCTTCAGGGCAGCACGAATGGAGCTTTCAAAATGGGAAAGCAAGGCTTGTGCCATAAGGTCCCCGCTTCCAGCGAACACGCAGCCTAGCTCCTTGTGATTTCTACCAAGTAAATATGCACTCTAGCTACACACTGGTCCCTTCCTTGAATCAAGTGTATTTGGCACGGAGTTCTGCGTGTAGCCAACCGCCTCCCCCAAGGAGCGCTCTAGGTAGGCTATCGGGCTTAGCTTCTTCTAAAACCCTGCAGTGTAAGAGGAAGAACTGTGCTTTGGTTACAGCAGGAACGCAGGCCGACTTTCTCCTGTAAGGATGGGGTCTTAAGGTCGGACTTTGTAGGAGGAATGCGAAGCCGTTTGGGTTTCTCAGTGCCGCTCAGCCTAGGGCAATGAGGCAGATTAGCATGACATGTAGGACGTGAGAGAACACATTTCCTGGAGCTGTTGGAGTGCTGAGGAAATCTAGCTCTCCCAAGGAAGAGTGCAGTGTGTTGCCCTCCACTCAGCATACACAGAGTGACTGGGAAAGGTTTCCGGGCCTGGATGTTTCTTAGCAGCCCAGTGGAGCCTGCCGGTCCTCGGTGTTCTTGCAGGGAATAGGGTGCCCACGCGAGGTCCTCGCTGTCTTGAAAAGCTTACTAACCTTAAAAGAAAACAGACCTGAAACGAAGGCCTCAAGGCAACTGCTCCAAGCTGAGCTTCGCCAGGCCTAGTCAAGGCTTTACCTTGAGGAAAGGACTCACGTCAAGTTTCCTTTCAGCTCTAGAGCGTCTCAGGAGAAGCTCCCACCCAGGCTATGAAAGCACCCTGTTGATGGAGAGAACACTCGTTCCCTTCCCAGAGCCCTGCCTACAGTGACTAAAAGCCCGTCCTAAAACTGTTATTTAGGTAGCTTCAGGGCAGCACGAATGGAGCTTTCAAAATGGGAAAGCAAGGCTTGTGCCATAAGGTCCCCGCTTCCAGCGAACACGCAGCCTAGCTCCTTGTGATTTCTACCAAGTAAATATGCACTCTAGCTACACACTGGTCCCTTCCTTGAATCAAGTGTATTTGGCACGGAGTTCTGCGTGTAGCCAACCGCCTCCCCCAAGGAGCGCTCTAGGTAGGCTATCGGGCTTAGCTTCTTCTAAAACCCTGCAGTGTAAGAGGAAGAACTGTGCTTTGGTTACAGCAGGAACGCAGGCCGACTTTCTCCTGTAAGGATGGGGTCTTAAGGTCGGACTTTGTAGGAGGAATGCGAAGCCGTTTGGGTTTCTCAGTGCCGCTCAGCCTAGGGCAATGAGGCAGATTAGCATGACATGTAGGACGTGAGAGAACACATTTCCTGGAGCTGTTGGAGTGCTGAGGAAATCTAGCTCTCCCAAGGAAGAGTGCAGTGTGTTGCCCTCCACTCAGCATACACAGAGTGACTGGGAAAGGTTTCCGGGCCTGGATGTTTCTTAGCAGCCCAGTGGAGCCTGCCGGTCCTCGGTGTTCTTGCAGGGAATAGGGTGCCCACGCGAGGTCCTCGCTGTCTTGAAAAGCTTACTAACCTTAAAAGAAAACAGACCTGAAACGAAGGCCTCAAGGCAACTGCTCCAAGCTGAGCTTCGCCAGGCCTAGTCAAGGCTTTACCTTGAGGAAAGGACTCACGTCAAGTTTCCTTTCAGCTCTAGAGCGTCTCAGGAGAAGCTCCCACCCAGGCTATGAAAGCACCCTGTTGATGGAGAGAACACTCGTTCCCTTCCCAGAGCCCTGCCTACAGTGACTAAAAGCCCGTCCTAAAACTGTTATTTAGGTAGCTTCAGGGCAGCACGAATGGAGCTTTCAAAATGGGAAAGCAAGGCTTGTGCCATAAGGTCCCCGCTTCCAGCGAACACGCAGCCTAGCTCCTTGTGATTTCTACCAAGTAAATATGCACTCTAGCTACACACTGGTCCCTTCCTTGAATCAAGTGTATTTGGCACGGAGTTCTGCGTGTAGCCAACCGCCTCCCCCAAGGAGCGCTCTAGGTAGGCTATCGGGCTTAGCTTCTTCTAAAACCCTGCAGTGTAAGAGGAAGAACTGTGCTTTGGTTACAGCAGGAACGCAGGCCGACTTTCTCCTGTAAGGATGGGGTCTTAAGGTCGGACTTTGTAGGAGGAATGCGAAGCCGTTTGGGTTTCTCAGTGCCGCTCAGCCTAGGGCAATGAGGCAGATTAGCATGACATGTAGGACGTGAGAGAACACATTTCCTGGAGCTGTTGGAGTGCTGAGGAAATCTAGCTCTCCCAAGGAAGAGTGCAGTGTGTTGCCCTCCACTCAGCATACACAGAGTGACTGGGAAAGGTTTCCGGGCCTGGATGTTTCTTAGCAGCCCAGTGGAGCCTGCCGGTCCTCGGTGTTCTTGCAGGGAATAGGGTGCCCACGCGAGGTCCTCGCTGTCTTGAAAAGCTTACTAACCTTAAAAGAAAACAGACCTGAAACGAAGGCCTCAAGGCAACTGCTCCAAGCTGAGCTTCGCCAGGCCTAGTCAAGGCTTTACCTTGAGGAAAGGACTCACGTCAAGTTTCCTTTCAGCTCTAGAGCGTCTCAGGAGAAGCTCCCACCCAGGCTATGAAAGCACCCTGTTGATGGAGAGAACACTCGTTCCCTTCCCAGAGCCCTGCCTACAGTGACTAAAAGCCCGTCCTAAAACTGTTATTTAGGTAGCTTCAGGGCAGCACGAATGGAGCTTTCAAAATGGGAAAGCAAGGCTTGTGCCATAAGGTCCCCGCTTCCAGCGAACACGCAGCCTAGCTCCTTGTGATTTCTACCAAGTAAATATGCACTCTAGCTACACACTGGTCCCTTCCTTGAATCAAGTGTATTTGGCACGGAGTTCTGCGTGTAGCCAACCGCCTCCCCCAAGGAGCGCTCTAGGTAGGCTATCGGGCTTAGCTTCTTCTAAAACCCTGCAGTGTAAGAGGAAGAACTGTGCTTTGGTTACAGCAGGAACGCAGGCCGACTTTCTCCTGTAAGGATGGGGTCTTAAGGTCGGACTTTGTAGGAGGAATGCGAAGCCGTTTGGGTTTCTCAGTGCCGCTCAGCCTAGGGCAATGAGGCAGATTAGCATGACATGTAGGACGTGAGAGAACACATTTCCTGGAGCTGTTGGAGTGCTGAGGAAATCTAGCTCTCCCAAGGAAGAGTGCAGTGTGTTGCCCTCCACTCAGCATACACAGAGTGACTGGGAAAGGTTTCCGGGCCTGGATGTTTCTTAGCAGCCCAGTGGAGCCTGCCGGTCCTCGGTGTTCTTGCAGGGAATAGGGTGCCCACGCGAGGTCCTCGCTGTCTTGAAAAGCTTACTAACCTTAAAAGAAAACAGACCTGAAACGAAGGCCTCAAGGCAACTGCTCCAAGCTGAGCTTCGCCAGGCCTAGTCAAGGCTTTACCTTGAGGAAAGGACTCACGTCAAGTTTCCTTTCAGCTCTAGAGCGTCTCAGGAGAAGCTCCCACCCAGGCTATGAAAGCACCCTGTTGATGGAGAGAACACTCGTTCCCTTCCCAGAGCCCTGCCTACAGTGACTAAAAGCCCGTCCTAAAACTGTTATTTAGGTAGCTTCAGGGCAGCACGAATGGAGCTTTCAAAATGGGAAAGCAAGGCTTGTGCCATAAGGTCCCCGCTTCCAGCGAACACGCAGCCTAGCTCCTTGTGATTTCTACCAAGTAAATATGCACTCTAGCTACACACTGGTCCCTTCCTTGAATCAAGTGTATTTGGCACGGAGTTCTGCGTGTAGCCAACCGCCTCCCCCAAGGAGCGCTCTAGGTAGGCTATCGGGCTTAGCTTCTTCTAAAACCCTGCAGTGTAAGAGGAAGAACTGTGCTTTGGTTACAGCAGGAACGCAGGCCGACTTTCTCCTGTAAGGATGGGGTCTTAAGGTCGGACTTTGTAGGAGGAATGCGAAGCCGTTTGGGTTTCTCAGTGCCGCTCAGCCTAGGGCAATGAGGCAGATTAGCATGACATGTAGGACGTGAGAGAACACATTTCCTGGAGCTGTTGGAGTGCTGAGGAAATCTAGCTCTCCCAAGGAAGAGTGCAGTGTGTTGCCCTCCACTCAGCATACACAGAGTGACTGGGAAAGGTTTCCGGGCCTGGATGTTTCTTAGCAGCCCAGTGGAGCCTGCCGGTCCTCGGTGTTCTTGCAGGGAATAGGGTGCCCACGCGAGGTCCTCGCTGTCTTGAAAAGCTTACTAACCTTAAAAGAAAACAGACCTGAAACGAAGGCCTCAAGGCAACTGCTCCAAGCTGAGCTTCGCCAGGCCTAGTCAAGGCTTTACCTTGAGGAAAGGACTCACGTCAAGTTTCCTTTCAGCTCTAGAGCGTCTCAGGAGAAGCTCCCACCCAGGCTATGAAAGCACCCTGTTGATGGAGAGAACACTCGTTCCCTTCCCAGAGCCCTGCCTACAGTGACTAAAAGCCCGTCCTAAAACTGTTATTTAGGTAGCTTCAGGGCAGCACGAATGGAGCTTTCAAAATGGGAAAGCAAGGCTTGTGCCATAAGGTCCCCGCTTCCAGCGAACACGCAGCCTAGCTCCTTGTGATTTCTACCAAGTAAATATGCACTCTAGCTACACACTGGTCCCTTCCTTGAATCAAGTGTATTTGGCACGGAGTTCTGCGTGTAGCCAACCGCCTCCCCCAAGGAGCGCTCTAGGTAGGCTATCGGGCTTAGCTTCTTCTAAAACCCTGCAGTGTAAGAGGAAGAACTGTGCTTTGGTTACAGCAGGAACGCAGGCCGACTTTCTCCTGTAAGGATGGGGTCTTAAGGTCGGACTTTGTAGGAGGAATGCGAAGCCGTTTGGGTTTCTCAGTGCCGCTCAGCCTAGGGCAATGAGGCAGATTAGCATGACATGTAGGACGTGAGAGAACACATTTCCTGGAGCTGTTGGAGTGCTGAGGAAATCTAGCTCTCCCAAGGAAGAGTGCAGTGTGTTGCCCTCCACTCAGCATACACAGAGTGACTGGGAAAGGTTTCCGGGCCTGGATGTTTCTTAGCAGCCCAGTGGAGCCTGCCGGTCCTCGGTGTTCTTGCAGGGAATAGGGTGCCCACGCGAGGTCCTCGCTGTCTTGAAAAGCTTACTAACCTTAAAAGAAAACAGACCTGAAACGAAGGCCTCAAGGCAACTGCTCCAAGCTGAGCTTCGCCAGGCCTAGTCAAGGCTTTACCTTGAGGAAAGGACTCACGTCAAGTTTCCTTTCAGCTCTAGAGCGTCTCAGGAGAAGCTCCCACCCAGACTATGAAAGCACCCTGTTGATGGAGAGAACACTCGTTCCCTTCCCAGAGCCCTGCCTACAGTGACTAAAAGCCCGTCCTAAAACTGTTATTTAGGTAGCTTCAGGGCAGCACGAATGGAGCTTTCAAAATGGGAAAGCAAGGCTTGTGCCATAAGGTCCCCGCTTCCAGCGAACACGCAGCCTAGCTCCTTGTGATTTCTACCAAGTAAATATGCACTCTAGCTACACACTGGTCCCTTCCTTGAATCAAGTGTATTTGGCACGGAGTTCTGCGTGTAGCCAACCGCCTCCCCCAAGGAGCGCTCTAGGTAGGCTATCGGGCTTAGCTTCTTCTAAAACCCTGCAGTGTAAGAGGAAGAACTGTGCTTTGGTTACAGCAGGAACGCAGGCCGACTTTCTCCTGTAAGGATGGGGTCTTAAGGTCTGACTTTGTAGGAGGAATGCGAAGCCGTTTGGGTTTCTCAGTGCCGCTCAGCCTAGGGCAATGAGGCAGATTAGCATGACATGTAGGACGTGAGAGAACACATTTCCTGGAGCTGTTGGAGTGCTGAGGAAATCTAGCTCTCCCAAGGAAGAGTGCAGTGTGTTGCCCTCCACTCAGCATACACAGAGTGACTGGGAAAGGTTTCCGGGCCTGGATGTTTCTTAGCAGCCCAGTGGAGCCTGCCGGTCCTCGGTGTTCTTGCAGGGAATAGGGTGCCCACGCGAGGTCCTCGCTGTCTTGAAAAGCTTACTAACCTTAAAAGAAAACAGACCTGAAACGAAGGCCTCAAGGCAACTGCTCCAAGCTGAGCTTCGCCAGGCCTAGTCAAGGCTTTACCTTGAGGAAAGGACTCACGTCAAGTTTCCTTTCAGCTCTAGAGCGTCTCAGGAGAAGCTCCCACCCAGGCTATGAAAGCACCCTGTTGATGGAGAGAACACTCGTTCCCTTCCCAGAGCCCTGCCTACAGTGACTAAAAGCCCGTCCTAAAACTGTTATTTAGGTAGCTTCAGGGCAGCACGAATGGAGCTTTCAAAATGGGAAAGCAAGGCTTGTGCCATAAGGTCCCCGCTTCCAGCGAACACGCAGCCTAGCTCCTTGTGATTTCTACCAAGTAAATATGCACTCTAGCTACACACTGGTCCCTTCCTTGAATCAAGTGTATTTGGCACGGAGTTCTGCGTGTAGCCAACCGCCTCCCCCAAGGAGCGCTCTAGGTAGGCTATCGGGCTTAGCTTCTTCTAAAACCCTGCAGTGTAAGAGGAAGAACTGTGCTTTGGTTACAGCAGGAACGCAGGCCGACTTTCTCCTGTAAGGATGGGGTCTTAAGGTCTGACTTTGTAGGAGGAATGCGAAGCCGTTTGGGTTTCTCAGTGCCGCTCAGCCTAGGGCAATGAGGCAGATTAGCATGACATGTAGGACGTGAGAGAACACATTTCCTGGAGCTGTTGGAGTGCTGAGGAAATCTAGCTCTCCCAAGGAAGAGTGCAGTGTGTTGCCCTCCACTCAGCATACACAGAGTGACTGGGAAAGGTTTCCGGGCCTGGATGTTTCTTAGCAGCCCAGTGGAGCCTGCCGGTCCTCGGTGTTCTTGCAGGGAATAGGGTGCCCACGCGAGGTCCTCGCTGTCTTGAAAAGCTTACTAACCTTAAAAGAAAACAGACCTGAAACGAAGGCCTCAAGGCAACTGCTCCAAGCTGAGCTTCGCCAGGCCTAGTCAAGGCTTTACCTTGAGGAAAGGACTCACGTCAAGTTTCCTTTCAGCTCTAGAGCGTCTCAGGAGAAGCTCCCACCCAGGCTATGAAAGCACCCTGTTGATGGAGAGAACACTCGTTCCCTTCCCAGAGCCCTGCCTACAGTGACTAAAAGCCCGTCCTAAAACTGTTATTTAGGTAGCTTCAGGGCAGCACGAATGGAGCTTTCAAAATGGGAAAGCAAGGCTTGTGCCATAAGGTCCCCGCTTCCAGCGAACACGCAGCCTAGCTCCTTGTGATTTCTACCAAGTAAATATGCACTCTAGCTACACACTGGTCCCTTCCTTGAATCAAGTGTATTTGGCACGGAGTTCTGCGTGTAGCCAACCGCCTCCCCCAAGGAGCGCTCTAGGTAGGCTATCGGGCTTAGCTTCTTCTAAAACCCTGCAGTGTAAGAGGAAGAACTGTGCTTTGGTTACAGCAGGAACGCAGGCCGACTTTCTCCTGTAAGGATGGGGTCTTAAGGTCGGACTTTGTAGGAGGAATGCGAAGCCGTTTGGGTTTCTCAGTGCCGCTCAGCCTAGGGCAATGAGGCAGATTAGCATGACATGTAGGACGTGAGAGAACACATTTCCTGGAGCTGTTGGAGTGCTGAGGAAATCTAGCTCTCCCAAGGAAGAGTGCAGTGTGTTGCCCTCCACTCAGCATACACAGAGTGACTGGGAAAGGTTTCCGGGCCTGGATGTTTCTTAGCAGCCCAGTGGAGCCTGCCGGTCCTCGGTGTTCTTGCAGGGAATAGGGTGCCCACGCGAGGTCCTCGCTGTCTTGAAAAGCTTACTAACCTTAAAAGAAAACAGACCTGAAACGAAGGCCTCAAGGCAACTGCTCCAAGCTGAGCTTCGCCAGGCCTAGTCAAGGCTTTACCTTGAGGAAAGGACTCACGTCAAGTTTCCTTTCAGCTCTAGAGCGTCTCAGGAGAAGCTCCCACCCAGGCTATGAAAGCACCCTGTTGATGGAGAGAACACTCGTTCCCTTCCCAGAGCCCTGCCTACAGTGACTAAAAGCCCGTCCTAAAACTGTTATTTAGGTAGCTTCAGGGCAGCACGAATGGAGCTTTCAAAATGGGAAAGCAAGGCTTGTGCCATAAGGTCCCCGCTTCCAGCGAACACGCAGCCTAGCTCCTTGTGATTTCTACCAAGTAAATATGCACTCTAGCTACACACTGGTCCCTTCCTTGAATCAAGTGTATTTGGCACGGAGTTCTGCGTGTAGCCAAGCGCCTCCCCCAAGGAGCGCTCTAGGTAGGCTATCGGGCTTAGCTTCTTCTAAAACCCTGCAGTGTAAGAGGAAGAACTGTGCTTTGGTTACAGCAGGAACGCAGGCCGACTTTCTCCTGTAAGGATGGGGTCTTAAGGTCGGACTTTGTAGGAGGAATGCGAAGCCGTTTGGGTTTCTCAGTGCCGCTCAGCCTAGGGCAATGAGGCAGATTAGCATGACATGTAGGACGTGAGAGAACACATTTCCTGGAGCTGTTGGAGTGCTGAGGAAATCTAGCTCTCCCAAGGAAGAGTGCAGTGTGTTGCCCTCCACTCAGCATACACAGAGTGACTGGGAAAGGTTTCCGGGCCTGGATGTTTCTTAGCAGCCCAGTGGAGCCTGCCGGTCCTCGGTGTTCTTGCAGGGAATAGGGTGCCCACGCGAGGTCCTCGCTGTCTTGAAAAGCTTACTAACCTTAAAAGAAAACAGACCTGAAACGAAGGCCTCAAGGCAACTGCTCCAAGCTGAGCTTCGCCAGGCCTAGTCAAGGCTTTACCTTGAGGAAAGGACTCACGTCAAGTTTCCTTTCAGCTCTAGAGCGTCTCAGGAGAAGCTCCCACCCAGGCTATGAAAGCACCCTGTTGATGGAGAGAACACTCGTTCCCTTCCCAGAGCCCTGCCTACAGTGACTAAAAGCCCGTCCTAAAACTGTTATTTAGGTAGCTTCAGGGCAGCACGAATGGAGCTTTCAAAATGGGAAAGCAAGGCTTGTGCCATAAGGTCCCCGCTTCCAGCGAACACGCAGCCTAGCTCCTTGTGATTTCTACCAAGTAAATATGCACTCTAGCTACACACTGGTCCCTTCCTTGAATCAAGTGTATTTGGCACGGAGTTCTGCGTGTAGCCAACCGCCTCCCCCAAGGAGCGCTCTAGGTAGGCTATCGGGCTTAGCTTCTTCTAAAACCCTGCAGTGTAAGAGGAAGAACTGTGCTTTGGTTACAGCAGGAACGCAGGCCGACTTTCTCCTGTAAGGATGGGGTCTTAAGGTCGGACTTTGTAGGAGGAATGCGAAGCCGTTTGGGTTTCTCAGTGCCGCTCAGCCTAGGGCAATGAGGCAGATTAGCATGACATGTAGGACGTGAGAGAACACATTTCCTGGAGCTGTTGGAGTGCTGAGGAAATCTAGCTCTCCCAAGGAAGAGTGCAGTGTGTTGCCCTCCACTCAGCATACACAGAGTGACTGGGAAAGGTTTCCGGGCCTGGATGTTTCTTAGCAGCCCAGTGGAGCCTGCCGGTCCTCGGTGTTCTTGCAGGGAATAGGGTGCCCACGCGAGGTCCTCGCTGTCTTGAAAAGCTTACTAACCTTAAAAGAAAACAGACCTGAAACGAAGGCCTCAAGGCAACTGCTCCAAGCTGAGCTTCGCCAGGCCTAGTCAAGGCTTTACCTTGAGGAAAGGACTCACGTCAAGTTTCCTTTCAGCTCTAGAGCGTCTCAGGAGAAGCTCCCACCCAGGCTATGAAAGCACCCTGTTGATGGAGAGAACACTCGTTCCCTTCCCAGAGCCCTGCCTACAGTGACTAAAAGCCCGTCCTAAAACTGTTATTTAGGTAGCTTCAGGGCAGCACGAATGGAGCTTTCAAAATGGGAAAGCAAGGCTTGTGCCATAAGGTCCCCGCTTCCAGCGAACACGCAGCCTAGCTCCTTGTGATTTCTACCAAGTAAATATGCACTCTAGCTACACACTGGTCCCTTCCTTGAATCAAGTGTATTTGGCACGGAGTTCTGCGTGTAGCCAAGCGCCTCCCCCAAGGAGCGCTCTAGGTAGGCTATCGGGCTTAGCTTCTTCTAAAACCCTGCAGTGTAAGAGGAAGAACTGTGCTTTGGTTACAGCAGGAACGCAGGCCGACTTTCTCCTGTAAGGATGGGGTCTTAAGGTCGGACTTTGTAGGAGGAATGCGAAGCCGTTTGGGTTTCTCAGTGCCGCTCAGCCTAGGGCAATGAGGCAGATTAGCATGACATGTAGGACGTGAGAGAACACATTTCCTGGAGCTGTTGGAGTGCTGAGGAAATCTAGCTCTCCCAAGGAAGAGTGCAGTGTGTTGCCCTCCACTCAGCATACACAGAGTGACTGGGAAAGGTTTCCGGGCCTGGATGTTTCTTAGCAGCCCAGTGGAGCCTGCCGGTCCTCGGTGTTCTTGCAGGGAATAGGGTGCCCACGCGAGGTCCTCGCTGTCTTGAAAAGCTTACTAACCTTAAAAGAAAACAGACCTGAAACGAAGGCCTCAAGGCAACTGCTCCAAGCTGAGCTTCGCCAGGCCTAGTCAAGGCTTTACCTTGAGGAAAGGACTCACGTCAAGTTTCCTTTCAGCTCTAGAGCGTCTCAGGAGAAGCTCCCACCCAGGCTATGAAAGCACCCTGTTGATGGAGAGAACACTCGTTCCCTTCCCAGAGCCCTGCCTACAGTGACTAAAAGCCCGTCCTAAAACTGTTATTTAGGTAGCTTCAGGGCAGCACGAATGGAGCTTTCAAAATGGGAAAGCAAGGCTTGTGCCATAAGGTCCCCGCTTCCAGCGAACACGCAGCCTAGCTCCTTGTGATTTCTACCAAGTAAATATGCACTCTAGCTACACACTGGTCCCTTCCTTGAATCAAGTGTATTTGGCACGGAGTTCTGCGTGTAGCCAAGCGCCTCCCCCAAGGAGCGCTCTAGGTAGGCTATCGGGCTTAGCTTCTTCTAAAACCCTGCAGTGTAAGAGGAAGAACTGTGCTTTGGTTACAGCAGGAACGCAGGCCGACTTTCTCCTGTAAGGATGGGGTCTTAAGGTCGGACTTTGTAGGAGGAATGCGAAGCCGTTTGGGTTTCTCAGTGCCGCTCAGCCTAGGGCAATGAGGCAGATTAGCATGACATGTAGGACGTGAGAGAACACATTTCCTGGAGCTGTTGGAGTGCTGAGGAAATCTAGCTCTCCCAAGGAAGAGTGCAGTGTGTTGCCCTCCACTCAGCATACACAGAGTGACTGGGAAAGGTTTCCGGGCCTGGATGTTTCTTAGCAGCCCAGTGGAGCCTGCCGGTCCTCGGTGTTCTTGCAGGGAATAGGGTGCCCACGCGAGGTCCTCGCTGTCTTGAAAAGCTTACTAACCTTAAAAGAAAACAGACCTGAAACGAAGGCCTCAAGGCAACTGCTCCAAGCTGAGCTTCGCCAGGCCTAGTCAAGGCTTTACCTTGAGGAAAGGACTCACGTCAAGTTTCCTTTCAGCTCTAGAGCGTCTCAGGAGAAGCTCCCACCCAGGCTATGAAAGCACCCTGTTGATGGAGAGAACACTCGTTCCCTTCCCAGAGCCCTGCCTACAGTGACTAAAAGCCCGTCCTAAAACTGTTATTTAGGTAGCTTCAGGGCAGCACGAATGGAGCTTTCAAAATGGGAAAGCAAGGCTTGTGCCATAAGGTCCCCGCTTCCAGCGAACACGCAGCCTAGCTCCTTGTGATTTCTACCAAGTAAATATGCACTCTAGCTACACACTGGTCCCTTCCTTGAATCAAGTGTATTTGGCACGGAGTTCTGCGTGTAGCCAACCGCCTCCCCCAAGGAGCGCTCTAGGTAGGCTATCGGGCTTAGCTTCTTCTAAAACCCTGCAGTGTAAGAGGAAGAACTGTGCTTTGGTTACAGCAGGAACGCAGGCCGACTTTCTCCTGTAAGGATGGGGTCTTAAGGTCGGACTTTGTAGGAGGAATGCGAAGCCGTTTGGGTTTCTCAGTGCCGCTCAGCCTAGGGCAATGAGGCAGATTAGCATGACATGTAGGACGTGAGAGAACACATTTCCTGGAGCTGTTGGAGTGCTGAGGAAATCTAGCTCTCCCAAGGAAGAGTGCAGTGTGTTGCCCTCCACTCAGCATACACAGAGTGACTGGGAAAGGTTTCCGGGCCTGGATGTTTCTTAGCAGCCCAGTGGAGCCTGCCGGTCCTCGGTGTTCTTGCAGGGAATAGGGTGCCCACGCGAGGTCCTCGCTGTCTTGAAAAGCTTACTAACCTTAAAAGAAAACAGACCTGAAACGAAGGCCTCAAGGCAACTGCTCCAAGCTGAGCTTCGCCAGGCCTAGTCAAGGCTTTACCTTGAGGAAAGGACTCACGTCAAGTTTCCTTTCAGCTCTAGAGCGTCTCAGGAGAAGCTCCCACCCAGGCTATGAAAGCACCCTGTTGATGGAGAGAACACTCGTTCCCTTCCCAGAGCCCTGCCTACAGTGACTAAAAGCCCGTCCTAAAACTGTTATTTAGGTAGCTTCAGGGCAGCACGAATGGAGCTTTCAAAATGGGAAAGCAAGGCTTGTGCCATAAGGTCCCCGCTTCCAGCGAACACGCAGCCTAGCTCCTTGTGATTTCTACCAAGTAAATATGCACTCTAGCTACACACTGGTCCCTTCCTTGAATCAAGTGTATTTGGCACGGAGTTCTGCGTGTAGCCAAGCGCCTCCCCCAAGGAGCGCTCTAGGTAGGCTATCGGGCTTAGCTTCTTCTAAAACCCTGCAGTGTAAGAGGAAGAACTGTGCTTTGGTTACAGCAGGAACGCAGGCCGACTTTCTCCTGTAAGGATGGGGTCTTAAGGTCGGACTTTGTAGGAGGAATGCGAAGCCGTTTGGGTTTCTCAGTGCCGCTCAGCCTAGGGCAATGAGGCAGATTAGCATGACATGTAGGACGTGAGAGAACACATTTCCTGGAGCTGTTGGAGTGCTGAGGAAATCTAGCTCTCCCAAGGAAGAGTGCAGTGTGTTGCCCTCCACTCAGCATACACAGAGTGACTGGGAAAGGTTTCCGGGCCTGGATGTTTCTTAGCAGCCCAGTGGAGCCTGCCGGTCCTCGGGGTTCTTGCAGGGAATAGGGTGCCCACGCGAGGTCCTCGCTGTCTTGAAAAGCTTACTAACCTTAAAAGAAAACAGACCTGAAACGAAGGCCTCAAGGCAACTGCTCCAAGCTGAGCTTCGCCAGGCCTAGTCAAGGCTTTACCTTGAGGAAAGGACTCACGTCAAGTTTCCTTTCAGCTCTAGAGCGTCTCAGGAGAAGCTCCCACCCAGGCTATGAAAGCACCCTGTTGATGGAGAGAACACTCGTTCCCTTCCCAGAGCCCTGCCTACAGTGACTAAAAGCCCGTCCTAAAACTGTTATTTAGGTAGCTTCAGGGCAGCACGAATGGAGCTTTCAAAATGGGAAAGCAAGGCTTGTGCCATAAGGTCCCCGCTTCCAGCGAACACGCAGCCTAGCTCCTTGTGATTTCTACCAAGTAAATATGCACTCTAGCTACACACTGGTCCCTTCCTTGAATCAAGTGTATTTGGCACGGAGTTCTGCGTGTAGCCAAGCGCCTCCCCCAAGGAGCGCTCTAGGTAGGCTATCGGGCTTAGCTTCTTCTAAAACCCTGCAGTGTAAGAGGAAGAACTGTGCTTTGGTTACAGCAGGAACGCAGGCCGACTTTCTCCTGTAAGGATGGGGTCTTAAGGTCTGACTTTGTAGGAGGAATGCGAAGCCGTTTGGGTTTCTCAGTGCCGCTCAGCCTAGGGCAATGAGGCAGATTAGCATGACATGTAGGACGTGAGAGAACACATTTCCTGGAGCTGTTGGAGTGCTGAGGAAATCTAGCTCTCCCAAGGAAGAGTGCAGTGTGTTGCCCTCCACTCAGCATACACAGAGTGACTGGGAAAGGTTTCCGGGCCTGGATGTTTCTTAGCAGCCCAGTGGAGCCTGCCGGTCCTCGGGGTTCTTGCAGGGAATAGGGTGCCCACGCGAGGTCCTCGCTGTCTTGAAAAGCTTACTAACCTTAAAAGAAAACAGACCTGAAACGAAGGCCTCAAGGCAACTGCTCCAAGCTGAGCTTCGCCAGGCCTAGTCAAGGCTTTACCTTGAGGAAAGGACTCACGTCAAGTTTCCTTTCAGCTCTAGAGCGTCTCAGGAGAAGCTCCCACCCAGGCTATGAAAGCACCCTGTTGATGGAGAGAACACTCGTTCCCTTCCCAGAGCCCTGCCTACAGTGACTAAAAGCCCGTCCTAAAACTGTTATTTAGGTAGCTTCAGGGCAGCACGAATGGAGCTTTCAAAATGGGAAAGCAAGGCTTGTGCCATAAGGTCCCCGCTTCCAGCGAACACGCAGCCTAGCTCCTTGTGATTTCTACCAAGTAAATATGCACTCTAGCTACACACTGGTCCCTTCCTTGAATCAAGTGTATTTGGCACGGAGTTCTGCGTGTAGCCAACCGCCTCCCCCAAGGAGCGCTCTAGGTAGGCTATCGGGCTTAGCTTCTTCTAAAACCCTGCAGTGTAAGAGGAAGAACTGTGCTTTGGTTACAGCAGGAACGCAGGCCGACTTTCTCCTGTAAGGATGGGGTCTTAAGGTCTGACTTTGTAGGAGGAATGCGAAGCCGTTTGGGTTTCTCAGTGCCGCTCAGCCTAGGGCAATGAGGCAGATTAGCATGACATGTAGGACGTGAGAGAACACATTTCCTGGAGCTGTTGGAGTGCTGAGGAAATCTAGCTCTCCCAAGGAAGAGTGCAGTGTGTTGCCCTCCACTCAGCATACACAGAGTGACTGGGAAAGGTTTCCGGGCCTGGATGTTTCTTAGCAGCCCAGTGGAGCCTGCCGGTCCTCGGTGTTCTTGCAGGGAATAGGGTGCCCACGCGAGGTCCTCGCTGTCTTGAAAAGCTTACTAACCTTAAAAGAAAACAGACCTGAAACGAAGGCCTCAAGGCAACTGCTCCAAGCTGAGCTTCGCCAGGCCTAGTCAAGGCTTTACCTTGAGGAAAGGACTCACGTCAAGTTTCCTTTCAGCTCTAGAGCGTCTCAGGAGAAGCTCCCACCCAGGCTATGAAAGCACCCTGTTGATGGAGAGAACACTCGTTCCCTTCCCAGAGCCCTGCCTACAGTGACTAAAAGCACGTCCTAAAACTGTTATTTAGGTAGCTTCAGGGCAGCACGAATGGAGCTTTCAAAATGGGAAAGCAAGGCTTGTGCCATAAGGTCCCCGCTTCCAGCGAACACGCAGCCTAGCTCCTTGTGATTTCTACCAAGTAAATATGCACTCTAGCTACACACTGGTCCCTTCCTTGAATCAAGTGTATTTGGCACGGAGTTCTGCGTGTAGCCAACCGCCTCCCCCAAGGAGCGCTCTAGGTAGGCTATCGGGCTTAGCTTCTTCTAAAACCCTGCAGTGTAAGAGGAAGAACTGTGCTTTGGTTACAGCAGGAACGCAGGCCGACTTTCTCCTGTAAGGATGGGGTCTTAAGGTCTGACTTTGTAGGAGGAATGCGAAGCCGTTTGGGTTTCTCAGTGCCGCTCAGCCTAGGGCAATGAGGCAGATTAGCATGACATGTAGGACGTGAGAGAACACATTTCCTGGAGCTGTTGGAGTGCTGAGGAAATCTAGCTCTCCCAAGGAAGAGTGCAGTGTGTTGCCCTCCACTCAGCATACACAGAGTGACTGGGAAAGGTTTCCGGGCCTGGATGTTTCTTAGCAGCCCAGTGGAGCCTGCCGGTCCTCGGGGTTCTTGCAGGGAATAGGGTGCCCACGCGAGGTCCTCGCTGTCTTGAAAAGCTTACTAACCTTAAAAGAAAACAGACCTGAAACGAAGGCCTCAAGGCAACTGCTCCAAGCTGAGCTTCGCCAGGCCTAGTCAAGGCTTTACCTTGAGGAAAGGACTCACGTCAAGTTTCCTTTCAGCTCTAGAGCGTCTCAGGAGAAGCTCCCACCCAGGCTATGAAAGCACCCTGTTGATGGAGAGAACACTCGTTCCCTTCCCAGAGCCCTGCCTACAGTGACTAAAAGCACGTCCTAAAACTGTTATTTAGGTAGCTTCAGGGCAGCACGAATGGAGCTTTCAAAATGGGAAAGCAAGGCTTGTGCCATAAGGTCCCCGCTTCCAGCGAACACGCAGCCTAGCTCCTTGTGATTTCTACCAAGTAAATATGCACTCTAGCTACACACTGGTCCCTTCCTTGAATCAAGTGTATTTGGCACGGAGTTCTGCGTGTAGCCAACCGCCTCCCCCAAGGAGCGCTCTAGGTAGGCTATCGGGCTTAGCTTCTTCTAAAACCCTGCAGTGTAAGAGGAAGAACTGTGCTTTGGTTACAGCAGGAACGCAGGCCGACTTTCTCCTGTAAGGATGGGGTCTTAAGGTCTGACTTTGTAGGAGGAATGCGAAGCCGTTTGGGTTTCTCAGTGCCGCTCAGCCTAGGGCAATGAGGCAGATTAGCATGACATGTAGGACGTGAGAGAACACATTTCCTGGAGCTGTTGGAGTGCTGAGGAAATCTAGCTCTCCCAAGGAAGAGTGCAGTGTGTTGCCCTCCACTCAGCATACACAGAGTGACTGGGAAAGGTTTCCGGGCCTGGATGTTTCTTAGCAGCCCAGTGGAGCCTGCCGGTCCTCGGGGTTCTTGCAGGGAATAGGGTGCCCACGCGAGGTCCTCGCTGTCTTGAAAAGCTTACTAACCTTAAAAGAAAACAGACCTGAAACGAAGGCCTCAAGGCAACTGCTCCAAGCTGAGCTTCGCCAGGCCTAGTCAAGGCTTTACCTTGAGGAAAGGACTCACGTCAAGTTTCCTTTCAGCTCTAGAGCGTCTCAGGAGAAGCTCCCACCCAGGCTATGAAAGCACCCTGTTGATGGAGAGAACACTCGTTCCCTTCCCAGAGCCCTGCCTACAGTGACTAAAAGCACGTCCTAAAACTGTTATTTAGGTAGCTTCAGGGCAGCACGAATGGAGCTTTCAAAATGGGAAAGCAAGGCTTGTGCCATAAGGTCCCCGCTTCCAGCGAACACGCAGCCTAGCTCCTTGTGATTTCTACCAAGTAAATATGCACTCTAGCTACACACTGGTCCCTTCCTTGAATCAAGTGTATTTGGCACGGAGTTCTGCGTGTAGCCAACCGCCTCCCCCAAGGAGCGCTCTAGGTAGGCCATCGGGCTTAGCTTCTTCTAAAACCCTGCAGTGTAAGAGGAAGAACTGTGCTTTGGTTACAGCAGGAACGCAGGCCGACTTTCTCCTGTAAGGATGGGGTCTTAAGGTCTGACTTTGTAGGAGGAATGCGAAGCCGTTTGGGTTTCTCAGTGCCGCTCAGCCTAGGGCAATGAGGCAGATTAGCATGACATGTAGGACGTGAGAGAACACATTTCCTGGAGCTGTTGGAGTGCTGAGGAAATCTAGCTCTCCCAAGGAAGAGTGCAGTGTGTTGCCCTCCACTCAGCATACACAGAGTGACTGGGAAAGGTTTCCGGGCCTGGATGTTTCTTAGCAGCCCAGTGGAGCCTGCCGGTCCTCGGGGTTCTTGCAGGGAATAGGGTGCCCACGCGAGGTCCTCGCTGTCTTGAAAAGCTTACTAACCTTAAAAGAAAACAGACCTGAAACGAAGGCCTCAAGGCAACTGCTCCAAGCTGAGCTTCGCCAGGCCTAGTCAAGGCTTTACCTTGAGGAAAGGACTCACGTCAAGTTTCCTTTCAGCTCTAGAGCGTCTCAGGAGAAGCTCCCACCCAGGCTATGAAAGCACCCTGTTGATGGAGAGAACACTCGTTCCCTTCCCAGAGCCCTGCCTACAGTGACTAAAAGCACGTCCTAAAACTGTTATTTAGGTAGCTTCAGGGCAGCACGAATGGAGCTTTCAAAATGGGAAAGCAAGGCTTGTGCCATAAGGTCCCCGCTTCCAGCTAACACGCAGCCTAGCTCCTTGTGATTTCTACCAAGTAAATATGCACTCTAGCTACACACTGGTCCCTTCCTTGAATCAAGTGTATTTGGCACGGAGTTCTGCGTGTAGCCAACCGCCTCCCCCAAGGAGCGCTCTAGGTAGGCCATCGGGCTTAGCTTCTTCTAAAACCCTGCAGTGTAAGAGGAAGAACTGTGCTTTGGTTACAGCAGGAACGCAGGCCGACTTTCTCCTGTAAGGATGGGGTCTTAAGGTCTGACTTTGTAGGAGGAATGCGAAGCCGTTTGGGTTTCTCAGTGCCGCTCAGCCTAGGGCAATGAGGCAGATTAGCATGACATGTAGGACGTGAGAGAACACATTTCCTGGAGCTGTTGGAGTGCTGAGGAAATCTAGCTCTCCCAAGGAAGAGTGCAGTGTGTTGCCCTCCACTCAGCATACACAGAGTGACTGGGAAAGGTTTCCGGGCCTGGATGTTTCTTAGCAGCCCAGTGGAGCCTGCCGGTCCTCGGGGTTCTTGCAGGGAATAGGGTGCCCACGCGAGGTCCTCGCTGTCTTGAAAAGCTTACTAACCTTAAAAGAAAACAGACCTGAAACGAAGGCCTCAAGGCAACTGCTCCAAGCTGAGCTTCGCCAGGCCTAGTCAAGGCTTTACCTTGAGGAAAGGACTCACGTCAAGTTTCCTTTCAGCTCTAGAGCGTCTCAGGAGAAGCTCCCACCCAGGCTATGAAAGCACCCTGTTGATGGAGAGAACACTCGTTCCCTTCCCAGAGCCCTGCCTACAGTGACTAAAAGCACGTCCTAAAACTGTTATTTAGGTAGCTTCAGGGCAGCACGAATGGAGCTTTCAAAATGGGAAAGCAAGGCTTGTGCCATAAGGTCCCCGCTTCCAGCGAACACGCAGCCTAGCTCCTTGTGATTTCTACCAAGTAAATATGCACTCTAGCTACACACTGGTCCCTTCCTTGAATCAAGTGTATTTGGCACGGAGTTCTGCGTGTAGCCAACCGCCTCCCCCAAGGAGCGCTCTAGGTAGGCCATCGGGCTTAGCTTCTTCTATAACCCTGCAGTGTAAGAGGAAGAACTGTGCTTTGGTTACAGCAGGAACGCAGGCCGACTTTCTCCTGTAAGGATGGGGTCTTAAGGTCTGACTTTGTAGGAGGAATGCGAAGCCGTTTGGGTTTCTCAGTGCCGCTCAGCCTAGGGCAATGAGGCAGATTAGCATGACATGTAGGACGTGAGAGAACACATTTCCTGGAGCTGTTGGAGTGCTGAGGAAATCTAGCTCTCCCAAGGAAGAGTGCAGTGTGTTGCCCTCCACTCAGCATACACAGAGTGACTGGGAAAGGTTTCCGGGCCTGGATGTTTCTTAGCAGCCCAGTGGAGCCTGCCGGTCCTCGGGGTTCTTGCAGGGAATAGGGTGCCCACGCGAGGTCCTCGCTGTCTTGAAAAGCTTACTAACCTTAAAAGAAAACAGACCTGAAACGAAGGCCTCAAGGCAACTGCTCCAAGCTGAGCTTCGCCAGGCCTAGTCAAGGCTTTACCTTGAGGAAAGGACTCACGTCAAGTTTCCTTTCAGCTCTAGAGCGTCTCAGGAGAAGCTCCCACCCAGGCTATGAAAGCACCCTGTTGATGGAGAGAACACTCGTTCCCTTCCCAGAGCCCTGCCTACAGTGACTAAAAGCCCGTCCTAAAACTGTTATTTAGGTAGCTTCAGGGCAGCACGAATGGAGCTTTCAAAATGGGAAAGCAAGGCTTGTGCCATAAGGTCCCCGCTTCCAGCGAACACGCAGCCTAGCTCCTTGTGATTTCTACCAAGTAAATATGCACTCTAGCTACACACTGGTCCCTTCCTTGAATCAAGTGTATTTGGCACGGAGTTCTGCGTGTAGCCAACCGCCTCCCCCAAGGAGCGCTCTAGGTAGGCCATCGGGCTTAGCTTCTTCTAAAACCCTGCAGTGTAAGAGGAAGAACTGTGCTTTGGTTACAGCAGGAACGCAGGCCGACTTTCTCCTGTAAGGATGGGGTCTTAAGGTCTGACTTTGTAGGAGGAATGCGAAGCCGTTTGGGTTTCTCAGTGCCGCTCAGCCTAGGGCAATGAGGCAGATTAGCATGACATGTAGGACGTGAGAGAACACATTTCCTGGAGCTGTTGGAGTGCTGAGGAAATCTAGCTCTCCCAAGGAAGAGTGCAGTGTGTTGCCCTCCACTCAGCATACACAGAGTGACTGGGAAAGGTTTCCGGGCCTGGATGTTTCTTAGCAGCCCAGTGGAGCCTGCCGGTCCTCGGGGTTCTTGCAGGGAATAGGGTGCCCACGCGAGGTCCTCGCTGTCTTGAAAAGCTTACTAACCTTAAAAGAAAACAGACCTGAAACGAAGGCCTCAAGGCAACTGCTCCAAGCTGAGCTTCGCCAGGCCTAGTCAAGGCTTTACCTTGAGGAAAGGACTCACGTCAAGTTTCCTTTCAGCTCTAGAGCGTCTCAGGAGAAGCTCCCACCCAGGCTATGAAAGCACCCTGTTGATGGAGAGAACACTCGTTCCCTTCCCAGAGCCCTGCCTACAGTGACTAAAAGCCCGTCCTAAAACTGTTATTTAGGTAGCTTCAGGGCAGCACGAATGGAGCTTTCAAAATGGGAAAGCAAGGCTTGTGCCATAAGGTCCCCGCTTCCAGCGAACACGCAGCCTAGCTCCTTGTGATTTCTACCAAGTAAATATGCACTCTAGCTACACACTGGTCCCTTCCTTGAATCAAGTGTATTTGGCACGGAGTTCTGCGTGTAGCCAACCGCCTCCCCCAAGGAGCGCTCTAGGTAGGCTATCGGGCTTAGCTTCTTCTAAAACCCTGCAGTGTAAGAGGAAGAACTGTGCTTTGGTTACAGCAGGAACGCAGGCCGACTTTCTCCTGTAAGGATGGGGTCTTAAGGTCTGACTTTGTAGGAGGAATGCGAAGCCGTTTGGGTTTCTCAGTGCCGCTCAGCCTAGGGCAATGAGGCAGATTAGCATGACATGTAGGACGTGAGAGAACACATTTCCTGGAGCTGTTGGAGTGCTGAGGAAATCTAGCTCTCCCAAGGAAGAGTGCAGTGTGTTGCCCTCCACTCAGCATACACAGAGTGACTGGGAAAGGTTTCCGGGCCTGGATGTTTCTTAGCAGCCCAGTGGAGCCTGCCGGTCCTCGGTGTTCTTGCAGGGAATAGGGTGCCCACGCGAGGTCCTCGCTGTCTTGAAAAGCTTACTAACCTTAAAAGAAAACAGACCTGAAACGAAGGCCTCAAGGCAACTGCTCCAAGCTGAGCTTCGCCAGGCCTAGTCAAGGCTTTACCTTGAGGAAAGGACTCACGTCAAGTTTCCTTTCAGCTCTAGAGCGTCTCAGGAGAAGCTCCCACCCAGGCTATGAAAGCACCCTGTTGATGGAGAGAACACTCGTTCCCTTCCCAGAGCCCTGCCTACAGTGACTAAAAGCCCGTCCTAAAACTGTTATTTAGGTAGCTTCAGGGCAGCACGAATGGAGCTTTCAAAATGGGAAAGCAAGGCTTGTGCCATAAGGTCCCCGCTTCCAGCGAACACGCAGCCTAGCTCCTTGTGATTTCTACCAAGTAAATATGCACTCTAGCTACACACTGGTCCCTTCCTTGAATCAAGTGTATTTGGCACGGAGTTCTGCGTGTAGCCAAGCGCCTCCCCCAAGGAGCGCTCTAGGTAGGCTATCGGGCTTAGCTTCTTCTAAAACCCTGCAGTGTAAGAGGAAGAACTGTGCTTTGGTTACAGCAGGAACGCAGGCCGACTTTCTCCTGTAAGGATGGGGTCTTAAGGTCTGACTTTGTAGGAGGAATGCGAAGCCGTTTGGGTTTCTCAGTGCCGCTCAGCCTAGGGCAATGAGGCAGATTAGCATGACATGTAGGACGTGAGAGAACACATTTCCTGGAGCTGTTGGAGTGCTGAGGAAATCTAGCTCTCCCAAGGAAGAGTGCAGTGTGTTGCCCTCCACTCAGCATACACAGAGTGACTGGGAAAGGTTTCCGGGCCTGGATGTTTCTTAGCAGCCCAGTGGAGCCTGCCGGTCCTCGGTGTTCTTGCAGGGAATAGGGTGCCCACGCGAGGTCCTCGCTGTCTTGAAAAGCTTACTAACCTTAAAAGAAAACAGACCTGAAACGAAGGCCTCAAGGCAACTGCTCCAAGCTGAGCTTCGCCAGGCCTAGTCAAGGCTTTACCTTGAGGAAAGGACTCACGTCAAGTTTCCTTTCAGCTCTAGAGCGTCTCAGGAGAAGCTCCCACCCAGGCTATGAAAGCACCCTGTTGATGGAGAGAACACTCGTTCCCTTCCCAGAGCCCTGCCTACAGTGACTAAAAGCACGTCCTAAAACTGTTATTTAGGTAGCTTCAGGGCAGCACGAATGGAGCTTTCAAAATGGGAAAGCAAGGCTTGTGCCATAAGGTCCCCGCTTCCAGCGAACACGCAGCCTAGCTCCTTGTGATTTCTACCAAGTAAATATGCACTCTAGCTACACACTGGTCCCTTCCTTGAATCAAGTGTATTTGGCACGGAGTTCTGCGTGTAGCCAACCGCCTCCCCCAAGGAGCGCTCTAGGTAGGCTATCGGGCTTAGCTTCTTCTAAAACCCTGCAGTGTAAGAGGAAGAACTGTGCTTTGGTTACAGCAGGAACGCAGGCCGACTTTCTCCTGTAAGGATGGGGTCTTATGGTCGGACTTTGTAGGAGGAATGCGAAGCCGTTTGGGTTTCTCAGTGCCGCTCAGCCTAGGGCAATGAGGCAGATTAGCATGACATGTAGGACGTGAGAGAACACATTTCCTGGAGCTGTTGGAGTGCTGAGGAAATCTAGCTCTCCCAAGGAAGAGTGCAGTGTGTTGCCCTCCACTCAGCATACACAGAGTGACTGGGAAAGGTTTCCGGGCCTGGATGTTTCTTAGCAGCCCAGTGGAGCCTGCCGGTCCTCGGTGTTCTTGCAGGGAATAGGGTGCCCACGCGAGGTCCTCGCTGTCTTGAAAAGCTTACTAACCTTAAAAGAAAACAGACCTGAAACGAAGGCCTCAAGGCAACTGCTCCAAGCTGAGCTTCGCCAGGCCTAGTCAAGGCTTTACCTTGAGGAAAGGACTCACGTCAAGTTTCCTTTCAGCTCTAGAGCGTCTCAGGAGAAGCTCCCACCCAGGCTATGAAAGCACCCTGTTGATGGAGAGAACACTCGTTCCCTTCCCAGAGCCCTGCCTACAGTGACTAAAAGCACGTCCTAAAACTGTTATTTAGGTAGCTTCAGGGCAGCACGAATGGAGCTTTGAAAATGGGAAAGCAAGGCTTGTGCCATAAGGTCCCCGCTTCCAGCGAACACGCAGCCTAGCTCCTTGTGATTTCTACCAAGTAAATATGCACTCTAGCTACACACTGGTCCCTTCCTTGAATCAAGTGTATTTGGCACGGAGTTCTGCGTGTAGCCAACCGCCTCCCCCAAGGAGCGCTCTAGGTAGGCTATCGGGCTTAGCTTCTTCTAAAACCCTGCAGTGTAAGAGGAAGAACTGTGCTTTGGTTACAGCAGGAACGCAGGCCGACTTTCTCCTGTAAGGATGGGGTCTTAAGGTCTGACTTTGTAGGAGGAATGCGAAGCCGTTTGGGTTTCTCAGTGCCGCTCAGCCTAGGGCAATGAGGCAGATTAGCATGACATGTAGGACGTGAGAGAACACATTTCCTGGAGCTGTTGGAGTGCTGAGGAAATCTAGCTCTCCCAAGGAAGAGTGCAGTGTGTTGCCCTCCACTCAGCATACACAGAGTGACTGGGAAAGGTTTCCGGGCCTGGATGTTTCTTAGCAGCCCAGTGGAGCCTGCCGGTCCTCGGTGTTCTTGCAGGGAATAGGGTGCCCACGCGAGGTCCTCGCTGTCTTGAAAAGCTTACTAACCTTAAAAGAAAACAGACCTGAAACGAAGGCCTCAAGGCAACTGCTCCAAGCTGAGCTTCGCCAGGCCTAGTCAAGGCTTTACCTTGAGGAAAGGACTCACGTCAAGTTTCCTTTCAGCTCTAGAGCGTCTCAGGAGAAGCTCCCACCCAGGCTATGAAAGCACCCTGTTGATGGAGAGAACACTCGTTCCCTTCCCAGAGCCCTGCCTACAGTGACTAAAAGCCCGTCCTAAAACTGTTATTTAGGTAGCTTCAGGGCAGCACGAATGGAGCTTTGAAAATGGGAAAGCAAGGCTTGTGCCATAAGGTCCCCGCTTCCAGCGAACACGCAGCCTAGCTCCTTGTGATTTCTACCAAGTAAATATGCACTCTAGCTACACACTGGTCCCTTCCTTGAATCAAGTGTATTTGGCACGGAGTTCTGCGTGTAGCCAACCGCCTCCCCCAAGGAGCGCTCTAGGTAGGCTATCGGGCTTAGCTTCTTCTAAAACCCTGCAGTGTAAGAGGAAGAACTGTGCTTTGGTTACAGCAGGAACGCAGGCCGACTTTCTCCTGTAAGGATGGGGTCTTAAGGTCGGACTTTGTAGGAGGAATGCGAAGCCGTTTGGGTTTCTCAGTGCCGCTCAGCCTAGGGCAATGAGGCAGATTAGCATGACATGTAGGACGTGAGAGAACACATTTCCTGGAGCTGTTGGAGTGCTGAGGAAATCTAGCTCTCCCAAGGAAGAGTGCAGTGTGTTGCCCTCCACTCAGCATACACAGAGTGACTGGGAAAGGTTTCCGGGCCTGGATGTTTCTTAGCAGCCCAGTGGAGCCTGCCGGTCCTCGGTGTTCTTGCAGGGAATAGGGTGCCCACGCGAGGTCCTCGCTGTCTTGAAAAGCTTACTAACCTTAAAAGAAAACAGACCTGAAACGAAGGCCTCAAGGCAACTGCTCCAAGCTGAGCTTCGCCAGGCCTAGTCAAGGCTTTACCTTGAGGAAAGGACTCACGTCAAGTTTCCTTTCAGCTCTAGAGCGTCTCAGGAGAAGCTCCCACCCAGGCTATGAAAGCACCCTGTTGATGGAGAGAACACTCGTTCCCTTCCCAGAGCCCTGCCTACAGTGACTAAAAGCACGTCCTAAAACTGTTATTTAGGTAGCTTCAGGGCAGCACGAATGGAGCTTTCAAAATGGGAAAGCAAGGCTTGTGCCATAAGGTCCCCGCTTCCAGCGAACACGCAGCCTAGCTCCTTGTGATTTCTACCAAGTAAATATGCACTCTAGCTACACACTGGTCCCTTCCTTGAATCAAGTGTATTTGGCACGGAGTTCTGCGTGTAGCCAACCGCCTCCCCCAAGGAGCGCTCTAGGTAGGCTATCGGGCTTAGCTTCTTCTAAAACCCTGCAGTGTAAGAGGAAGAACTGTGCTTTGGTTACAGCAGGAACGCAGGCCGACTTTCTCCTGTAAGGATGGGGTCTTAAGGTCGGACTTTGTAGGAGGAATGCGAAGCCGTTTGGGTTTCTCAGTGCCGCTCAGCCTAGGGCAATGAGGCAGATTAGCATGACATGTAGGACGTGAGAGAACACATTTCCTGGAGCTGTTGGAGTGCTGAGGAAATCTAGCTCTCCCAAGGAAGAGTGCAGTGTGTTGCCCTCCACTCAGCATACACAGAGTGACTGGGAAAGGTTTCCGGGCCTGGATGTTTCTTAGCAGCCCAGTGGAGCCTGCCGGTCCTCGGTGTTCTTGCAGGGAATAGGGTGCCCACGCGAGGTCCTCGCTGTCTTGAAAAGCTTACTAACCTTAAAAGAAAACAGACCTGAAACGAAGGCCTCAAGGCAACTGCTCCAAGCTGAGCTTCGCCAGGCCTAGTCAAGGCTTTACCTTGAGGAAAGGACTCACGTCAAGTTTCCTTTCAGCTCTAGAGCGTCTCAGGAGAAGCTCCCACCCAGGCTATGAAAGCACCCTGTTGATGGAGAGAACACTCGTTCCCTTCCCAGAGCCCTGCCTACAGTGACTAAAAGCACGTCCTAAAACTGTTATTTAGGTAGCTTCAGGGCAGCACGAATGGAGCTTTCAAAATGGGAAAGCAAGGCTTGTGCCATAAGGTCCCCGCTTCCAGCGAACACGCAGCCTAGCTCCTTGTGATTTCTACCAAGTAAATATGCACTCTAGCTACACACTGGTCCCTTCCTTGAATCAAGTGTATTTGGCACGGAGTTCTGCGTGTAGCCAACCGCCTCCCCCAAGGAGCGCTCTAGGTAGGCTATCGGGCTTAGCTTCTTCTAAAACCCTGCAGTGTAAGAGGAAGAACTGTGCTTTGGTTACAGCAGGAACGCAGGCCGACTTTCTCCTGTAAGGATGGGGTCTTAAGGTCTGACTTTGTAGGAGGAATGCGAAGCCGTTTGGGTTTCTCAGTGCCGCTCCGCCTAGGGCAATGAGGCAGATTAGCATGACATGTAGGACGTGAGAGAACACATTTCCTGGAGCTGTTGGAGTGCTGAGGAAATCTAGCTCTCCCAAGGAAGAGTGCAGTGTGTTGCCCTCCACTCAGCATACACAGAGTGACTGGGAAAGGTTTCCGGGCCTGGATGTTTCTTAGCAGCCCAGTGGAGCCTGCCGGTCCTCGGTGTTCTTGCAGGGAATAGGGTGCCCACGCGAGGTCCTCGCTGTCTTGAAAAGCTTACTAACCTTAAAAGAAAACAGACCTGAAACGAAGGCCTCAAGGCAACTGCTCCAAGCTGAGCTTCGCCAGGCCTAGTCAAGGCTTTACCTTGAGGAAAGGACTCACGTCAAGTTTCCTTTCAGCTCTAGAGCGTCTCAGGAGAAGCTCCCACCCAGGCTATGAAAGCACCCTGTTGATGGAGAGAACACTCGTTCCCTTCCCAGAGCCCTGCCTACAGTGACTAAAAGCACGTCCTAAAACTGTTATTTAGGTAGCTTCAGGGCAGCACGAATGGAGCTTTCAAAATGGGAAAGCAAGGCTTGTGCCATAAGGTCCCCGCTTCCAGCGAACACGCAGCCTAGCTCCTTGTGATTTCTACCAAGTAAATATGCACTCTAGCTACACACTGGTCCCTTCCTTGAATCAAGTGTATTTGGCACGGAGTTCTGCGTGTAGCCAACCGCCTCCCCCAAGGAGCGCTCTAGGTAGGCTATCGGGCTTAGCTTCTTCTAAAACCCTGCAGTGTAAGAGGAAGAACTGTGCTTTGGTTACAGCAGGAACGCAGGCCGACTTTCTCCTGTAAGGATGGGGTCTTAAGGTCGGACTTTGTAGGAGGAATGCGAAGCCGTTTGGGTTTCTCAGTGCCGCTCCGCCTAGGGCAATGAGGCAGATTAGCATGACATGTAGGACGTGAGAGAACACATTTCCTGGAGCTGTTGGAGTGCTGAGGAAATCTAGCTCTCCCAAGGAAGAGTGCAGTGTGTTGCCCTCCACTCAGCATACACAGAGTGACTGGGAAAGGTTTCCGGGCCTGGATGTTTCTTAGCAGCCCAGTGGAGCCTGCCGGTCCTCGGTGTTCTTGCAGGGAATAGGGTGCCCACGCGAGGTCCTCGCTGTCTTGAAAAGCTTACTAACCTTAAAAGAAAACAGACCTGAAACGAAGGCCTCAAGGCAACTGCTCCAAGCTGAGCTTCGCCAGGCCTAGTCAAGGCTTTACCTTGAGGAAAGGACTCACGTCAAGTTTCCTTTCAGCTCTAGAGCGTCTCAGGAGAAGCTCCCACCCAGGCTATGAAAGCACCCTGTTGATGGAGAGAACACTCGTTCCCTTCCCAGAGCCCTGCCTACAGTGACTAAAAGCACGTCCTAAAACTGTTATTTAGGTAGCTTCAGGGCAGCACGAATGGAGCTTTCAAAATGGGAAAGCAAGGCTTGTGCCATAAGGTCCCCGCTTCCAGCGAACACGCAGCCTAGCTCCTTGTGATTTCTACCAAGTAAATATGCACTCTAGCTACACACTGGTCCCTTCCTTGAATCAAGTGTATTTGGCACGGAGTTCTGCGTGTAGCCAACCGCCTCCCCCAAGGAGCGCTCTAGGTAGGCTATCGGGCTTAGCTTCTTCTAAAACCCTGCAGTGTAAGAGGAAGAACTGTGCTTTGGTTACAGCAGGAACGCAGGCCGACTTTCTCCTGTAAGGATGGGGTCTTAAGGTCGGACTTTGTAGGAGGAATGCGAAGCCGTTTGGGTTTCTCAGTGCCGCTCCGCCTAGGGCAATGAGGCAGATTAGCATGACATGTAGGACGTGAGAGAACACATTTCCTGGAGCTGTTGGAGTGCTGAGGAAATCTAGCTCTCCCAAGGAAGAGTGCAGTGTGTTGCCCTCCACTCAGCATACACAGAGTGACTGGGAAAGGTTTCCGGGCCTGGATGTTTCTTAGCAGCCCAGTGGAGCCTGCCGGTCCTCGGTGTTCTTGCAGGGAATAGGGTGCCCACGCGAGGTCCTCGCTGTCTTGAAAAGCTTACTAACCTTAAAAGAAAACAGACCTGAAACGAAGGCCTCAAGGCAACTGCTCCAAGCTGAGCTTCGCCAGGCCTAGTCAAGGCTTTACCTTGAGGAAAGGACTCACGTCAAGTTTCCTTTCAGCTCTAGAGCGTCTCAGGAGAAGCTCCCACCCAGGCTATGAAAGCACCCTGTTGATGGAGAGAACACTCGTTCCCTTCCCAGAGCCCTGCCTACAGTGACTAAAAGCACGTCCTAAAACTGTTATTTAGGTAGCTTCAGGGCAGCACGAATGGAGCTTTCAAAATGGGAAAGCAAGGCTTGTGCCATAAGGTCCCCGCTTCCAGCGAACACGCAGCCTAGCTCCTTGTGATTTCTACCAAGTAAATATGCACTCTAGCTACACACTGGTCCCTTCCTTGAATCAAGTGTATTTGGCACGGAGTTCTGCGTGTAGCCAACCGCCTCCCCAAGGAGCGCTCTAGGTAGGCTATCGGGCTTAGCTTCTTCTAAAACCCTGCAGTGTAAGAGGAAGAACTGTGCTTTGGTTACAGCAGGAACGCAGGCCGACTTTCTCCTGTAAGGATGGGGTCTTAAGGTCGGACTTTGTAGGAGGAATGCGAAGCCGTTTGGGTTTCTCAGTGCCGCTCCGCCTAGGGCAATGAGGCAGATTAGCATGACATGTAGGACGTGAGAGAACACATTTCCTGGAGCTGTTGGAGTGCTGAGGAAATCTAGCTCTCCCAAGGAAGAGTGCAGTGTGTTGCCCTCCACTCAGCATACACAGAGTGACTGGGAAAGGTTTCCGGGCCTGGATGTTTCTTAGCAGCCCAGTGGAGCCTGCCGGTCCTCGGTGTTCTTGCAGGGAATAGGGTGCCCACGCGAGGTCCTCGCTGTCTTGAAAAGCTTACTAACCTTAAAAGAAAACAGACCTGAAACGAAGGCCTCAAGGCAACTGCTCCAAGCTGAGCTTCGGCAGGCCTAGTCAAGGCTTTACCTTGAGGAAAGGACTCACGTCAAGTTTCCTTTCAGCTCTAGAGCGTCTCAGGAGAAGCTCCCACCCAGGCTATGAAAGCACCCTGTTGATGGAGAGAACACTCGTTCCCTTCCCAGAGCCCTGCCTACAGTGACTAAAAGCCCGTCCTAAAACTGTTATTTAGGTAGCTTCAGGGCAGCACGAATGGAGCTTTCAAAATGGGAAAGCAAGGCTTGTGCCATAAGGTCCCCGCTTCCAGCGAACACGCAGCCTAGCTCCTTGTGATTTCTAACAAGTAAATATGCACTCTAGCTACACACTGGTCCCTTCCTTGAATCAAGTGTATTTGGCACGGAGTTCTGCGTGTAGCCAACCGCCTCCCCCAAGGAGCGCTCTAGGTAGGCTATCGGGCTTAGCTTCTTCTAAAACCCTGCAGTGTAAGAGGAAGAACTGTGCTTTGGTTACAGCAGGAACGCAGGCCGACTTTCTCCTGTAAGGATGGGGTCTTAAGGTCGGACTTTGTAGGAGGAATGCGAAGCCGTTTGGGTTTCTCAGTGCCGCTCCGCCTAGGGCAATGAGGCAGATTAGCATGACATGTAGGACGTGAGAGAACACATTTCCTGGAGCTGTTGGAGTGCTGAGGAAATCTAGCTCTCCCAAGGAAGAGTGCAGTGTGTTGCCCTCCACTCAGCATACACAGAGTGACTGGGAAAGGTTTCCGGGCCTGGATGTTTCTTAGCAGCCCAGTGGAGCCTGCCGGTCCTCGGTGTTCTTGCAGGGAATAGGGTGCCCACGCGAGGTCCTCGCTGTCTTGAAAAGCTTACTAACCTTAAAAGAAAACAGACCTGAAACGAAGGCCTCAAGGCAACTGCTCCAAGCTGAGCTTCGCCAGGCCTAGTCAAGGCTTTACCTTGAGGAAAGGACTCACGTCAAGTTTCCTTTCAGCTCTAGAGCGTCTCAGGAGAAGCTCCCACCCAGGCTATGAAAGCACCCTGTTGATGGAGAGAACACTCGTTCCCTTCCCAGAGCCCTGCCTACAGTGACTAAAAGCCCGTCCTAAAACTGTTATTTAGGTAGCTTCAGGGCAGCACGAATGGAGCTTTCAAAATGGGAAAGCAAGGCTTGTGCCATAAGGTCCCCGCTTCCAGCGAACACGCAGCCTAGCTCCTTGTGATTTCTACCAAGTAAATATGCACTCTAGCTACACACTGGTCCCTTCCTTGAATCAAGTGTATTTGGCACGGAGTTCTGCGTGTAGCCAACCGCCTCCCCCAAGGAGCGCTCTAGGTAGGCTATCGGGCTTAGCTTCTTCTAAAACCCTGCAGTGTAAGAGGAAGAACTGTGCTTTGGTTACAGCAGGAACGCAGGCCGACTTTCTCCTGTAAGGATGGGGTCTTAAGGTCGGACTTTGTAGGAGGAATGCGAAGCCGTTTGGGTTTCTCAGTGCCGCTCAGCCTAGGGCAATGAGGCAGATTAGCATGACATGTAGGACGTGAGAGAACACATTTCCTGGAGCTGTTGGAGTGCTGAGGAAATCTAGCTCTCCCAAGGAAGAGTGCAGTGTGTTGCCCTCCACTCAGCATACACAGAGTGACTGGGAAAGGTTTCCGGGCCTGGATGTTTCTTAGCAGCCCAGTGGAGCCTGCCGGTCCTCGGTGTTCTTGCAGGGAATAGGGTGCCCACGCGAGGTCCTCGCTGTCTTGAAAAGCTTACTAACCTTAAAAGAAAACAGACCTGAAACGAAGGCCTCAAGGCAACTGCTCCAAGCTGAGCTTCGCCAGGCCTAGTCAAGGCTTTACCTTGAGGAAAGGACTCACGTCAAGTTTCCTTTCAGCTCTAGAGCGTCTCAGGAGAAGCTCCCACCCAGGCTATGAAAGCACCCTGTTGATGGAGAGAACACTCGTTCCCTTCCCAGAGCCCTGCCTACAGTGACTAAAAGCCCGTCCTAAAACTGTTATTTAGGTAGCTTCAGGGCAGCACGAATGGAGCTTTCAAAATGGGAAAGCAAGGCTTGTGCCATAAGGTCCCCGCTTCCAGCGAACACGCAGCCTAGCTCCTTGTGATTTCTACCAAGTAAATATGCACTCTAGCTACACACTGGTCCCTTCCTTGAATCAAGTGTATTTGGCACGGAGTTCTGCGTGTAGCCAACCGCCTCCCCCAAGGAGCGCTCTAGGTAGGCTATCGGGCTTAGCTTCTTCTAAAACCCTGCAGTGTAAGAGGAAGAACTGTGCTTTGGTTACAGCAGGAACGCAGGCCGACTTTCTCCTGTAAGGATGGGGTCTTAAGGTCGGACTTTGTAGGAGGAATGCGAAGCCGTTTGGGTTTCTCAGTGCCGCTCAGCCTAGGGCAATGAGGCAGATTAGCATGACATGTAGGACGTGAGAGAACACATTTCCTGGAGCTGTTGGAGTGCTGAGGAAATCTAGCTCTCCCAAGGAAGAGTGCAGTGTGTTGCCCTCCACTCAGCATACACAGAGTGACTGGGAAAGGTTTCCGGGCCTGGATGTTTCTTAGCAGCCCAGTGGAGCCTGCCGGTCCTCGGTGTTCTTGCAGGGAATAGGGTGCCCACGCGAGGTCCTCGCTGTCTTGAAAAGCTTACTAACCTTAAAAGAAAACAGACCTGAAACGAAGGCCTCAAGGCAACTGCTCCAAGCTGAGCTTCGCCAGGCCTAGTCAAGGCTTTACCTTGAGGAAAGGACTCACGTCAAGTTTCCTTTCAGCTCTAGAGCGTCTCAGGAGAAGCTCCCACCCAGGCTATGAAAGCACCCTGTTGATGGAGAGAACACTCGTTCCCTTCCCAGAGCCCTGCCTACAGTGACTAAAAGCCCGTCCTAAAACTGTTATTTAGGTAGCTTCAGGGCAGCACGAATGGAGCTTTCAAAATGGGAAAGCAAGGCTTGTGCCATAAGGTCCCCGCTTCCAGCGAACACGCAGCCTAGCTCCTTGTGATTTCTACCAAGTAAATATGCACTCTAGCTACACACTGGTCCCTTCCTTGAATCAAGTGTATTTGGCACGGAGTTCTGCGTGTAGCCAACCGCCTCCCCCAAGGAGCGCTCTAGGTAGGCTATCGGGCTTAGCTTCTTCTAAAACCCTGCAGTGTAAGAGGAAGAACTGTGCTTTGGTTACAGCAGGAACGCAGGCCGACTTTCTCCTGTAAGGATGGGGTCTTAAGGTCGGACTTTGTAGGAGGAATGCGAAGCCGTTTGGGTTTCTCAGTGCCGCTCCGCCTAGGGCAATGAGGCAGATTAGCATGACATGTAGGACGTGAGAGAACACATTTCCTGGAGCTGTTGGAGTGCTGAGGAAATCTAGCTCTCCCAAGGAAGAGTGCAGTGTGTTGCCCTCCACTCAGCATACACAGAGTGACTGGGAAAGGTTTCCGGGCCTGGCTGTTTCTTAGCAGCCCAGTGGAGCCTGCCGGTCCTCGGTGTTCTTGCAGGGAATAGGGTGCCCACGCGAGGTCCTCGCTGTCTTGAAAAGCTTACTAACCTTAAAAGAAAACAGACCTGAAACGAAGGCCTCAAGGCAACTGCTCCAAGCTGAGCTTCGCCAGGCCTAGTCAAGGCTTTACCTTGAGGAAAGGACTCACGTCAAGTTTCCTTTCAGCTCTAGAGCGTCTCAGGAGAAGCTCCCACCCAGGCTATGAAAGCACCCTGTTGATGGAGAGAACACTCGTTCCCTTCCCAGAGCCCTGCCTACAGTGACTAAAAGCACGTCCTAAAACTGTTATTTAGGTAGCTTCAGGGCAGCACGAATGGAGCTTTCAAAATGGGAAAGCAAGGCTTGTGCCATAAGGTCCCCGCTTCCAGCGAACACGCAGCCTAGCTCCTTGTGATTTCTACCAAGTAAATATGCACTCTAGCTACACACTGGTCCCTTCCTTGAATCAAGTGTATTTGGCACGGAGTTCTGCGTGTAGCCAACCGCCTCCCCCAAGGAGCGCTCTAGGTAGGCTATCGGGCTTAGCTTCTTCTAAAACCCTGCAGTGTAAGAGGAAGAACTGTGCTTTGGTTACAGCAGGAACGCAGGCCGACTTTCTCCTGTAAGGATGGGGTCTTAAGGTCGGACTTTGTAGGAGGAATGCGAAGCCGTTTGGGTTTCTCAGTGCCGCTCCGCCTAGGGCAATGAGGCAGATTAGCATGACATGTAGGACGTGAGAGAACACATTTCCTGGAGCTGTTGGAGTGCTGAGGAAATCTAGCTCTCCCAAGGAAGAGTGCAGTGTGTTGCCCTCCACTCAGCATACACAGAGTGACTGGGAAAGGTTTCCGGGCCTGGATGTTTCTTAGCAGCCCAGTGGAGCCTGCCGGTCCTCGGTGTTCTTGCAGGGAATAGGGTGCCCACGCGAGGTCCTCGCTGTCTTGAAAAGCTTACTAACCTTAAAAGAAAACAGACCTGAAACGAAGGCCTCAAGGCAACTGCTCCAAGCTGAGCTTCGCCAGGCCTAGTCAAGGCTTTACCTTGAGGAAAGGACTCACGTCAAGTTTCCTTTCAGCTCTAGAGCGTCTCAGGAGAAGCTCCCACCCAGGCTATGAAAGCACCCTGTTGATGGAGAGAACACTCGTTCCCTTCCCAGAGCCCTGCCTACAGTGACTAAAAGCACGTCCTAAAACTGTTATTTAGGTAGCTTCAGGGCAGCACGAATGGAGCTTTCAAAATGGGAAAGCAAGGCTTGTGCCATAAGGTCCCCGCTTCCAGCGAACACGCAGCCTAGCTCCTTGTGATTTCTACCAAGTAAATATGCACTCTAGCTACACACTGGTCCCTTCCTTGAATCAAGTGTATTTGGCACGGAGTTCTGCGTGTAGCCAACCGCCTCCCCCAAGGAGCGCTCTAGGTAGGCTATCGGGCTTAGCTTCTTCTAAAACCCTGCAGTGTAAGAGGAAGAACTGTGCTTTGGTTACAGCAGGAACGCAGGCCGACTTTCTCCTGTAAGGATGGGGTCTTAAGGTCGGACTTTGTAGGAGGAATGCGAAGCCGTTTGGGTTTCTCAGTGCCGCTCCGCCTAGGGCAATGAGGCAGATTAGCATGACATGTAGGACGTGAGAGAACACATTTCCTGGAGCTGTTGGAGTGCTGAGGAAATCTAGCTCTCCCAAGGAAGAGTGCAGTGTGTTGCCCTCCACTCAGCATACACAGAGTGACTGGGAAAGGTTTCCGGGCCTGGATGTTTCTTAGCAGCCCAGTGGAGCCTGCCGGTCCTCGGTGTTCTTGCAGGGAATAGGGTGCCCACGCGAGGTCCTCGCTGTCTTGAAAAGCTTACTAACCTTAAAAGAAAACAGACCTGAAACGAAGGCCTCAAGGCAACTGCTCCAAGCTGAGCTTCGGCAGGCCTAGTCAAGGCTTTACCTTGAGGAAAGGACTCACGTCAAGTTTCCTTTCAGCTCTAGAGCGTCTCAGGAGAAGCTCCCACCCAGGCTATGAAAGCACCCTGTTGATGGAGAGAACACTCGTTCCCTTCCCAGAGCCCTGCCTACAGTGACTAAAAGCCCGTCCTAAAACTGTTATTTAGGTAGCTTCAGGGCAGCACGAATGGAGCTTTGAAAATGGGAAAGCAAGGCTTGTGCCATAAGGTCCCCGCTTCCAGCGAACACGCAGCCTAGCTCCTTGTGATTTCTACCAAGTAAATATGCACTCTAGCTACACACTGGTCCCTTCCTTGAATCAAGTGTATTTGGCACGGAGTTCTGCGTGTAGCCAACCGCCTCCCCCAAGGAGCGCTCTAGGTAGGCTATCGGGCTTAGCTTCTTCTAAAACCCTGCAGTGTAAGAGGAAGAACTGTGCTTTGGTTACAGCAGGAACGCAGGCCGACTTTCTCCTGTAAGGATGGGGTCTTAAGGTCGGACTTTGTAGGAGGAATGCGAAGCCGTTTGGGTTTCTCAGTGCCGCTCCGCCTAGGGCAATGAGGCAGATTAGCATGACATGTAGGACGTGAGAGAACACATTTCCTGGAGCTGTTGGAGTGCTGAGGAAATCTAGCTCTCCCAAGGAAGAGTGCAGTGTGTTGCCCTCCACTCAGCATACACAGAGTGACTGGGAAAGGTTTCCGGGCCTGGATGTTTCTTAGCAGCCCAGTGGAGCCTGCCGGTCCTCGGTGTTCTTGCAGGGAATAGGGTGCCCACGCGAGGTCCTCGCTGTCTTGAAAAGCTTACTAACCTTAAAAGAAAACAGACCTGAAACGAAGGCCTCAAGGCAACTGCTCCAAGCTGAGCTTCGCCAGGCCTAGTCAAGGCTTTACCTTGAGGAAAGGACTCACGTCAAGTTTCCTTTCAGCTCTAGAGCGTCTCAGGAGAAGCTCCCACCCAGGCTATGAAAGCACCCTGTTGATGGAGAGAACACTCGTTCCCTTCCCAGAGCCCTGCCTACAGTGACTAAAAGCCCGTCCTAAAACTGTTATTTAGGTAGCTTCAGGGCAGCACGAATGGAGCTTTCAAAATGGGAAAGCAAGGCTTGTGCCATAAGGTCCCCGCTTCCAGCGAACACGCAGCCTAGCTCCTTGTGATTTCTACCAAGTAAATATGCACTCTAGCTACACACTGGTCCCTTCCTTGAATCAAGTGTATTTGGCACGGAGTTCTGCGTGTAGCCAACCGCCTCCCCCAAGGAGCGCTCTAGGTAGGCTATCGGGCTTAGCTTCTTCTAAAACCCTGCAGTGTAAGAGGAAGAACTGTGCTTTGGTTACAGCAGGAACGCAGGCCGACTTTCTCCTGTAAGGATGGGGTCTTAAGGTCGGACTTTGTAGGAGGAATGCGAAGCCGTTTGGGTTTCTCAGTGCCGCTCAGCCTAGGGCAATGAGGCAGATTAGCATGACATGTAGGACGTGAGAGAACACATTTCCTGGAGCTGTTGGAGTGCTGAGGAAATCTAGCTCTCCCAAGGAAGAGTGCAGTGTGTTGCCCTCCACTCAGCATACACAGAGTGACTGGGAAAGGTTTCCGGGCCTGGATGTTTCTTAGCAGCCCAGTGGAGCCTGCCGGTCCTCGGTGTTCTTGCAGGGAATAGGGTGCCCACGCGAGGTCCTCGCTGTCTTGAAAAGCTTACTAACCTTAAAAGAAAACAGACCTGAAACGAAGGCCTCAAGGCAACTGCTCCAAGCTGAGCTTCGCCAGGCCTAGTCAAGGCTTTACCTTGAGGAAAGGACTCACGTCAAGTTTCCTTTCAGCTCTAGAGCGTCTCAGGAGAAGCTCCCACCCAGGCTATGAAAGCACCCTGTTGATGGAGAGAACACTCGTTCCCTTCCCAGAGCCCTGCCTACAGTGACTAAAAGCCCGTCCTAAAACTGTTATTTAGGTAGCTTCAGGGCAGCACGAATGGAGCTTTCAAAATGGGAAAGCAAGGCTTGTGCCATAAGGTCCCCGCTTCCAGCGAACACGCAGCCTAGCTCCTTGTGATTTCTACCAAGTAAATATGCACTCTAGCTACACACTGGTCCCTTCCTTGAATCAAGTGTATTTGGCACGGAGTTCTGCGTGTAGCCAACCGCCTCCCCCAAGGAGCGCTCTAGGTAGGCTATCGGGCTTAGCTTCTTCTAAAACCCTGCAGTGTAAGAGGAAGAACTGTGCTTTGGTTACAGCAGGAACGCAGGCCGACTTTCTCCTGTAAGGATGGGGTCTTAAGGTCGGACTTTGTAGGAGGAATGCGAAGCCGTTTGGGTTTCTCAGTGCCGCTCAGCCTAGGGCAATGAGGCAGATTAGCATGACATGTAGGACGTGAGAGAACACATTTCCTGGAGCTGTTGGAGTGCTGAGGAAATCTAGCTCTCCCAAGGAAGAGTGCAGTGTGTTGCCCTCCACTCAGCATACACAGAGTGACTGGGAAAGGTTTCCGGGCCTGGATGTTTCTTAGCAGCCCAGTGGAGCCTGCCGGTCCTCGGTGTTCTTGCAGGGAATAGGGTGCCCACGCGAGGTCCTCGCTGTCTTGAAAAGCTTACTAACCTTAAAAGAAAACAGACCTGAAACGAAGGCCTCAAGGCAACTGCTCCAAGCTGAGCTTCGCCAGGCCTAGTCAAGGCTTTACCTTGAGGAAAGGACTCACGTCAAGTTTCCTTTCAGCTCTAGAGCGTCTCAGGAGAAGCTCCCACCCAGGCTATGAAAGCACCCTGTTGATGGAGAGAACACTCGTTCCCTTCCCAGAGCCCTGCCTACAGTGACTAAAAGCCCGTCCTAAAACTGTTATTTAGGTAGCTTCAGGGCAGCACGAATGGAGCTTTCAAAATGGGAAAGCAAGGCTTGTGCCATAAGGTCCCCGCTTCCAGCGAACACGCAGCCTAGCTCCTTGTGATTTCTACCAAGTAAATATGCACTCTAGCTACACACTGGTCCCTTCCTTGAATCAAGTGTATTTGGCACGGAGTTCTGCGTGTAGCCAACCGCCTCCCCCAAGGAGCGCTCTAGGTAGGCTATCGGGCTTAGCTTCTTCTAAAACCCTGCAGTGTAAGAGGAAGAACTGTGCTTTGGTTACAGCAGGAACGCAGGCCGACTTTCTCCTGTAAGGATGGGGTCTTAAGGTCGGACTTTGTAGGAGGAATGCGAAGCCGTTTGGGTTTCTCAGTGCCGCTCCGCCTAGGGCAATGAGGCAGATTAGCATGACATGTAGGACGTGAGAGAACACATTTCCTGGAGCTGTTGGAGTGCTGAGGAAATCTAGCTCTCCCAAGGAAGAGTGCAGTGTGTTGCCCTCCACTCAGCATACACAGAGTGACTGGGAAAGGTTTCCGGGCCTGGCTGTTTCTTAGCAGCCCAGTGGAGCCTGCCGGTCCTCGGTGTTCTTGCAGGGAATAGGGTGCCCACGCGAGGTCCTCGCTGTCTTGAAAAGCTTACTAACCTTAAAAGAAAACAGACCTGAAACGAAGGCCTCAAGGCAACTGCTCCAAGCTGAGCTTCGCCAGGCCTAGTCAAGGCTTTACCTTGAGGAAAGGACTCACGTCAAGTTTCCTTTCAGCTCTAGAGCGTCTCAGGAGAAGCTCCCACCCAGGCTACGAAAGCACCCTGTTGATGGAGAGAACACTCGTTCCCTTCCCAGAGCCCTGCCTACAGTGACTAAAAGCACGTCCTAAAACTGTTATTTAGGTAGCTTCAGGGCAGCACGAATGGAGCTTTGAAAATGGGAAAGCAAGGCTTGTGCCATAAGGTCCCCGCTTCCAGCGAACACGCAGCCTAGCTCCTTGTGATTTCTACCAAGTAAATATGCACTCTAGCTACACACTGGTCCCTTCCTTGAATCAAGTGTATTTGGCACGGAGTTCTGCGTGTAGCCAACCGCCTCCCCCAAGGAGCGCTCTAGGTAGGCTATCGGGCTTAGCTTCTTCTAAAACCCTGCAGTGTAAGAGGAAGAACTGTGCTTTGGTTACAGCAGGAACGCAGGCCGACTTTCTCCTGTAAGGATGGGGTCTTAAGGTCGGACTTTGTAGGAGGAATGCGAAGCCGTTTGGGTTTCTCGTTGCCGCTCAGCCTAGGGCAATGAGGCAGATTAGCATGACATGTAGGACGTGAGAGAACACATTTCCTGGAGCTGTTGGAGTGCTGAGGAAATCTAGCTCTCCCAAGGAAGAGTGCAGTGTGTTGCCCTCCACTCAGCATACACAGAGTGACTGGGAAAGGTTTCCGGGCCTGGCTGTTTCTTAGCAGCCCAGTGGAGCCTGCCGGTCCTCGGTGTTCTTGCAGGGAATAGGGTGCCCACGCGAGGTCCTCGCTGTCTTGAAAAGCTTACTAACCTTAAAAGAAAACAGACCTGAAACGAAGGCCTCAAGGCAACTGCTCCAAGCTGAGCTTCGCCAGGCCTAGTCAAGGCTTTACCTTGAGGAAAGGACTCACGTCAAGTTTCCTTTCAGCTCTAGAGCGTCTCAGGAGAAGCTCCCACCCAGGCTACGAAAGCACCCTGTTGATGGAGAGAACACTCGTTCCCTTCCCAGAGCCCTGCCTACAGTGACTAAAAGCACGTCCTAAAACTGTTATTTAGGTAGCTTCAGGGCAGCACGAATGGAGCTTTGAAAATGGGAAAGCAAGGCTTGTGCCATAAGGTCCCCGCTTCCAGCGAACACGCAGCCTAGCTCCTTGTGATTTCTACCAAGTAAATATGCACTCTAGCTACACACTGGTCCCTTCCTTGAATCAAGTGTATTTGGCACGGAGTTCTGCGTGTAGCCAACCGCCTCCCCCAAGGAGCGCTCTAGGTAGGCTATCGGGCTTAGCTTCTTCTAAAACCCTGCAGTGTAAGAGGAAGAACTGTGCTTTGGTTACAGCAGGAACGCAGGCCGACTTTCTCCTGTAAGGATGGGGTCTTAAGGTCGGACTTTGTAGGAGGAATGCGAAGCCGTTTGGGTTTCTCGTTGCCGCTCAGCCTAGGGCAATGAGGCAGATTAGCATGACATGTAGGACGTGAGAGAACACATTTCCTGGAGCTGTTGGAGTGCTGAGGAAATCTAGCTCTCCCAAGGAAGAGTGCAGTGTGTTGCCCTCCACTCAGCATACACAGAGTGACTGGGAAAGGTTTCCGGGCCTGGCTGTTTCTTAGCAGCCCAGTGGAGCCTGCCGGTCCTCGGTGTTCTTGCAGGGAATAGGGTGCCCACGCGAGGTCCTCGCTGTCTTGAAAAGCTTACTAACCTTAAAAGAAAACAGACCTGAAACGAAGGCCTCAAGGCAACTGCTCCAAGCTGAGCTTCGCCAGGCCTAGTCAAGGCTTTACCTTGAGGAAAGGACTCACGTCAAGTTTCCTTTCAGCTCTAGAGCGTCTCAGGAGAAGCTCCCACCCAGGCTACGAAAGCACCCTGTTGATGGAGAGAACACTCGTTCCCTTCCCAGAGCCCTGCCTACAGTGACTAAAAGCACGTCCTAAAACTGTTATTTAGGTAGCTTCAGGGCAGCACGAATGGAGCTTTGAAAATGGGAAAGCAAGGCTTGTGCCATAAGGTCCCCGCTTCCAGCGAACACGCAGCCTAGCTCCTTGTGATTTCTACCAAGTAAATATGCACTCTAGCTACACACTGGTCCCTTCCTTGAATCAAGTGTATTTGGCACGGAGTTCTGCGTGTAGCCAACCGCCTCCCCCAAGGAGCGCTCTAGGTAGGCTATCGGGCTTAGCTTCTTCTAAAACCCTGCAGTGTAAGAGGAAGAACTGTGCTTTGGTTACAGCAGGAACGCAGGCCGACTTTCTCCTGTAAGGATGGGGTCTTAAGGTCGGACTTTGTAGGAGGAATGCGAAGCCGTTTGGGTTTCTCAGTGCCGCTCAGCCTAGGGCAATGAGGCAGATTAGCATGACATGTAGGACGTGAGAGAACACATTTCCTGGAGCTGTTGGAGTGCTGAGGAAATCTAGCTCTCCCAAGGAAGAGTGCAGTGTGTTGCCCTCCACTCAGCATACACAGAGTGACTGGGAAAGGTTTCCGGGCCTGGCTGTTTCTTAGCAGCCCAGTGGAGCCTGCCGGTCCTCGGTGTTCTTGCAGGGAATAGGGTGCCCACGCGAGGTCCTCGCTGTCTTGAAAAGCTTACTAACCTTAAAAGAAAACAGACCTGAAACGAAGGCCTCAAGGCAACTGCTCCAAGCTGAGCTTCGCCAGGCCTAGTCAAGGCTTTACCTTGAGGAAAGGACTCACGTCAAGTTTCCTTTCAGCTCTAGAGCGTCTCAGGAGAAGCTCCCACCCAGGCTACGAAAGCACCCTGTTGATGGAGAGAACACTCGTTCCCTTCCCAGAGCCCTGCCTACAGTGACTAAAAGCACGTCCTAAAACTGTTATTTAGGTAGCTTCAGGGCAGCACGAATGGAGCTTTGAAAATGGGAAAGCAAGGCTTGTGCCATAAGGTCCCCGCTTCCAGCGAACACGCAGCCTAGCTCCTTGTGATTTCTACCAAGTAAATATGCACTCTAGCTACACACTGGTCCCTTCCTTGAATCAAGTGTATTTGGCACGGAGTTCTGCGTGTAGCCAACCGCCTCCCCCAAGGAGCGCTCTAGGTAGGCTATCGGGCTTAGCTTCTTCTAAAACCCTGCAGTGTAAGAGGAAGAACTGTGCTTTGGTTACAGCAGGAACGCAGGCCGACTTTCTCCTGTAAGGATGGGGTCTTAAGGTCGGACTTTGTAGGAGGAATGCGAAGCCGTTTGGGTTTCTCAGTGCCGCTCAGCCTAGGGCAATGAGGCAGATTAGCATGACATGTAGGACGTGAGAGAACACATTTCCTGGAGCTGTTGGAGTGCTGAGGAAATCTAGCTCTCCCAAGGAAGAGTGCAGTGTGTTGCCCTCCACTCAGCATACACAGAGTGACTGGGAAAGGTTTCCGGGCCTGGCTGTTTCTTAGCAGCCCAGTGGAGCCTGCCGGTCCTCGGTGTTCTTGCAGGGAATAGGGTGCCCACGCGAGGTCCTCGCTGTCTTGAAAAGCTTACTAACCTTAAAAGAAAACAGACCTGAAACGAAGGCCTCAAGGCAACTGCTCCAAGCTGAGCTTCGCCAGGCCTAGTCAAGGCTTTACCTTGAGGAAAGGACTCACGTCAAGTTTCCTTTCAGCTCTAGAGCGTCTCAGGAGAAGCTCCCACCCAGGCTACGAAAGCACCCTGTTGATGGAGAGAACACTCGTTCCCTTCCCAGAGCCCTGCCTACAGTGACTAAAAGCACGTCCTAAAACTGTTATTTAGGTAGCTTCAGGGCAGCACGAATGGAGCTTTGAAAATGGGAAAGCAAGGCTTGTGCCATAAGGTCCCCGCTTCCAGCGAACACGCAGCCTAGCTCCTTGTGATTTCTACCAAGTAAATATGCACTCTAGCTACACACTGGTCCCTTCCTTGAATCAAGTGTATTTGGCACGGAGTTCTGCGTGTAGCCAACCGCCTCCCCCAAGGAGCGCTCTAGGTAGGCTATCGGGCTTAGCTTCTTCTAAAACCCTGCAGTGTAAGAGGAAGAACTGTGCTTTGGTTACAGCAGGAACGCAGGCCGACTTTCTCCTGTAAGGATGGGGTCTTAAGGTCGGACTTTGTAGGAGGAATGCGAAGCCGTTTGGGTTTCTCAGTGCCGCTCAGCCTAGGGCAATGAGGCAGATTAGCATGACATGTAGGACGTGAGAGAACACATTTCCTGGAGCTGTTGGAGTGCTGAGGAAATCTAGCTCTCCCAAGGAAGAGTGCAGTGTGTTGCCCTCCACTCAGCATACACAGAGTGACTGGGAAAGGTTTCCGGGCCTGGCTGTTTCTTAGCAGCCCAGTGGAGCCTGCCGGTCCTCGGTGTTCTTGCAGGGAATAGGGTGCCCACGCGAGGTCCTCGCTGTCTTGAAAAGCTTACTAACCTTAAAAGAAAACAGACCTGAAACGAAGGCCTCAAGGCAACTGCTCCAAGCTGAGCTTCGCCAGGCCTAGTCAAGGCTTTACCTTGAGGAAAGGACTCACGTCAAGTTTCCTTTCAGCTCTAGAGCGTCTCAGGAGAAGCTCCCACCCAGGCTACGAAAGCACCCTGTTGATGGAGAGAACACTCGTTCCCTTCCCAGAGCCCTGCCTACAGTGACTAAAAGCACGTCCTAAAACTGTTATTTAGGTAGCTTCAGGGCAGCACGAATGGAGCTTTGAAAATGGGAAAGCAAGGCTTGTGCCATAAGGTCCCCGCTTCCAGCGAACACGCAGCCTAGCTCCTTGTGATTTCTACCAAGTAAATATGCACTCTAGCTACACACTGGTCCCTTCCTTGAATCAAGTGTATTTGGCACGGAGTTCTGCGTGTAGCCAACCGCCTCCCCCAAGGAGCGCTCTAGGTAGGCTATCGGGCTTAGCTTCTTCTAAAACCCTGCAGTGTAAGAGGAAGAACTGTGCTTTGGTTACAGCAGGAACGCAGGCCGACTTTCTCCTGTAAGGATGGGGTCTTAAGGTCGGACTTTGTAGGAGGAATGCGAAGCCGTTTGGGTTTCTCAGTGCCGCTCAGCCTAGGGCAATGAGGCAGATTAGCATGACATGTAGGACGTGAGAGAACACATTTCCTGGAGCTGTTGGAGTGCTGAGGAAATCTAGCTCTCCCAAGGAAGAGTGCAGTGTGTTGCCCTCCACTCAGCATACACAGAGTGACTGGGAAAGGTTTCCGGGCCTGGCTGTTTCTTAGCAGCCCAGTGGAGCCTGCCGGTCCTCGGTGTTCTTGCAGGGAATAGGGTGCCCACGCGAGGTCCTCGCTGTCTTGAAAAGCTTACTAACCTTAAAAGAAAACAGACCTGAAACGAAGGCCTCAAGGCAACTGCTCCAAGCTGAGCTTCGCCAGGCCTAGTCAAGGCTTTACCTTGAGGAAAGGACTCACGTCAAGTTTCCTTTCAGCTCTAGAGCGTCTCAGGAGAAGCTCCCACCCAGGCTACGAAAGCACCCTGTTGATGGAGAGAACACTCGTTCCCTTCCCAGAGCCCTGCCTACAGTGACTAAAAGCACGTCCTAAAACTGTTATTTAGGTAGCTTCAGGGCAGCACGAATGGAGCTTTGAAAATGGGAAAGCAAGGCTTGTGCCATAAGGTCCCCGCTTCCAGCGAACACGCAGCCTAGCTCCTTGTGATTTCTACCAAGTAAATATGCACTCTAGCTACACACTGGTCCCTTCCTTGAATCAAGTGTATTTGGCACGGAGTTCTGCGTGTAGCCAACCGCCTCCCCCAAGGAGCGCTCTAGGTAGGCTATCGGGCTTAGCTTCTTCTAAAACCCTGCAGTGTAAGAGGAAGAACTGTGCTTTGGTTACAGCAGGAACGCAGGCCGACTTTCTCCTGTAAGGATGGGGTCTTAAGGTCGGACTTTGTAGGAGGAATGCGAAGCCGTTTGGGTTTCTCGTTGCCGCTCCGCCTAGGGCAATGAGGCAGATTAGCATGACATGTAGGACGTGAGAGAACACATTTCCTGGAGCTGTTGGAGTGCTGAGGAAATCTAGCTCTCCCAAGGAAGAGTGCAGTGTGTTGCCCTCCACTCAGCATACACAGAGTGACTGGGAAAGGTTTCCGGGCCTGGCTGTTTCTTAGCAGCCCAGTGGAGCCTGCCGGTCCTCGGTGTTCTTGCAGGGAATAGGGTGCCCACGCGAGGTCCTCGCTGTCTTGAAAAGCTTACTAACCTTAAAAGAAAACAGACCTGAAACGAAGGCCTCAAGGCAACTGCTCCAAGCTGAGCTTCGCCAGGCCTAGTCAAGGCTTTACCTTGAGGAAAGGACTCACGTCAAGTTTCCTTTCAGCTCTAGAGCGTCTCAGGAGAAGCTCCCACCCAGGCTACGAAAGCACCCTGTTGATGGAGAGAACACTCGTTCCCTTCCCAGAGCCCTGCCTACAGTGACTAAAAGCACGTCCTAAAACTGTTATTTAGGTAGCTTCAGGGCAGCACGAATGGAGCTTTGAAAATGGGAAAGCAAGGCTTGTGCCATAAGGTCCCCGCTTCCAGCGAACACGCAGCCTAGCTCCTTGTGATTTCTACCAAGTAAATATGCACTCTAGCTACACACTGGTCCCTTCCTTGAATCAAGTGTATTTGGCACGGAGTTCTGCGTGTAGCCAACCGCCTCCCCCAAGGAGCGCTCTAGGTAGGCTATCGGGCTTAGCTTCTTCTAAAACCCTGCAGTGTAAGAGGAAGAACTGTGCTTTGGTTACAGCAGGAACGCAGGCCGACTTTCTCCTGTAAGGATGGGGTCTTAAGGTCGGACTTTGTAGGAGGAATGCGAAGCCGTTTGGGTTTCTCAGTGCCGCTCAGCCTAGGGCAATGAGGCAGATTAGCATGACATGTAGGACGTGAGAGAACACATTTCCTGGAGCTGTTGGAGTGCTGAGGAAATCTAGCTCTCCCAAGGAAGAGTGCAGTGTGTTGCCCTCCACTCAGCATACACAGAGTGACTGGGAAAGGTTTCCGGGCCTGGCTGTTTCTTAGCAGCCCAGTGGAGCCTGCCGGTCCTCGGTGTTCTTGCAGGGAATAGGGTGCCCACGCGAGGTCCTCGCTGTCTTGAAAAGCTTACTAACCTTAAAAGAAAACAGACCTGAAACGAAGGCCTCAAGGCAACTGCTCCAAGCTGAGCTTCGCCAGGCCTAGTCAAGGCTTTACCTTGAGGAAAGGACTCACGTCAAGTTTCCTTTCAGCTCTAGAGCGTCTCAGGAGAAGCTCCCACCCAGGCTACGAAAGCACCCTGTTGATGGAGAGAACACTCGTTCCCTTCCCAGAGCCCTGCCTACAGTGACTAAAAGCACGTCCTAAAACTGTTATTTAGGTAGCTTCAGGGCAGCACGAATGGAGCTTTGAAAATGGGAAAGCAAGGCTTGTGCCATAAGGTCCCCGCTTCCAGCGAACACGCAGCCTAGCTCCTTGTGATTTCTACCAAGTAAATATGCACTCTAGCTACACACTGGTCCCTTCCTTGAATCAAGTGTATTTGGCACGGAGTTCTGCGTGTAGCCAACCGCCTCCCCCAAGGAGCGCTCTAGGTAGGCTATCGGGCTTAGCTTCTTCTAAAACCCTGCAGTGTAAGAGGAAGAACTGTGCTTTGGTTACAGCAGGAACGCAGGCCGACTTTCTCCTGTAAGGATGGGGTCTTAAGGTCGGACTTTGTAGGAGGAATGCGAAGCCGTTTGGGTTTCTCGTTGCCGCTCAGCCTAGGGCAATGAGGCAGATTAGCATGACATGTAGGACGTGAGAGAACACATTTCCTGGAGCTGTTGGAGTGCTGAGGAAATCTAGCTCTCCCAAGGAAGAGTGCAGTGTGTTGCCCTCCACTCAGCATACACAGAGTGACTGGGAAAGGTTTCCGGGCCTGGATGTTTCTTAGCAGCCCAGTGGAGCCTGCCGGTCCTCGGTGTTCTTGCAGGGAATAGGGTGCCCACGCGAGGTCCTCGCTGTCTTGAAAAGCTTACTAACCTTAAAAGAAAACAGACCTGAAACGAAGGCCTCAAGGCAACTGCTCCAAGCTGAGCTTCGCCAGGCCTAGTCAAGGCTTTACCTTGAGGAAAGGACTCACGTCAAGTTTCCTTTCAGCTCTAGAGCGTCTCAGGAGAAGCTCCCACCCAGGCTATGAAAGCACCCTGTTGATGGAGAGAACACTCGTTCCCTTCCCAGAGCCCTGCCTACAGTGACTAAAAGCACGTCCTAAAACTGTTATTTAGGTAGCTTCAGGGCAGCACGAATGGAGCTTTCAAAATGGGAAAGCAAGGCTTGTGCCATAAGGTCCCCGCTTCCAGCGAACACGCAGCCTAGCTCCTTGTGATTTCTACCAAGTAAATATGCACTCTAGCTACACACTGGTCCCTTCCTTGAATCAAGTGTATTTGGCACGGAGTTCTGCGTGTAGCCAACCGCCTCCCCCAAGGAGCGCTCTAGGTAGGCTATCGGGCTTAGCTTCTTCTAAAACCCTGCAGTGTAAGAGGAAGAACTGTGCTTTGGTTACAGCAGGAACGCAGGCCGACTTTCTCCTGTAAGGATGGGGTCTTAAGGTCGGACTTTGTAGGAGGAATGCGAAGCCGTTTGGGTTTCTCGTTGCCGCTCCGCCTAGGGCAATGAGGCAGATTAGCATGACATGTAGGACGTGAGAGAACACATTTCCTGGAGCTGTTGGAGTGCTGAGGAAATCTAGCTCTCCCAAGGAAGAGTGCAGTGTGTTGCCCTCCACTCAGCATACACAGAGTGACTGGGAAAGGTTTCCGGGCCTGGCTGTTTCTTAGCAGCCCAGTGGAGCCTGCCGGTCCTCGGTGTTCTTGCAGGGAATAGGGTGCCCACGCGAGGTCCTCGCTGTCTTGAAAAGCTTACTAACCTTAAAAGAAAACAGACCTGAAACGAAGGCCTCAAGGCAACTGCTCCAAGCTGAGCTTCGCCAGGCCTAGTCAAGGCTTTACCTTGAGGAAAGGACTCACGTCAAGTTTCCTTTCAGCTCTAGAGCGTCTCAGGAGAAGCTCCCACCCAGGCTACGAAAGCACCCTGTTGATGGAGAGAACACTCGTTCCCTTCCCAGAGCCCTGCCTACAGTGACTAAAAGCACGTCCTAAAACTGTTATTTAGGTAGCTTCAGGGCAGCACGAATGGAGCTTTCAAAATGGGAAAGCAAGGCTTGTGCCATAAGGTCCCCGCTTCCAGCGAACACGCAGCCTAGCTCCTTGTGATTTCTACCAAGTAAATATGCACTCTAGCTACACACTGGTCCCTTCCTTGAATCAAGTGTATTTGGCACGGAGTTCTGCGTGTAGCCAAGCGCCTCCCCCAAGGAGCGCTCTAGGTAGGCTATCGGGCTTAGCTTCTTCTAAAACCCTGCAGTGTAAGAGGAAGAACTGTGCTTTGGTTACAGCAGGAACGCAGGCCGACTTTCTCCTGTAAGGATGGGGTCTTAAGGTCGGACTTTGTAGGAGGAATGCGAAGCCGTTTGGGTTTCTCAGTGCCGCTCAGCCTAGGGCAATGAGGCAGATTAGCATGACATGTAGGACGTGAGAGAACACATTTCCTGGAGCTGTTGGAGTGCTGAGGAAATCTAGCTCTCCCAAGGAAGAGTGCAGTGTGTTGCCCTCCACTCAGCATACACAGAGTGACTGGGAAAGGTTTCCGGGCCTGGCTGTTTCTTAGCAGCCCAGTGGAGCCTGCCGGTCCTCGGTGTTCTTGCAGGGAATAGGGTGCCCACGCGAGGTCCTCGCTGTCTTGAAAAGCTTACTAACCTTAAAAGAAAACAGACCTGAAACGAAGGCCTCAAGGCAACTGCTCCAAGCTGAGCTTCGCCAGGCCTAGTCAAGGCTTTACCTTGAGGAAAGGACTCACGTCAAGTTTCCTTTCAGCTCTAGAGCGTCTCAGGAGAAGCTCCCACCCAGGCTACGAAAGCACCCTGTTGATGGAGAGAACACTCGTTCCCTTCCCAGAGCCCTGCCTACAGTGACTAAAAGCACGTCCTAAAACTGTTATTTAGGTAGCTTCAGGGCAGCACGAATGGAGCTTTCAAAATGGGAAAGCAAGGCTTGTGCCATAAGGTCCCCGCTTCCAGCGAACACGCAGCCTAGCTCCTTGTGATTTCTACCAAGTAAATATGCACTCTAGCTACACACTGGTCCCTTCCTTGAATCAAGTGTATTTGGCACGGAGTTCTGCGTGTAGCCAACCGCCTCCCCCAAGGAGCGCTCTAGGTAGGCTATCGGGCTTAGCTTCTTCTAAAACCCTGCAGTGTAAGAGGAAGAACTGTGCTTTGGTTACAGCAGGAACGCAGGCCGACTTTCTCCTGTAAGGATGGGGTCTTAAGGTCGGACTTTGTAGGAGGAATGCGAAGCCGTTTGGGTTTCTCGTTGCCGCTCAGCCTAGGGCAATGAGGCAGATTAGCATGACATGTAGGACGTGAGAGAACACATTTCCTGGAGCTGTTGGAGTGCTGAGGAAATCTAGCTCTCCCAAGGAAGAGTGCAGTGTGTTGCCCTCCACTCAGCATACACAGAGTGACTGGGAAAGGTTTCCGGGCCTGGCTGTTTCTTAGCAGCCCAGTGGAGCCTGCCGGTCCTCGGTGTTCTTGCAGGGAATAGGGTGCCCACGCGAGGTCCTCGCTGTCTTGAAAAGCTTACTAACCTTAAAAGAAAACAGACCTGAAACGAAGGCCTCAAGGCAACTGCTCCAAGCTGAGCTTCGCCAGGCCTAGTCAAGGCTTTACCTTGAGGAAAGGACTCACGTCAAGTTTCCTTTCAGCTCTAGAGCGTCTCAGGAGAAGCTCCCACCCAGGCTACGAAAGCACCCTGTTGATGGAGAGAACACTCGTTCCCTTCCCAGAGCCCTGCCTACAGTGACTAAAAGCACGTCCTAAAACTGTTATTTAGGTAGCTTCAGGGCAGCACGAATGGAGCTTTCAAAATGGGAAAGCAAGGCTTGTGCCATAAGGTCCCCGCTTCCAGCGAACACGCAGCCTAGCTCCTTGTGATTTCTACCAAGTAAATATGCACTCTAGCTACACACTGGTCCCTTCCTTGAATCAAGTGTATTTGGCACGGAGTTCTGCGTGTAGCCAACCGCCTCCCCCAAGGAGCGCTCTAGGTAGGCTATCGGGCTTAGCTTCTTCTAAAACCCTGCAGTGTAAGAGGAAGAACTGTGCTTTGGTTACAGCAGGAACGCAGGCCGACTTTCTCCTGTAAGGATGGGGTCTTAAGGTCGGACTTTGTAGGAGGAATGCGAAGCCGTTTGGGTTTCTCGTTGCCGCTCCGCCTAGGGCAATGAGGCAGATTAGCATGACATGTAGGACGTGAGAGAACACATTTCCTGGAGCTGTTGGAGTGCTGAGGAAATCTAGCTCTCCCAAGGAAGAGTGCAGTGTGTTGCCCTCCACTCAGCATACACAGAGTGACTGGGAAAGGTTTCCGGGCCTGGCTGTTTCTTAGCAGCCCAGTGGAGCCTGCCGGTCCTCGGTGTTCTTGCAGGGAATAGGGTGCCCACGCGAGGTCCTCGCTGTCTTGAAAAGCTTACTAACCTTAAAAGAAAACAGACCTGAAACGAAGGCCTCAAGGCAACTGCTCCAAGCTGAGCTTCGCCAGGCCTAGTCAAGGCTTTACCTTGAGGAAAGGACTCACGTCAAGTTTCCTTTCAGCTCTAGAGCGTCTCAGGAGAAGCTCCCACCCAGGCTACGAAAGCACCCTGTTGATGGAGAGAACACTCGTTCCCTTCCCAGAGCCCTGCCTACAGTGACTAAAAGCACGTCCTAAAACTGTTATTTAGGTAGCTTCAGGGCAGCACGAATGGAGCTTTCAAAATGGGAAAGCAAGGCTTGTGCCATAAGGTCCCCGCTTCCAGCGAACACGCAGCCTAGCTCCTTGTGATTTCTACCAAGTAAATATGCACTCTAGCTACACACTGGTCCCTTCCTTGAATCAAGTGTATTTGGCACGGAGTTCTGCGTGTAGCCAACCGCCTCCCCCAAGGAGCGCTCTAGGTAGGCTATCGGGCTTAGCTTCTTCTAAAACCCTGCAGTGTAAGAGGAAGAACTGTGCTTTGGTTACAGCAGGAACGCAGGCCGACTTTCTCCTGTAAGGATGGGGTCTTAAGGTCGGACTTTGTAGGAGGAATGCGAAGCCGTTTGGGTTTCTCGTTGCCGCTCAGCCTAGGGCAATGAGGCAGATTAGCATGACATGTAGGACGTGAGAGAACACATTTCCTGGAGCTGTTGGAGTGCTGAGGAAATCTAGCTCTCCCAAGGAAGAGTGCAGTGTGTTGCCCTCCACTCAGCATACACAGAGTGACTGGGAAAGGTTTCCGGGCCTGGCTGTTTCTTAGCAGCCCAGTGGAGCCTGCCGGTCCTCGGTGTTCTTGCAGGGAATAGGGTGCCCACGCGAGGTCCTCGCTGTCTTGAAAAGCTTACTAACCTTAAAAGAAAACAGACCTGAAACGAAGGCCTCAAGGCAACTGCTCCAAGCTGAGCTTCGCCAGGCCTAGTCAAGGCTTTACCTTGAGGAAAGGACTCACGTCAAGTTTCCTTTCAGCTCTAGAGCGTCTCAGGAGAAGCTCCCACCCAGGCTACGAAAGCACCCTGTTGATGGAGAGAACACTCGTTCCCTTCCCAGAGCCCTGCCTACAGTGACTAAAAGCACGTCCTAAAACTGTTATTTAGGTAGCTTCAGGGCAGCACGAATGGAGCTTTCAAAATGGGAAAGCAAGGCTTGTGCCATAAGGTCCCCGCTTCCAGCGAACACGCAGCCTAGCTCCTTGTGATTTCTACCAAGTAAATATGCACTCTAGCTACACACTGGTCCCTTCCTTGAATCAAGTGTATTTGGCACGGAGTTCTGCGTGTAGCCAACCGCCTCCCCCAAGGAGCGCTCTAGGTAGGCTATCGGGCTTAGCTTCTTCTAAAACCCTGCAGTGTAAGAGGAAGAACTGTGCTTTGGTTACAGCAGGAACGCAGGCCGACTTTCTCCTGTAAGGATGGGGTCTTAAGGTCGGACTTTGTAGGAGGAATGCGAAGCCGTTTGGGTTTCTCGTTGCCGCTCAGCCTAGGGCAATGAGGCAGATTAGCATGACATGTAGGACGTGAGAGAACACATTTCCTGGAGCTGTTGGAGTGCTGAGGAAATCTAGCTCTCCCAAGGAAGAGTGCAGTGTGTTGCCCTCCACTCAGCATACACAGAGTGACTGGGAAAGGTTTCCGGGCCTGGCTGTTTCTTAGCAGCCCAGTGGAGCCTGCCGGTCCTCGGTGTTCTTGCAGGGAATAGGGTGCCCACGCGAGGTCCTCGCTGTCTTGAAAAGCTTACTAACCTTAAAAGAAAACAGACCTGAAACGAAGGCCTCAAGGCAACTGCTCCAAGCTGAGCTTCGCCAGGCCTAGTCAAGGCTTTACCTTGAGGAAAGGACTCACGTCAAGTTTCCTTTCAGCTCTAGAGCGTCTCAGGAGAAGCTCCCACCCAGGCTATGAAAGCACCCTGTTGATGGAGAGAACACTCGTTCCCTTCCCAGAGCCCTGCCTACAGTGACTAAAAGCACGTCCTAAAACTGTTATTTAGGTAGCTTCAGGGCAGCACGAATGGAGCTTTCAAAATGGGAAAGCAAGGCTTGTGCCATAAGGTCCCCGCTTCCAGCGAACACGCAGCCTAGCTCCTTGTGATTTCTACCAAGTAAATATGCACTCTAGCTACACACTGGTCCCTTCCTTGAATCAAGTGTATTTGGCACGGAGTTCTGCGTGTAGCCAACCGCCTCCCCCAAGGAGCGCTCTAGGTAGGCTATCGGGCTTAGCTTCTTCTAAAACCCTGCAGTGTAAGAGGAAGAACTGTGCTTTGGTTACAGCAGGAACGCAGGCCGACTTTCTCCTGTAAGGATGGGGTCTTAAGGTCGGACTTTGTAGGAGGAATGCGAAGCCGTTTGGGTTTCTCAGTGCCGCTCCGCCTAGGGCAATGAGGCAGATTAGCATGACATGTAGGACGTGAGAGAACACATTTCCTGGAGCTGTTGGAGTGCTGAGGAAATCTAGCTCTCCCAAGGAAGAGTGCAGTGTGTTGCCCTCCACTCAGCATACACAGAGTGACTGGGAAAGGTTTCCGGGCCTGGCTGTTTCTTAGCAGCCCAGTGGAGCCTGCCGGTCCTCGGTGTTCTTGCAGGGAATAGGGTGCCCACGCGAGGTCCTCGCTGTCTTGAAAAGCTTACTAACCTTAAAAGAAAACAGACCTGAAACGAAGGCCTCAAGGCAACTGCTCCAAGCTGAGCTTCGCCAGGCCTAGTCAAGGCTTTACCTTGAGGAAAGGACTCACGTCAAGTTTCCTTTCAGCTCTAGAGCGTCTCAGGAGAAGCTCCCACCCAGGCTACGAAAGCACCCTGTTGATGGAGAGAACACTCGTTCCCTTCCCAGAGCCCTGCCTACAGTGACTAAAAGCACGTCCTAAAACTGTTATTTAGGTAGCTTCAGGGCAGCACGAATGGAGCTTTCAAAATGGGAAAGCAAGGCTTGTGCCATAAGGTCCCCGCTTCCAGCGAACACGCAGCCTAGCTCCTTGTGATTTCTACCAAGTAAATATGCACTCTAGCTACACACTGGTCCCTTCCTTGAATCAAGTGTATTTGGCACGGAGTTCTGCGTGTAGCCAACCGCCTCCCCCAAGGAGCGCTCTAGGTAGGCTATCGGGCTTAGCTTCTTCTAAAACCCTGCAGTGTAAGAGGAAGAACTGTGCTTTGGTTACAGCAGGAACGCAGGCCGACTTTCTCCTGTAAGGATGGGGTCTTAAGGTCGGACTTTGTAGGAGGAATGCGAAGCCGTTTGGGTTTCTCAGTGCCGCTCAGCCTAGGGCAATGAGGCAGATTAGCATGACATGTAGGACGTGAGAGAACACATTTCCTGGAGCTGTTGGAGTGCTGAGGAAATCTAGCTCTCCCAAGGAAGAGTGCAGTGTGTTGCCCTCCACTCAGCATACACAGAGTGACTGGGAAAGGTTTCCGGGCCTGGATGTTTCTTAGCAGCCCAGTGGAGCCTGCCGGTCCTCGGTGTTCTTGCAGGGAATAGGGTGCCCACGCGAGGTCCTCGCTGTCTTGAAAAGCTTACTAACCTTAAAAGAAAACAGACCTGAAACGAAGGCCTCAAGGCAACTGCTCCAAGCTGAGCTTCGCCAGGCCTAGTCAAGGCTTTACCTTGAGGAAAGGACTCACGTCAAGTTTCCTTTCAGCTCTAGAGCGTCTCAGGAGAAGCTCCCACCCAGGCTATGAAAGCACCCTGTTGATGGAGAGAACACTCGTTCCCTTCCCAGAGCCCTGCCTACAGTGACTAAAAGCACGTCCTAAAACTGTTATTTAGGTAGCTTCAGGGCAGCACGAATGGAGCTTTCAAAATGGGAAAGCAAGGCTTGTGCCATAAGGTCCCCGCTTCCAGCGAACACGCAGCCTAGCTCCTTGTGATTTCTACCAAGTAAATATGCACTCTAGCTACACACTGGTCCCTTCCTTGAATCAAGTGTATTTGGCACGGAGTTCTGCGTGTAGCCAACCGCCTCCCCCAAGGAGCGCTCTAGGTAGGCTATCGGGCTTAGCTTCTTCTAAAACCCTGCAGTGTAAGAGGAAGAACTGTGCTTTGGTTACAGCAGGAACGCAGGCCGACTTTCTCCTGTAAGGATGGGGTCTTAAGGTCGGACTTTGTAGGAGGAATGCGAAGCCGTTTGGGTTTCTCAGTGCCGCTCAGCCTAGGGCAATGAGGCAGATTAGCATGACATGTAGGACGTGAGAGAACACATTTCCTGGAGCTGTTGGAGTGCTGAGGAAATCTAGCTCTCCCAAGGAAGAGTGCAGTGTGTTGCCCTCCACTCAGCATACACAGAGTGACTGGGAAAGGTTTCCGGGCCTGGATGTTTCTTAGCAGCCCAGTGGAGCCTGCCGGTCCTCGGTGTTCTTGCAGGGAATAGGGTGCCCACGCGAGGTCCTCGCTGTCTTGAAAAGCTTACTAACCTTAAAAGAAAACAGACCTGAAACGAAGGCCTCAAGGCAACTGCTCCAAGCTGAGCTTCGCCAGGCCTAGTCAAGGCTTTACCTTGAGGAAAGGACTCACGTCAAGTTTCCTTTCAGCTCTAGAGCGTCTCAGGAGAAGCTCCCACCCAGGCTATGAAAGCACCCTGTTGATGGAGAGAACACTCGTTCCCTTCCCAGAGCCCTGCCTACAGTGACTAAAAGCACGTCCTAAAACTGTTATTTAGGTAGCTTCAGGGCAGCACGAATGGAGCTTTCAAAATGGGAAAGCAAGGCTTGTGCCATAAGGTCCCCGCTTCCAGCGAACACGCAGCCTAGCTCCTTGTGATTTCTACCAAGTAAATATGCACTCTAGCTACACACTGGTCCCTTCCTTGAATCAAGTGTATTTGGCACGGAGTTCTGCGTGTAGCCAACCGCCTCCCCCAAGGAGCGCTCTAGGTAGGCTATCGGGCTTAGCTTCTTCTAAAACCCTGCAGTGTAAGAGGAAGAACTGTGCTTTGGTTACAGCAGGAACGCAGGCCGACTTTCTCCTGTAAGGATGGGGTCTTAAGGTCGGACTTTGTAGGAGGAATGCGAAGCCGTTTGGGTTTCTCAGTGCCGCTCAGCCTAGGGCAATGAGGCAGATTAGCATGACATGTAGGACGTGAGAGAACACATTTCCTGGAGCTGTTGGAGTGCTGAGGAAATCTAGCTCTCCCAAGGAAGAGTGCAGTGTGTTGCCCTCCACTCAGCATACACAGAGTGACTGGGAAAGGTTTCCGGGCCTGGATGTTTCTTAGCAGCCCAGTGGAGCCTGCCGGTCCTCGGTGTTCTTGCAGGGAATAGGGTGCCCACGCGAGGTCCTCGCTGTCTTGAAAAGCTTACTAACCTTAAAAGAAAACAGACCTGAAACGAAGGCCTCAAGGCAACTGCTCCAAGCTGAGCTTCGCCAGGCCTAGTCAAGGCTTTACCTTGAGGAAAGGACTCACGTCAAGTTTCCTTTCAGCTCTAGAGCGTCTCAGGAGAAGCTCCCACCCAGGCTATGAAAGCACCCTGTTGATGGAGAGAACACTCGTTCCCTTCCCAGAGCCCTGCCTACAGTGACTAAAAGCACGTCCTAAAACTGTTATTTAGGTAGCTTCAGGGCAGCACGAATGGAGCTTTCAAAATGGGAAAGCAAGGCTTGTGCCATAAGGTCCCCGCTTCCAGCGAACACGCAGCCTAGCTCCTTGTGATTTCTACCAAGTAAATATGCACTCTAGCTACACACTGGTCCCTTCCTTGAATCAAGTGTATTTGGCACGGAGTTCTGCGTGTAGCCAACCGCCTCCCCCAAGGAGCGCTCTAGGTAGGCTATCGGGCTTAGCTTCTTCTAAAACCCTGCAGTGTAAGAGGAAGAACTGTGCTTTGGTTACAGCAGGAACGCAGGCCGACTTTCTCCTGTAAGGATGGGGTCTTAAGGTCGGACTTTGTAGGAGGAATGCGAAGCCGTTTGGGTTTCTCAGTGCCGCTCAGCCTAGGGCAATGAGGCAGATTAGCATGACATGTAGGACGTGAGAGAACACATTTCCTGGAGCTGTTGGAGTGCTGAGGAAATCTAGCTCTCCCAAGGAAGAGTGCAGTGTGTTGCCCTCCACTCAGCATACACAGAGTGACTGGGAAAGGTTTCCGGGCCTGGATGTTTCTTAGCAGCCCAGTGGAGCCTGCCGGTCCTCGGTGTTCTTGCAGGGAATAGGGTGCCCACGCGAGGTCCTCGCTGTCTTGAAAAGCTTACTAACCTTAAAAGAAAACAGACCTGAAACGAAGGCCTCAAGGCAACTGCTCCAAGCTGAGCTTCGCCAGGCCTAGTCAAGGCTTTACCTTGAGGAAAGGACTCACGTCAAGTTTCCTTTCAGCTCTAGAGCGTCTCAGGAGAAGCTCCCACCCAGGCTATGAAAGCACCCTGTTGATGGAGAGAACACTCGTTCCCTTCCCAGAGCCCTGCCTACAGTGACTAAAAGCACGTCCTAAAACTGTTATTTAGGTAGCTTCAGGGCAGCACGAATGGAGCTTTCAAAATGGGAAAGCAAGGCTTGTGCCATAAGGTCCCCGCTTCCAGCGAACACGCAGCCTAGCTCCTTGTGATTTCTACCAAGTAAATATGCACTCTAGCTACACACTGGTCCCTTCCTTGAATCAAGTGTATTTGGCACGGAGTTCTGCGTGTAGCCAACCGCCTCCCCCAAGGAGCGCTCTAGGTAGGCTATCGGGCTTAGCTTCTTCTAAAACCCTGCAGTGTAAGAGGAAGAACTGTGCTTTGGTTACAGCAGGAACGCAGGCCGACTTTCTCCTGTAAGGATGGGGTCTTAAGGTCGGACTTTGTAGGAGGAATGCGAAGCCGTTTGGGTTTCTCAGTGCCGCTCAGCCTAGGGCAATGAGGCAGATTAGCATGACATGTAGGACGTGAGAGAACACATTTCCTGGAGCTGTTGGAGTGCTGAGGAAATCTAGCTCTCCCAAGGAAGAGTGCAGTGTGTTGCCCTCCACTCAGCATACACAGAGTGACTGGGAAAGGTTTCCGGGCCTGGATGTTTCTTAGCAGCCCAGTGGAGCCTGCCGGTCCTCGGTGTTCTTGCAGGGAATAGGGTGCCCACGCGAGGTCCTCGCTGTCTTGAAAAGCTTACTAACCTTAAAAGAAAACAGACCTGAAACGAAGGCCTCAAGGCAACTGCTCCAAGCTGAGCTTCGCCAGGCCTAGTCAAGGCTTTACCTTGAGGAAAGGACTCACGTCAAGTTTCCTTTCAGCTCTAGAGCGTCTCAGGAGAAGCTCCCACCCAGGCTATGAAAGCACCCTGTTGATGGAGAGAACACTCGTTCCCTTCCCAGAGCCCTGCCTACAGTGACTAAAAGCACGTCCTAAAACTGTTATTTAGGTAGCTTCAGGGCAGCACGAATGGAGCTTTCAAAATGGGAAAGCAAGGCTTGTGCCATAAGGTCCCCGCTTCCAGCGAACACGCAGCCTAGCTCCTTGTGATTTCTACCAAGTAAATATGCACTCTAGCTACACACTGGTCCCTTCCTTGAATCAAGTGTATTTGGCACGGAGTTCTGCGTGTAGCCAACCGCCTCCCCCAAGGAGCGCTCTAGGTAGGCTATCGGGCTTAGCTTCTTCTAAAACCCTGCAGTGTAAGAGGAAGAACTGTGCTTTGGTTACAGCAGGAACGCAGGCCGACTTTCTCCTGTAAGGATGGGGTCTTAAGGTCGGACTTTGTAGGAGGAATGCGAAGCCGTTTGGGTTTCTCAGTGCCGCTCAGCCTAGGGCAATGAGGCAGATTAGCATGACATGTAGGACGTGAGAGAACACATTTCCTGGAGCTGTTGGAGTGCTGAGGAAATCTAGCTCTCCCAAGGAAGAGTGCAGTGTGTTGCCCTCCACTCAGCATACACAGAGTGACTGGGAAAGGTTTCCGGGCCTGGATGTTTCTTAGCAGCCCAGTGGAGCCTGCCGGTCCTCGGTGTTCTTGCAGGGAATAGGGTGCCCACGCGAGGTCCTCGCTGTCTTGAAAAGCTTACTAACCTTAAAAGAAAACAGACCTGAAACGAAGGCCTCAAGGCAACTGCTCCAAGCTGAGCTTCGCCAGGCCTAGTCAAGGCTTTACCTTGAGGAAAGGACTCACGTCAAGTTTCCTTTCAGCTCTAGAGCGTCTCAGGAGAAGCTCCCACCCAGGCTATGAAAGCACCCTGTTGATGGAGAGAACACTCGTTCCCTTCCCAGAGCCCTGCCTACAGTGACTAAAAGCACGTCCTAAAACTGTTATTTAGGTAGCTTCAGGGCAGCACGAATGGAGCTTTCAAAATGGGAAAGCAAGGCTTGTGCCATAAGGTCCCCGCTTCCAGCGAACACGCAGCCTAGCTCCTTGTGATTTCTACCAAGTAAATATGCACTCTAGCTACACACTGGTCCCTTCCTTGAATCAAGTGTATTTGGCACGGAGTTCTGCGTGTAGCCAACCGCCTCCCCCAAGGAGCGCTCTAGGTAGGCTATCGGGCTTAGCTTCTTCTAAAACCCTGCAGTGTAAGAGGAAGAACTGTGCTTTGGTTACAGCAGGAACGCAGGCCGACTTTCTCCTGTAAGGATGGGGTCTTAAGGTCGGACTTTGTAGGAGGAATGCGAAGCCGTTTGGGTTTCTCAGTGCCGCTCAGCCTAGGGCAATGAGGCAGATTAGCATGACATGTAGGACGTGAGAGAACACATTTCCTGGAGCTGTTGGAGTGCTGAGGAAATCTAGCTCTCCCAAGGAAGAGTGCAGTGTGTTGCCCTCCACTCAGCATACACAGAGTGACTGGGAAAGGTTTCCGGGCCTGGATGTTTCTTAGCAGCCCAGTGGAGCCTGCCGGTCCTCGGTGTTCTTGCAGGGAATAGGGTGCCCACGCGAGGTCCTCGCTGTCTTGAAAAGCTTACTAACCTTAAAAGAAAACAGACCTGAAACGAAGGCCTCAAGGCAACTGCTCCAAGCTGAGCTTCGCCAGGCCTAGTCAAGGCTTTACCTTGAGGAAAGGACTCACGTCAAGTTTCCTTTCAGCTCTAGAGCGTCTCAGGAGAAGCTCCCACCCAGGCTATGAAAGCACCCTGTTGATGGAGAGAACACTCGTTCCCTTCCCAGAGCCCTGCCTACAGTGACTAAAAGCACGTCCTAAAACTGTTATTTAGGTAGCTTCAGGGCAGCACGAATGGAGCTTTCAAAATGGGAAAGCAAGGCTTGTGCCATAAGGTCCCCGCTTCCAGCGAACACGCAGCCTAGCTCCTTGTGATTTCTACCAAGTAAATATGCACTCTAGCTACACACTGGTCCCTTCCTTGAATCAAGTGTATTTGGCACGGAGTTCTGCGTGTAGCCAACCGCCTCCCCCAAGGAGCGCTCTAGGTAGGCTATCGGGCTTAGCTTCTTCTAAAACCCTGCAGTGTAAGAGGAAGAACTGTGCTTTGGTTACAGCAGGAACGCAGGCCGACTTTCTCCTGTAAGGATGGGGTCTTAAGGTCGGACTTTGTAGGAGGAATGCGAAGCCGTTTGGGTTTCTCAGTGCCGCTCAGCCTAGGGCAATGAGGCAGATTAGCATGACATGTAGGACGTGAGAGAACACATTTCCTGGAGCTGTTGGAGTGCTGAGGAAATCTAGCTCTCCCAAGGAAGAGTGCAGTGTGTTGCCCTCCACTCAGCATACACAGAGTGACTGGGAAAGGTTTCCGGGCCTGGATGTTTCTTAGCAGCCCAGTGGAGCCTGCCGGTCCTCGGTGTTCTTGCAGGGAATAGGGTGCCCACGCGAGGTCCTCGCTGTCTTGAAAAGCTTACTAACCTTAAAAGAAAACAGACCTGAAACGAAGGCCTCAAGGCAACTGCTCCAAGCTGAGCTTCGCCAGGCCTAGTCAAGGCTTTACCTTGAGGAAAGGACTCACGTCAAGTTTCCTTTCAGCTCTAGAGCGTCTCAGGAGAAGCTCCCACCCAGGCTATGAAAGCACCCTGTTGATGGAGAGAACACTCGTTCCCTTCCCAGAGCCCTGCCTACAGTGACTAAAAGCACGTCCTAAAACTGTTATTTAGGTAGCTTCAGGGCAGCACGAATGGAGCTTTCAAAATGGGAAAGCAAGGCTTGTGCCATAAGGTCCCCGCTTCCAGCGAACACGCAGCCTAGCTCCTTGTGATTTCTACCAAGTAAATATGCACTCTAGCTACACACTGGTCCCTTCCTTGAATCAAGTGTATTTGGCACGGAGTTCTGCGTGTAGCCAAGCGCCTCCCCCAAGGAGCGCTCTAGGTAGGCTATCGGGCTTAGCTTCTTCTAAAACCCTGCAGTGTAAGAGGAAGAACTGTGCTTTGGTTACAGCAGGAACGCAGGCCGACTTTCTCCTGTAAGGATGGGGTCTTAAGGTCGGACTTTGTAGGAGGAATGCGAAGCCGTTTGGGTTTCTCAGTGCCGCTCAGCCTAGGGCAATGAGGCAGATTAGCATGACATGTAGGACGTGAGAGAACACATTTCCTGGAGCTGTTGGAGTGCTGAGGAAATCTAGCTCTCCCAAGGAAGAGTGCAGTGTGTTGCCCTCCACTCAGCATACACAGAGTGACTGGGAAAGGTTTCCGGGCCTGGCTGTTTCTTAGCAGCCCAGTGGAGCCTGCCGGTCCTCGGTGTTCTTGCAGGGAATAGGGTGCCCACGCGAGGTCCTCGCTGTCTTGAAAAGCTTACTAACCTTAAAAGAAAACAGACCTGAAACGAAGGCCTCAAGGCAACTGCTCCAAGCTGAGCTTCGCCAGGCCTAGTCAAGGCTTTACCTTGAGGAAAGGACTCACGTCAAGTTTCCTTTCAGCTCTAGAGCGTCTCAGGAGAAGCTCCCACCCAGGCTATGAAAGCACCCTGTTGATGGAGAGAACACTCGTTCCCTTCCCAGAGCCCTGCCTACAGTGACTAAAAGCACGTCCTAAAACTGTTATTTAGGTAGCTTCAGGGCAGCACGAATGGAGCTTTCAAAATGGGAAAGCAAGGCTTGTGCCATAAGGTCCCCGCTTCCAGCGAACACGCAGCCTAGCTCCTTGTGATTTCTACCAAGTAAATATGCACTCTAGCTACACACTGGTCCCTTCCTTGAATCAAGTGTATTTGGCACGGAGTTCTGCGTGTAGCCAACCGCCTCCCCCAAGGAGCGCTCTAGGTAGGCTATCGGGCTTAGCTTCTTCTAAAACCCTGCAGTGTAAGAGGAAGAACTGTGCTTTGGTTACAGCAGGAACGCAGGCCGACTTTCTCCTGTAAGGATGGGGTCTTAAGGTCGGACTTTGTAGGAGGAATGCGAAGCCGTTTGGGTTTCTCAGTGCCGCTCAGCCTAGGGCAATGAGGCAGATTAGCATGACATGTAGGACGTGAGAGAACACATTTCCTGGAGCTGTTGGAGTGCTGAGGAAATCTAGCTCTCCCAAGGAAGAGTGCAGTGTGTTGCCCTCCACTCAGCATACACAGAGTGACTGGGAAAGGTTTCCGGGCCTGGCTGTTTCTTAGCAGCCCAGTGGAGCCTGCCGGTCCTCGGTGTTCTTGCAGGGAATAGGGTGCCCACGCGAGGTCCTCGCTGTCTTGAAAAGCTTACTAACCTTAAAAGAAAACAGACCTGAAACGAAGGCCTCAAGGCAACTGCTCCAAGCTGAGCTTCGCCAGGCCTAGTCAAGGCTTTACCTTGAGGAAAGGACTCACGTCAAGTTTCCTTTCAGCTCTAGAGCGTCTCAGGAGAAGCTCCCACCCAGGCTATGAAAGCACCCTGTTGATGGAGAGAACACTCGTTCCCTTCCCAGAGCCCTGCCTACAGTGACTAAAAGCACGTCCTAAAACTGTTATTTAGGTAGCTTCAGGGCAGCACGAATGGAGCTTTCAAAATGGGAAAGCAAGGCTTGTGCCATAAGGTCCCCGCTTCCAGCGAACACGCAGCCTAGCTCCTTGTGATTTCTACCAAGTAAATATGCACTCTAGCTACACACTGGTCCCTTCCTTGAATCAAGTGTATTTGGCACGGAGTTCTGCGTGTAGCCAACCGCCTCCCCCAAGGAGCGCTCTAGGTAGGCTATCGGGCTTAGCTTCTTCTAAAACCCTGCAGTGTAAGAGGAAGAACTGTGCTTTGGTTACAGCAGGAACGCAGGCCGACTTTCTCCTGTAAGGATGGGGTCTTAAGGTCTGACTTTGTAGGAGGAATGCGAAGCCGTTTGGGTTTCTCAGTGCCGCTCAGCCTAGGGCAAAGAGGCAGATTAGCATGACATGTAGGACGTGAGAGAACACATTTCCTGGAGCTGTTGGAGTGCTGAGGAAATCTAGCTCTCCCAAGGAAGAGTGCAGTGTGTTGCCCTCCACTCAGCATACACAGAGTGACTGGGAAAGGTTTCCGGGCCTGGATGTTTCTTAGCAGCCCAGTGGAGCCTGCCGGTCCTCGGTGTTCTTGCAGGGAATAGGGTGCCCACGCGAGGTCCTCGCTGTCTTGAAAAGCTTACTAACCTTAAAAGAAAACAGACCTGAAACGAAGGCCTCAAGGCAACTGCTCCAAGCTGAGCTTCGGCAGGCCTAGTCAAGGCTTTACCTTGAGGAAAGGACTCACGTCAAGTTTCCTTTCAGCTCTAGAGCGTCTCAGGAGAAGCTCCCACCCAGGCTATGAAAGCACCCTGTTGATGGAGAGAACACTCGTTCCCTTCCCAGAGCCCTGCCTACAGTGACTAAAAGCACGTCCTAAAACTGTTATTTAGGTAGCTTCAGGGCAGCACGAATGGAGCTTTCAAAATGGGAAAGCAAGGCTTGTGCCATAAGGTCCCCGCTTCCAGCGAACACGCAGCCTAGCTCCTTGTGATTTCTACCAAGTAAATATGCACTCTAGCTACACACTGGTCCCTTCCTTGAATCAAGTGTATTTGGCACGGAGTTCTGCGTGTAGCCAACCGCCTCCCCCAAGGAGCGCTCTAGGTAGGCTATCGGGCTTAGCTTCTTCTAAAACCCTGCAGTGTAAGAGGAAGAACTGTGCTTTGGTTACAGCAGGAACGCAGGCCGACTTTCTCCTGTAAGGATGGGGTCTTAAGGTCTGACTTTGTAGGAGGAATGCGAAGCCGTTTGGGTTTCTCAGTGCCGCTCAGCCTAGGGCAATGAGGCAGATTAGCATGACATGTAGGACGTGAGAGAACACATTTCCTGGAGCTGTTGGAGTGCTGAGGAAATCTAGCTCTCCCAAGGAAGAGTGCAGTGTGTTGCCCTCCACTCAGCATACACAGAGTGACTGGGAAAGGTTTCCGGGCCTGGATGTTTCTTAGCAGCCCAGTGGAGCCTGCCGGTCCTCGGTGTTCTTGCAGGGAATAGGGTGCCCACGCGAGGTCCTCGCTGTCTTGAAAAGCTTACTAACCTTAAAAGAAAACAGACCTGAAACGAAGGCCTCAAGGCAACTGCTCCAAGCTGAGCTTCGCCAGGCCTAGTCAAGGCTTTACCTTGAGGAAAGGACTCACGTCAAGTTTCCTTTCAGCTCTAGAGCGTCTCAGGAGAAGCTCCCACCCAGGCTATGAAAGCACCCTGTTGATGGAGAGAACACTCGTTCCCTTCCCAGAGCCCTGCCTACAGTGACTAAAAGCACGTCCTAAAACTGTTATTTAGGTAGCTTCAGGGCAGCACGAATGGAGCTTTCAAAATGGGAAAGCAAGGCTTGTGCCATAAGGTCCCCGCTTCCAGCGAACACGCAGCCTAGCTCCTTGTGATTTCTACCAAGTAAATATGCACTCTAGCTACACACTGGTCCCTTCCTTGAATCAAGTGTATTTGGCACGGAGTTCTGCGTGTAGCCAACCGCCTCCCCCAAGGAGCGCTCTAGGTAGGCTATCGGGCTTAGCTTCTTCTAAAACCCTGCAGTGTAAGAGGAAGAACTGTGCTTTGGTTACAGCAGGAACGCAGGCCGACTTTCTCCTGTAAGGATGGGGTCTTAAGGTCTGACTTTGTAGGAGGAATGCGAAGCCGTTTGGGTTTCTCAGTGCCGCTCAGCCTAGGGCAATGAGGCAGATTAGCATGACATGTAGGACGTGAGAGAACACATTTCCTGGAGCTGTTGGAGTGCTGAGGAAATCTAGCTCTCCCAAGGAAGAGTGCAGTGTGTTGCCCTCCACTCAGCATACACAGAGTGACTGGGAAAGGTTTCCGGGCCTGGATGTTTCTTAGCAGCCCAGTGGAGCCTGCCGGTCCTCGGTGTTCTTGCAGGGAATAGGGTGCCCACGCGAGGTCCTCGCTGTCTTGAAAAGCTTACTAACCTTAAAAGAAAACAGACCTGAAACGAAGGCCTCAAGGCAACTGCTCCAAGCTGAGCTTCGCCAGGCCTAGTCAAGGCTTTACCTTGAGGAAAGGACTCACGTCAAGTTTCCTTTCAGCTCTAGAGCGTCTCAGGAGAAGCTCCCACCCAGGCTATGAAAGCACCCTGTTGATGGAGAGAACACTCGTTCCCTTCCCAGAGCCCTGCCTACAGTGACTAAAAGCACGTCCTAAAACTGTTATTTAGGTAGCTTCAGGGCAGCACGAATGGAGCTTTCAAAATGGGAAAGCAAGGCTTGTGCCATAAGGTCCCCGCTTCCAGCGAACACGCAGCCTAGCTCCTTGTGATTTCTACCAAGTAAATATGCACTCTAGCTACACACTGGTCCCTTCCTTGAATCAAGTGTATTTGGCACGGAGTTCTGCGTGTAGCCAACCGCCTCCCCCAAGGAGCGCTCTAGGTAGGCTATCGGGCTTAGCTTCTTCTAAAACCCTGCAGTGTAAGAGGAAGAACTGTGCTTTGGTTACAGCAGGAACGCAGGCCGACTTTCTCCTGTAAGGATGGGGTCTTAAGGTCTGACTTTGTAGGAGGAATGCGAAGCCGTTTGGGTTTCTCAGTGCCGCTCAGCCTAGGGCAATGAGGCAGATTAGCATGACATGTAGGACGTGAGAGAACACATTTCCTGGAGCTGTTGGAGTGCTGAGGAAATCTAGCTCTCCCAAGGAAGAGTGCAGTGTGTTGCCCTCCACTCAGCATACACAGAGTGACTGGGAAAGGTTTCCGGGCCTGGATGTTTCTTAGCAGCCCAGTGGAGCCTGCCGGTCCTCGGTGTTCTTGCAGGGAATAGGGTGCCCACGCGAGGTCCTCGCTGTCTTGAAAAGCTTACTAACCTTAAAAGAAAACAGACCTGAAACGAAGGCCTCAAGGCAACTGCTCCAAGCTGAGCTTCGCCAGGCCTAGTCAAGGCTTTACCTTGAGGAAAGGACTCACGTCAAGTTTCCTTTCAGCTCTAGAGCGTCTCAGGAGAAGCTCCCACCCAGGCTATGAAAGCACCCTGTTGATGGAGAGAACACTCGTTCCCTTCCCAGAGCCCTGCCTACAGTGACTAAAAGCACGTCCTAAAACTGTTATTTAGGTAGCTTCAGGGCAGCACGAATGGAGCTTTCAAAATGGGAAAGCAAGGCTTGTGCCATAAGGTCCCCGCTTCCAGCGAACACGCAGCCTAGCTCCTTGTGATTTCTACCAAGTAAATATGCACTCTAGCTACACACTGGTCCCTTCCTTGAATCAAGTGTATTTGGCACGGAGTTCTGCGTGTAGCCAACCGCCTCCCCCAAGGAGCGCTCTAGGTAGGCTATCGGGCTTAGCTTCTTCTAAAACCCTGCAGTGTAAGAGGAAGAACTGTGCTTTGGTTACAGCAGGAACGCAGGCCGACTTTCTCCTGTAAGGATGGGGTCTTAAGGTCTGACTTTGTAGGAGGAATGCGAAGCCGTTTGGGTTTCTCAGTGCCGCTCAGCCTAGGGCAATGAGGCAGATTAGCATGACATGTAGGACGTGAGAGAACACATTTCCTGGAGCTGTTGGAGTGCTGAGGAAATCTAGCTCTCCCAAGGAAGAGTGCAGTGTGTTGCCCTCCACTCAGCATACACAGAGTGACTGGGAAAGGTTTCCGGGCCTGGATGTTTCTTAGCAGCCCAGTGGAGCCTGCCGGTCCTCGGTGTTCTTGCAGGGAATAGGGTGCCCACGCGAGGTCCTCGCTGTCTTGAAAAGCTTACTAACCTTAAAAGAAAACAGACCTGAAACGAAGGCCTCAAGGCAACTGCTCCAAGCTGAGCTTCGCCAGGCCTAGTCAAGGCTTTACCTTGAGGAAAGGACTCACGTCAAGTTTCCTTTCAGCTCTAGAGCGTCTCAGGAGAAGCTCCCACCCAGGCTATGAAAGCACCCTGTTGATGGAGAGAACACTCGTTCCCTTCCCAGAGCCCTGCCTACAGTGACTAAAAGCACGTCCTAAAACTGTTATTTAGGTAGCTTCAGGGCAGCACGAATGGAGCTTTCAAAATGGGAAAGCAAGGCTTGTGCCATAAGGTCCCCGCTTCCAGCGAACACGCAGCCTAGCTCCTTGTGATTTCTACCAAGTAAATATGCACTCTAGCTACACACTGGTCCCTTCCTTGAATCAAGTGTATTTGGCACGGAGTTCTGCGTGTAGCCAACCGCCTCCCCCAAGGAGCGCTCTAGGTAGGCTATCGGGCTTAGCTTCTTCTAAAACCCTGCAGTGTAAGAGGAAGAACTGTGCTTTGGTTACAGCAGGAACGCAGGCCGACTTTCTCCTGTAAGGATGGGGTCTTAAGGTCGGACTTTGTAGGAGGAATGCGAAGCCGTTTGGGTTTCTCAGTGCCGCTCAGCCTAGGGCAATGAGGCAGATTAGCATGACATGTAGGACGTGAGAGAACACATTTCCTGGAGCTGTTGGAGTGCTGAGGAAATCTAGCTCTCCCAAGGAAGAGTGCAGTGTGTTGCCCTCCACTCAGCATACACAGAGTGACTGGGAAAGGTTTCCGGGCCTGGATGTTTCTTAGCAGCCCAGTGGAGCCTGCCGGTCCTCGGTGTTCTTGCAGGGAATAGGGTGCCCACGCGAGGTCCTCGCTGTCTTGAAAAGCTTACTAACCTTAAAAGAAAACAGACCTGAAACGAAGGCCTCAAGGCAACTGCTCCAAGCTGAGCTTCGGCAGGCCTAGTCAAGGCTTTACCTTGAGGAAAGGACTCACGTCAAGTTTCCTTTCAGCTCTAGAGCGTCTCAGGAGAAGCTCCCACCCAGGCTATGAAAGCACCCTGTTGATGGAGAGAACACTCGTTCCCTTCCCAGAGCCCTGCCTACAGTGACTAAAAGCACGTCCTAAAACTGTTATTTAGGTAGCTTCAGGGCAGCACGAATGGAGCTTTCAAAATGGGAAAGCAAGGCTTGTGCCATAAGGTCCCCGCTTCCAGCGAACACGCAGCCTAGCTCCTTGTGATTTCTACCAAGTAAATATGCACTCTAGCTACACACTGGTCCCTTCCTTGAATCAAGTGTATTTGGCACGGAGTTCTGCGTGTAGCCAACCGCCTCCCCCAAGGAGCGCTCTAGGTAGGCTATCGGGCTTAGCTTCTTCTAAAACCCTGCAGTGTAAGAGGAAGAACTGTGCTTTGGTTACAGCAGGAACGCAGGCCGACTTTCTCCTGTAAGGATGGGGTCTTAAGGTCGGACTTTGTAGGAGGAATGCGACGCCGTTTGGGTTTCTCAGTGCCGCTCAGCCTAGGGCAATGAGGCAGATTAGCATGACATGTAGGACGTGAGAGAACACATTTCCTGGAGCTGTTGGAGTGCTGAGGAAATCTAGCTCTCCCAAGGAAGAGTGCAGTGTGTTGCCCTCCACTCAGCATACACAGAGTGACTGGGAAAGGTTTCCGGGCCTGGATGTTTCTTAGCAGCCCAGTGGAGCCTGCCGGTCCTCGGTGTTCTTGCAGGGAATAGGGTGCCCACGCGAGGTCCTCGCTGTCTTGAAAAGCTTACTAACCTTAAAAGAAAACAGACCTGAAACGAAGGCCTCAAGGCAACTGCTCCAAGCTGAGCTTCGCCAGGCCTAGTCAAGGCTTTACCTTGAGGAAAGGACTCACGTCAAGTTTCCTTTCAGCTCTAGAGCGTCTCAGGAGAAGCTCCCACCCAGGCTATGAAAGCACCCTGTTGATGGAGAGAACACTCGTTCCCTTCCCAGAGCCCTGCCTACAGTGACTAAAAGCACGTCCTAAAACTGTTATTTAGGTAGCTTCAGGGCAGCACGAATGGAGCTTTCAAAATGGGAAAGCAAGGCTTGTGCCATAAGGTCCCCGCTTCCAGCGAACACGCAGCCTAGCTCCTTGTGATTTCTACCAAGTAAATATGCACTCTAGCTACACACTGGTCCCTTCCTTGAATCAAGTGTATTTGGCACGGAGTTCTGCGTGTAGCCAACCGCCTCCCCCAAGGAGCGCTCTAGGTAGGCTATCGGGCTTAGCTTCTTCTAAAACCCTGCAGTGTAAGAGGAAGAACTGTGCTTTGGTTACAGCAGGAACGCAGGCCGACTTTCTCCTGTAAGGATGGGGTCTTAAGGTCGGACTTTGTAGGAGGAATGCGAAGCCGTTTGGGTTTCTCAGTGCCGCTCAGCCTAGGGCAATGAGGCAGATTAGCATGACATGTAGGACGTGAGAGAACACATTTCCTGGAGCTGTTGGAGTGCTGAGGAAATCTAGCTCTCCCAAGGAAGAGTGCAGTGTGTTGCCCTCCACTCAGCATACACAGAGTGACTGGGAAAGGTTTCCGGGCCTGGATGTTTCTTAGCAGCCCAGTGGAGCCTGCCGGTCCTCGGTGTTCTTGCAGGGAATAGGGTGCCCACGCGAGGTCCTCGCTGTCTTGAAAAGCTTACTAACCTTAAAAGAAAACAGACCTGAAACGAAGGCCTCAAGGCAACTGCTCCAAGCTGAGCTTCGCCAGGCCTAGTCAAGGCTTTACCTTGAGGAAAGGACTCACGTCAAGTTTCCTTTCAGCTCTAGAGCGTCTCAGGAGAAGCTCCCACCCAGGCTATGAAAGCACCCTGTTGATGGAGAGAACACTCGTTCCCTTCCCAGAGCCCTGCCTACAGTGACTAAAAGCACGTCCTAAAACTGTTATTTAGGTAGCTTCAGGGCAGCACGAATGGAGCTTTCAAAATGGGAAAGCAAGGCTTGTGCCATAAGGTCCCCGCTTCCAGCGAACACGCAGCCTAGCTCCTTGTGATTTCTACCAAGTAAATATGCACTCTAGCTACACACTGGTCCCTTCCTTGAATCAAGTGTATTTGGCACGGAGTTCTGCGTGTAGCCAACCGCCTCCCCCAAGGAGCGCTCTAGGTAGGCTATCGGGCTTAGCTTCTTCTAAAACCCTGCAGTGTAAGAGGAAGAACTGTGCTTTGGTTACAGCAGGAACGCAGGCCGACTTTCTCCTGTAAGGATGGGGTCTTAAGGTCGGACTTTGTAGGAGGAATGCGACGCCGTTTGGGTTTCTCAGTGCCGCTCAGCCTAGGGCAATGAGGCAGATTAGCATGACATGTAGGACGTGAGAGAACACATTTCCTGGAGCTGTTGGAGTGCTGAGGAAATCTAGCTCTCCCAAGGAAGAGTGCAGTGTGTTGCCCTCCACTCAGCATACACAGAGTGACTGGGAAAGGTTTCCGGGCCTGGATGTTTCTTAGCAGCCCAGTGGAGCCTGCCGGTCCTCGGTGTTCTTGCAGGGAATAGGGTGCCCACGCGAGGTCCTCGCTGTCTTGAAAAGCTTACTAACCTTAAAAGAAAACAGACCTGAAACGAAGGCCTCAAGGCAACTGCTCCAAGCTGAGCTTCGCCAGGCCTAGTCAAGGCTTTACCTTGAGGAAAGGACTCACGTCAAGTTTCCTTTCAGCTCTAGAGCGTCTCAGGAGAAGCTCCCACCCAGGCTATGAAAGCACCCTGTTGATGGAGAGAACACTCGTTCCCTTCCCAGAGCCCTGCCTACAGTGACTAAAAGCACGTCCTAAAACTGTTATTTAGGTAGCTTCAGGGCAGCACGAATGGAGCTTTCAAAATGGGAAAGCAAGGCTTGTGCCATAAGGTCCCCGCTTCCAGCGAACACGCAGCCTAGCTCCTTGTGATTTCTACCAAGTAAATATGCACTCTAGCTACACACTGGTCCCTTCCTTGAATCAAGTGTATTTGGCACGGAGTTCTGCGTGTAGCCAACCGCCTCCCCCAAGGAGCGCTCTAGGTAGGCTATCGGGCTTAGCTTCTTCTAAAACCCTGCAGTGTAAGAGGAAGAACTGTGCTTTGGTTACAGCAGGAACGCAGGCCGACTTTCTCCTGTAAGGATGGGGTCTTAAGGTCGGACTTTGTAGGAGGAATGCGACGCCGTTTGGGTTTCTCAGTGCCGCTCAGCCTAGGGCAATGAGGCAGATTAGCATGACATGTAGGACGTGAGAGAACACATTTCCTGGAGCTGTTGGAGTGCTGAGGAAATCTAGCTCTCCCAAGGAAGAGTGCAGTGTGTTGCCCTCCACTCAGCATACACAGAGTGACTGGGAAAGGTTTCCGGGCCTGGATGTTTCTTAGCAGCCCAGTGGAGCCTGCCGGTCCTCGGTGTTCTTGCAGGGAATAGGGTGCCCACGCGAGGTCCTCGCTGTCTTGAAAAGCTTACTAACCTTAAAAGAAAACAGACCTGAAACGAAGGCCTCAAGGCAACTGCTCCAAGCTGAGCTTCGCCAGGCCTAGTCAAGGCTTTACCTTGAGGAAAGGACTCACGTCAAGTTTCCTTTCAGCTCTAGAGCGTCTCAGGAGAAGCTCCCACCCAGGCTATGAAAGCACCCTGTTGATGGAGAGAACACTCGTTCCCTTCCCAGAGCCCTGCCTACAGTGACTAAAAGCACGTCCTAAAACTGTTATTTAGGTAGCTTCAGGGCAGCACGAATGGAGCTTTCAAAATGGGAAAGCAAGGCTTGTGCCATAAGGTCCCCGCTTCCAGCGAACACGCAGCCTAGCTCCTTGTGATTTCTACCAAGTAAATATGCACTCTAGCTACACACTGGTCCCTTCCTTGAATCAAGTGTATTTGGCACGGAGTTCTGCGTGTAGCCAACCGCCTCCCCCAAGGAGCGCTCTAGGTAGGCTATCGGGCTTAGCTTCTTCTAAAACCCTGCAGTGTAAGAGGAAGAACTGTGCTTTGGTTACAGCAGGAACGCAGGCCGACTTTCTCCTGTAAGGATGGGGTCTTAAGGTCTGACTTTGTAGGAGGAATGCGACGCCGTTTGGGTTTCTCGTTGCCGCTCAGCCTAGGGCAATGAGGCAGATTAGCATGACATGTAGGACGTGAGAGAACACATTTCCTGGAGCTGTTGGAGTGCTGAGGAAATCTAGCTCTCCCAAGGAAGAGTGCAGTGTGTTGCCCTCCACTCAGCATACACAGAGTGACTGGGAAAGGTTTCCGGGCCTGGATGTTTCTTAGCAGCCCAGTGGAGCCTGCCGGTCCTCGGTGTTCTTGCAGGGAATAGGGTGCCCACGCGAGGTCCTCGCTGTCTTGAAAAGCTTACTAACCTTAAAAGAAAACAGACCTGAAACGAAGGCCTCAAGGCAACTGCTCCAAGCTGAGCTTCGCCAGGCCTAGTCAAGGCTTTACCTTGAGGAAAGGACTCACGTCAAGTTTCCTTTCAGCTCTAGAGCGTCTCAGGAGAAGCTCCCACCCAGGCTATGAAAGCACCCTGTTGATGGAGAGAACACTCGTTCCCTTCCCAGAGCCCTGCCTACAGTGACTAAAAGCACGTCCTAAAACTGTTATTTAGGTAGCTTCAGGGCAGCACGAATGGAGCTTTCAAAATGGGAAAGCAAGGCTTGTGCCATAAGGTCCCCGCTTCCAGCGAACACGCAGCCTAGCTCCTTGTGATTTCTACCAAGTAAATATGCACTCTAGCTACACACTGGTCCCTTCCTTGAATCAAGTGTATTTGGCACGGAGTTCTGCGTGTAGCCAACCGCCTCCCCCAAGGAGCGCTCTAGGTAGGCTATCGGGCTTAGCTTCTTCTAAAACCCTGCAGTGTAAGAGGAAGAACTGTGCTTTGGTTACAGCAGGAACGCAGGCCGACTTTCTCCTGTAAGGATGGGGTCTTAAGGTCGGACTTTGTAGGAGGAATGCGACGCCGTTTGGGTTTCTCGTTGCCGCTCAGCCTAGGGCAATGAGGCAGATTAGCATGACATGTAGGACGTGAGAGAACACATTTCCTGGAGCTGTTGGAGTGCTGAGGAATTCTAGCTCTCCCAAGGAAGAGTGCAGTGTGTTGCCCTCCACTCAGCATACACAGAGTGACTGGGAAAGGTTTCCGGGCCTGGATGTTTCTTAGCAGCCCAGTGGAGCCTGCCGGTCCTCGGTGTTCTTGCAGGGAATAGGGTGCCCACGCGAGGTCCTCGCTGTCTTGAAAAGCTTACTAACCTTAAAAGAAAACAGACCTGAAACGAAGGCCTCAAGGCAACTGCTCCAAGCTGAGCTTCGGCAGGCCTAGTCAAGGCTTTACCTTGAGGAAAGGACTCACGTCAAGTTTCCTTTCAGCTCTAGAGCGTCTCAGGAGAAGCTCCCACCCAGGCTATGAAAGCACCCTGTTGATGGAGAGAACACTCGTTCCCTTCCCAGAGCCCTGCCTACAGTGACTAAAAGCACGTCCTAAAACTGTTATTTAGGTAGCTTCAGGGCAGCACGAATGGAGCTTTCAAAATGGGAAAGCAAGGCTTGTGCCATAAGGTCCCCGCTTCCAGCGAACACGCAGCCTAGCTCCTTGTGATTTCTACCAAGTAAATATGCACTCTAGCTACACACTGGTCCCTTCCTTGAATCAAGTGTATTTGGCACGGAGTTCTGCGTGTAGCCAACCGCCTCCCCCAAGGAGCGCTCTAGGTAGGCTATCGGGCTTAGCTTCTTCTAAAACCCTGCAGTGTAAGAGGAAGAACTGTGCTTTGGTTACAGCAGGAACGCAGGCCGACTTTCTCCTGTAAGGATGGGGTCTTAAGGTCGGACTTTGTAGGAGGAATGCGACGCCGTTTGGGTTTCTCGTTGCCGCTCAGCCTAGGGCAATGAGGCAGATTAGCATGACATGTAGGACGTGAGAGAACACATTTCCTGGAGCTGTTGGAGTGCTGAGGAAATCTAGCTCTCCCAAGGAAGAGTGCAGTGTGTTGCCCTCCACTCAGCATACACAGAGTGACTGGGAAAGGTTTCCGGGCCTGGATGTTTCTTAGCAGCCCAGTGGAGCCTGCCGGTCCTCGGTGTTCTTGCAGGGAATAGGGTGCCCACGCGAGGTCCTCGCTGTCTTGAAAAGCTTACTAACCTTAAAAGAAAACAGACCTGAAACGAAGGCCTCAAGGCAACTGCTCCAAGCTGAGCTTCGCCAGGCCTAGTCAAGGCTTTACCTTGAGGAAAGGACTCACGTCAAGTTTCCTTTCAGCTCTAGAGCGTCTCAGGAGAAGCTCCCACCCAGGCTATGAAAGCACCCTGTTGATGGAGAGAACACTCGTTCCCTTCCCAGAGCCCTGCCTACAGTGACTAAAAGCACGTCCTAAAACTGTTATTTAGGTAGCTTCAGGGCAGCACGAATGGAGCTTTCAAAATGGGAAAGCAAGGCTTGTGCCATAAGGTCCCCGCTTCCAGCGAACACGCAGCCTAGCTCCTTGTGATTTCTACCAAGTAAATATGCACTCTAGCTACACACTGGTCCCTTCCTTGAATCAAGTGTATTTGGCACGGAGTTCTGCGTGTAGCCAACCGCCTCCCCCAAGGAGCGCTCTAGGTAGGCTATCGGGCTTAGCTTCTTCTAAAACCCTGCAGTGTAAGAGGAAGAACTGTGCTTTGGTTACAGCAGGAACGCAGGCCGACTTTCTCCTGTAAGGATGGGGTCTTAAGGTCGGACTTTGTAGGAGGAATGCGACGCCGTTTGGGTTTCTCGTTGCCGCTCAGCCTAGGGCAATGAGGCAGATTAGCATGACATGTAGGACGTGAGAGAACACATTTCCTGGAGCTGTTGGAGTGCTGAGGAAATCTAGCTCTCCCAAGGAAGAGTGCAGTGTGTTGCCCTCCACTCAGCATACACAGAGTGACTGGGAAAGGTTTCCGGGCCTGGATGTTTCTTAGCAGCCCAGTGGAGCCTGCCGGTCCTCGGTGTTCTTGCAGGGAATAGGGTGCCCACGCGAGGTCCTCGCTGTCTTGAAAAGCTTACTAACCTTAAAAGAAAACAGACCTGAAACGAAGGCCTCAAGGCAACTGCTCCAAGCTGAGCTTCGCCAGGCCTAGTCAAGGCTTTACCTTGAGGAAAGGACTCACGTCAAGTTTCCTTTCAGCTCTAGAGCGTCTCAGGAGAAGCTCCCACCCAGGCTATGAAAGCACCCTGTTGATGGAGAGAACACTCGTTCCCTTCCCAGAGCCCTGCCTACAGTGACTAAAAGCACGTCCTAAAACTGTTATTTAGGTAGCTTCAGGGCAGCACGAATGGAGCTTTCAAAATGGGAAAGCAAGGCTTGTGCCATAAGGTCCCCGCTTCCAGCGAACACGCAGCCTAGCTCCTTGTGATTTCTACCAAGTAAATATGCACTCTAGCTACACACTGGTCCCTTCCTTGAATCAAGTGTATTTGGCACGGAGTTCTGCGTGTAGCCAACCGCCTCCCCCAAGGAGCGCTCTAGGTAGGCTATCGGGCTTAGCTTCTTCTAAAACCCTGCAGTGTAAGAGGAAGAACTGTGCTTTGGTTACAGCAGGAACGCAGGCCGACTTTCTCCTGTAAGGATGGGGTCTTAAGGTCTGACTTTGTAGGAGGAATGCGACGCCGTTTGGGTTTCTCGTTGCCGCTCAGCCTAGGGCAATGAGGCAGATTAGCATGACATGTAGGACGTGAGAGAACACATTTCCTGGAGCTGTTGGAGTGCTGAGGAAATCTAGCTCTCCCAAGGAAGAGTGCAGTGTGTTGCCCTCCACTCAGCATACACAGAGTGACTGGGAAAGGTTTCCGGGCCTGGATGTTTCTTAGCAGCCCAGTGGAGCCTGCCGGTCCTCGGTGTTCTTGCAGGGAATAGGGTGCCCACGCGAGGTCCTCGCTGTCTTGAAAAGCTTACTAACCTTAAAAGAAAACAGACCTGAAACGAAGGCCTCAAGGCAACTGCTCCAAGCTGAGCTTCGCCAGGCCTAGTCAAGGCTTTACCTTGAGGAAAGGACTCACGTCAAGTTTCCTTTCAGCTCTAGAGCGTCTCAGGAGAAGCTCCCACCCAGGCTATGAAAGCACCCTGTTGATGGAGAGAACACTCGTTCCCTTCCCAGAGCCCTGCCTACAGTGACTAAAAGCACGTCCTAAAACTGTTATTTAGGTAGCTTCAGGGCAGCACGAATGGAGCTTTCAAAATGGGAAAGCAAGGCTTGTGCCATAAGGTCCCCGCTTCCAGCGAACACGCAGCCTAGCTCCTTGTGATTTCTACCAAGTAAATATGCACTCTAGCTACACACTGGTCCCTTCCTTGAATCAAGTGTATTTGGCACGGAGTTCTGCGTGTAGCCAACCGCCTCCCCCAAGGAGCGCTCTAGGTAGGCTATCGGGCTTAGCTTCTTCTAAAACCCTGCAGTGTAAGAGGAAGAACTGTGCTTTGGTTACAGCAGGAACGCAGGCCGACTTTCTCCTGTAAGGATGGGGTCTTAAGGTCGGACTTTGTAGGAGGAATGCGACGCCGTTTGGGTTTCTCGTTGCCGCTCAGCCTAGGGCAATGAGGCAGATTAGCATGACATGTAGGACGTGAGAGAACACATTTCCTGGAGCTGTTGGAGTGCTGAGGAAATCTAGCTCTCCCAAGGAAGAGTGCAGTGTGTTGCCCTCCACTCAGCATACACAGAGTGACTGGGAAAGGTTTCCGGGCCTGGATGTTTCTTAGCAGCCCAGTGGAGCCTGCCGGTCCTCGGTGTTCTTGCAGGGAATAGGGTGCCCACGCGAGGTCCTCGCTGTCTTGAAAAGCTTACTAACCTTAAAAGAAAACAGACCTGAAACGAAGGCCTCAAGGCAACTGCTCCAAGCTGAGCTTCGCCAGGCCTAGTCAAGGCTTTACCTTGAGGAAAGGACTCACGTCAAGTTTCCTTTCAGCTCTAGAGCGTCTCAGGAGAAGCTCCCACCCAGGCTATGAAAGCACCCTGTTGATGGAGAGAACACTCGTTCCCTTCCCAGAGCCCTGCCTACAGTGACTAAAAGCACGTCCTAAAACTGTTATTTAGGTAGCTTCAGGGCAGCACGAATGGAGCTTTCAAAATGGGAAAGCAAGGCTTGTGCCATAAGGTCCCCGCTTCCAGCGAACACGCAGCCTAGCTCCTTGTGATTTCTACCAAGTAAATATGCACTCTAGCTACACACTGGTCCCTTCCTTGAATCAAGTGTATTTGGCACGGAGTTCTGCGTGTAGCCAAGCGCCTCCCCCAAGGAGCGCTCTAGGTAGGCTATCGGGCTTAGCTTCTTCTAAAACCCTGCAGTGTAAGAGGAAGAACTGTGCTTTGGTTACAGCAGGAACGCAGGCCGACTTTCTCCTGTAAGGATGGGGTCTTAAGGTCTGACTTTGTAGGAGGAATGCGACGCCGTTTGGGTTTCTCGTTGCCGCTCAGCCTAGGGCAATGAGGCAGATTAGCATGACATGTAGGACGTGAGAGAACACATTTCCTGGAGCTGTTGGAGTGCTGAGGAAATCTAGCTCTCCCAAGGAAGAGTGCAGTGTGTTGCCCTCCACTCAGCATACACAGAGTGACTGGGAAAGGTTTCCGGGCCTGGATGTTTCTTAGCAGCCCAGTGGAGCCTGCCGGTCCTCGGTGTTCTTGCAGGGAATAGGGTGCCCACGCGAGGTCCTCGCTGTCTTGAAAAGCTTACTAACCTTAAAAGAAAACAGACCTGAAACGAAGGCCTCAAGGCAACTGCTCCAAGCTGAGCTTCGCCAGGCCTAGTCAAGGCTTTACCTTGAGGAAAGGACTCACGTCAAGTTTCCTTTCAGCTCTAGAGCGTCTCAGGAGAAGCTCCCACCCAGGCTATGAAAGCACCCTGTTGATGGAGAGAACACTCGTTCCCTTCCCAGAGCCCTGCCTACAGTGACTAAAAGCACGTCCTAAAACTGTTATTTAGGTAGCTTCAGGGCAGCACGAATGGAGCTTTCAAAATGGGAAAGCAAGGCTTGTGCCATAAGGTCCCCGCTTCCAGCGAACACGCAGCCTAGCTCCTTGTGATTTCTACCAAGTAAATATGCACTCTAGCTACACACTGGTCCCTTCCTTGAATCAAGTGTATTTGGCACGGAGTTCTGCGTGTAGCCAACCGCCTCCCCCAAGGAGCGCTCTAGGTAGGCTATCGGGCTTAGCTTCTTCTAAAACCCTGCAGTGTAAGAGGAAGAACTGTGCTTTGGTTACAGCAGGAACGCAGGCCGACTTTCTCCTGTAAGGATGGGGTCTTAAGGTCGGACTTTGTAGGAGGAATGCGAAGCCGTTTGGGTTTCTCAGTGCCGCTCAGCCTAGGGCAATGAGGCAGATTAGCATGACATGTAGGACGTGAGAGAACACATTTCCTGGAGCTGTTGGAGTGCTGAGGAAATCTAGCTCTCCCAAGGAAGAGTGCAGTGTGTTGCCCTCCACGCAGCATACACAGAGTGACTGGGAAAGGTTTCCGGGCCTGGATGTTTCTTAGCAGCCCAGTGGAGCCTGCCGGTCCTCGGTGTTCTTGCAGGGAATAGGGTGCCCACGCGAGGTCCTCGCTGTCTTGAAAAGCTTACTAACCTTAAAAGAAAACAGACCTGAAACGAAGGCCTCAAGGCAACTGCTCCAAGCTGAGCTTCGCCAGGCCTAGTCAAGGCTTTACCTTGAGGAAAGGACTCACGTCAAGTTTCCTTTCAGCTCTAGAGCGTCTCAGGAGAAGCTCCCACCCAGGCTATGAAAGCACCCTGTTGATGGAGAGAACACTCGTTCCCTTCCCAGAGCCCTGCCTACAGTGACTAAAAGCACGTCCTAAAACTGTTATTTAGGTAGCTTCAGGGCAGCACGAATGGAGCTTTCAAAATGGGAAAGCAAGGCTTGTGCCATAAGGTCCCCGCTTCCAGCGAACACGCAGCCTAGCTCCTTGTGATTTCTACCAAGTAAATATGCACTCTAGCTACACACTGGTCCCTTCCTTGAATCAAGTGTATTTGGCACGGAGTTCTGCGTGTAGCCAACCGCCTCCCCCAAGGAGCGCTCTAGGTAGGCTATCGGGCTTAGCTTCTTCTAAAACCCTGCAGTGTAAGAGGAAGAACTGTGCTTTGGTTACAGCAGGAACGCAGGCCGACTTTCTCCTGTAAGGATGGGGTCTTAAGGTCTGACTTTGTAGGAGGAATGCGAAGCCGTTTGGGTTTCTCAGTGCCGCTCAGCCTAGGGCAATGAGGCAGATTAGCATGACATGTAGGACGTGAGAGAACACATTTCCTGGAGCTGTTGGAGTGCTGAGGAAATCTAGCTCTCCCAAGGAAGAGTGCAGTGTGTTGCCCTCCACGCAGCATACACAGAGTGACTGGGAAAGGTTTCCGGGCCTGGATGTTTCTTAGCAGCCCAGTGGAGCCTGCCGGTCCTCGGTGTTCTTGCAGGGAATAGGGTGCCCACGCGAGGTCCTCGCTGTCTTGAAAAGCTTACTAACCTTAAAAGAAAACAGACCTGAAACGAAGGCCTCAAGGCAACTGCTCCAAGCTGAGCTTCGCCAGGCCTAGTCAAGGCTTTACCTTGAGGAAAGGACTCACGTCAAGTTTCCTTTCAGCTCTAGAGCGTCTCAGGAGAAGCTCCCACCCAGGCTATGAAAGCACCCTGTTGATGGAGAGAACACTCGTTCCCTTCCCAGAGCCCTGCCTACAGTGACTAAAAGCACGTCCTAAAACTGTTATTTAGGTAGCTTCAGGGCAGCACGAATGGAGCTTTCAAAATGGGAAAGCAAGGCTTGTGCCATAAGGTCCCCGCTTCCAGCGAACACGCAGCCTAGCTCCTTGTGATTTCTACCAAGTAAATATGCACTCTAGCTACACACTGGTCCCTTCCTTGAATCAAGTGTATTTGGCACGGAGTTCTGCGTGTAGCCAACCGCCTCCCCCAAGGAGCGCTCTAGGTAGGCTATCGGGCTTAGCTTCTTCTAAAACCCTGCAGTGTAAGAGGAAGAACTGTGCTTTGGTTACAGCAGGAACGCAGGCCGACTTTCTCCTGTAAGGATGGGGTCTTAAGGTCTGACTTTGTAGGAGGAATGCGACGCCGTTTGGGTTTCTCGTTGCCGCTCAGCCTAGGGCAATGAGGCAGATTAGCATGACACGTAGGACGTGAGAGAACACATTTCCTGGAGCTGTTGGAGTGCTGAGGAAATCTAGCTCTCCCAAGGAAGAGTGCAGTGTGTTGCCCTCCACGCAGCATACACAGAGTGACTGGGAAAGGTTTCCGGGCCTGGATGTTTCTTAGCAGCCCAGTGGAGCCTGCCGGTCCTCGGTGTTCTTGCAGGGAATAGGGTGCCCACGCGAGGTCCTCGCTGTCTTGAAAAGCTTACTAACCTTAAAAGAAAACAGACCTGAAACGAAGGCCTCAAGGCAACTGCTCCAAGCTGAGCTTCGCCAGGCCTAGTCAAGGCTTTACCTTGAGGAAAGGACTCACGTCAAGTTTCCTTTCAGCTCTAGAGCGTCTCAGGAGAAGCTCCCACCCAGGCTATGAAAGCACCCTGTTGATGGAGAGAACACTCGTTCCCTTCCCAGAGCCCTGCCTACAGTGACTAAAAGCACGTCCTAAAACTGTTATTTAGGTAGCTTCAGGGCAGCACGAATGGAGCTTTCAAAATGGGAAAGCAAGGCTTGTGCCATAAGGTCCCCGCTTCCAGCGAACACGCAGCCTAGCTCCTTGTGATTTCTACCAAGTAAATATGCACTCTAGCTACACACTGGTCCCTTCCTTGAATCAAGTGTATTTGGCACGGAGTTCTGCGTGTAGCCAACCGCCTCCCCCAAGGAGCGCTCTAGGTAGGCTATCGGGCTTAGCTTCTTCTAAAACCCTGCAGTGTAAGAGGAAGAACTGTGCTTTGGTTACAGCAGGAACGCAGGCCGACTTTCTCCTGTAAGGATGGGGTCTTAAGGTCTGACTTTGTAGGAGGAATGCGACGCCGTTTGGGTTTCTCGTTGCCGCTCAGCCTAGGGCAATGAGGCAGATTAGCATGACACGTAGGACGTGAGAGAACACATTTCCTGGAGCTGTTGGAGTGCTGAGGAAATCTAGCTCTCCCAAGGAAGAGTGCAGTGTGTTGCCCTCCACGCAGCATACACAGAGTGACTGGGAAAGGTTTCCGGGCCTGGATGTTTCTTAGCAGCCCAGTGGAGCCTGCCGGTCCTCGGTGTTCTTGCAGGGAATAGGGTGCCCACGCGAGGTCCTCGCTGTCTTGAAAAGCTTACTAACCTTAAAAGAAAACAGACCTGAAACGAAGGCCTCAAGGCAACTGCTCCAAGCTGAGCTTCGCCAGGCCTAGTCAAGGCTTTACCTTGAGGAAAGGACTCACGTCAAGTTTCCTTTCAGCTCTAGAGCGTCTCAGGAGAAGCTCCCACCCAGGCTATGAAAGCACCCTGTTGATGGAGAGAACACTCGTTCCCTTCCCAGAGCCCTGCCTACAGTGACTAAAAGCACGTCCTAAAACTGTTATTTAGGTAGCTTCAGGGCAGCACGAATGGAGCTTTCAAAATGGGAAAGCAAGGCTTGTGCCATAAGGTCCCCGCTTCCAGCGAACACGCAGCCTAGCTCCTTGTGATTTCTACCAAGTAAATATGCACTCTAGCTACACACTGGTCCCTTCCTTGAATCAAGTGTATTTGGCACGGAGTTCTGCGTGTAGCCAACCGCCTCCCCCAAGGAGCGCTCTAGGTAGGCTATCGGGCTTAGCTTCTTCTAAAACCCTGCAGTGTAAGAGGAAGAACTGTGCTTTGGTTACAGCAGGAACGCAGGCCGACTTTCTCCTGTAAGGATGGGGTCTTAAGGTCTGACTTTGTAGGAGGAATGCGAAGCCGTTTGGGTTTCTCAGTGCCGCTCAGCCTAGGGCAATGAGGCAGATTAGCATGACATGTAGGACGTGAGAGAACACATTTCCTGGAGCTGTTGGAGTGCTGAGGAAATCTAGCTCTCCCAAGGAAGAGTGCAGTGTGTTGCCCTCCACGCAGCATACACAGAGTGACTGGGAAAGGTTTCCGGGCCTGGATGTTTCTTAGCAGCCCAGTGGAGCCTGCCGGTCCTCGGTGTTCTTGCAGGGAATAGGGTGCCCACGCGAGGTCCTCGCTGTCTTGAAAAGCTTACTAACCTTAAAAGAAAACAGACCTGAAACGAAGGCCTCAAGGCAACTGCTCCAAGCTGAGCTTCGCCAGGCCTAGTCAAGGCTTTACCTTGAGGAAAGGACTCACGTCAAGTTTCCTTTCAGCTCTAGAGCGTCTCAGGAGAAGCTCCCACCCAGGCTATGAAAGCACCCTGTTGATGGAGAGAACACTCGTTCCCTTCCCAGAGCCCTGCCTACAGTGACTAAAAGCACGTCCTAAAACTGTTATTTAGGTAGCTTCAGGGCAGCACGAATGGAGCTTTCAAAATGGGAAAGCAAGGCTTGTGCCATAAGGTCCCCGCTTCCAGCGAACACGCAGCCTAGCTCCTTGTGATTTCTACCAAGTAAATATGCACTCTAGCTACACACTGGTCCCTTCCTTGAATCAAGTGTATTTGGCACGGAGTTCTGCGTGTAGCCAACCGCCTCCCCCAAGGAGCGCTCTAGGTAGGCTATCGGGCTTAGCTTCTTCTAAAACCCTGCAGTGTAAGAGGAAGAACTGTGCTTTGGTTACAGCAGGAACGCAGGCCGACTTTCTCCTGTAAGGATGGGGTCTTAAGGTCTGACTTTGTAGGAGGAATGCGAAGCCGTTTGGGTTTCTCAGTGCCGCTCAGCCTAGGGCAATGAGGCAGATTAGCATGACACGTAGGACGTGAGAGAACACATTTCCTGGAGCTGTTGGAGTGCTGAGGAAATCTAGCTCTCCCAAGGAAGAGTGCAGTGTGTTGCCCTCCACTCAGCATACACAGAGTGACTGGGAAAGGTTTCCGGGCCTGGATGTTTCTTAGCAGCCCAGTGGAGCCTGCCGGTCCTCGGTGTTCTTGCAGGGAATAGGGTGCCCACGCGAGGTCCTCGCTGTCTTGAAAAGCTTACTAACCTTAAAAGAAAACAGACCTGAAACGAAGGCCTCAAGGCAACTGCTCCAAGCTGAGCTTCGCCAGGCCTAGTCAAGGCTTTACCTTGAGGAAAGGACTCACGTCAAGTTTCCTTTCAGCTCTAGAGCGTCTCAGGAGAAGCTCCCACCCAGGCTATGAAAGCACCCTGTTGATGGAGAGAACACTCGTTCCCTTCCCAGAGCCCTGCCTACAGTGACTAAAAGCACGTCCTAAAACTGTTATTTAGGTAGCTTCAGGGCAGCACGAATGGAGCTTTCAAAATGGGAAAGCAAGGCTTGTGCCATAAGGTCCCCGCTTCCAGCGAACACGCAGCCTAGCTCCTTGTGATTTCTACCAAGTAAATATGCACTCTAGCTACACACTGGTCCCTTCCTTGAATCAAGTGTATTTGGCACGGAGTTCTGCGTGTAGCCAACCGCCTCCCCCAAGGAGCGCTCTAGGTAGGCTATCGGGCTTAGCTTCTTCTAAAACCCTGCAGTGTAAGAGGAAGAACTGTGCTTTGGTTACAGCAGGAACGCAGGCCGACTTTCTCCTGTAAGGATGGGGTCTTAAGGTCTGACTTTGTAGGAGGAATGCGAAGCCGTTTGGGTTTCTCAGTGCCGCTCAGCCTAGGGCAATGAGGCAGATTAGCATGACATGTAGGACGTGAGAGAACACATTTCCTGGAGCTGTTGGAGTGCTGAGGAAATCTAGCTCTCCCAAGGAAGAGTGCAGTGTGTTGCCCTCCACTCAGCATACACAGAGTGACTGGGAAAGGTTTCCGGGCCTGGATGTTTCTTAGCAGCCCAGTGGAGCCTGCCGGTCCTCGGTGTTCTTGCAGGGAATAGGGTGCCCACGCGAGGTCCTCGCTGTCTTGAAAAGCTTACTAACCTTAAAAGAAAACAGACCTGAAACGAAGGCCTCAAGGCAACTGCTCCAAGCTGAGCTTCGCCAGGCCTAGTCAAGGCTTTACCTTGAGGAAAGGACTCACGTCAAGTTTCCTTTCAGCTCTAGAGCGTCTCAGGAGAAGCTCCCACCCAGGCTATGAAAGCACCCTGTTGATGGAGAGAACACTCGTTCCCTTCCCAGAGCCCTGCCTACAGTGACTAAAAGCACGTCCTAAAACTGTTATTTAGGTAGCTTCAGGGCAGCACGAATGGAGCTTTCAAAATGGGAAAGCAAGGCTTGTGCCATAAGGTCCCCGCTTCCAGCGAACACGCAGCCTAGCTCCTTGTGATTTCTACCAAGTAAATATGCACTCTAGCTACACACTGGTCCCTTCCTTGAATCAAGTGTATTTGGCACGGAGTTCTGCGTGTAGCCAACCGCCTCCCCCAAGGAGCGCTCTAGGTAGGCTATCGGGCTTAGCTTCTTCTAAAACCCTGCAGTGTAAGAGGAAGAACTGTGCTTTGGTTACAGCAGGAACGCAGGCCGACTTTCTCCTGTAAGGATGGGGTCTTAAGGTCTGACTTTGTAGGAGGAATGCGACGCCGTTTGGGTTTCTCAGTGCCGCTCAGCCTAGGGCAATGAGGCAGATTAGCATGACATGTAGGACGTGAGAGAACACATTTCCTGGAGCTGTTGGAGTGCTGAGGAAATCTAGCTCTCCCAAGGAAGAGTGCAGTGTGTTGCCCTCCACTCAGCATACACAGAGTGACTGGGAAAGGTTTCCGGGCCTGGATGTTTCTTAGCAGCCCAGTGGAGCCTGCCGGTCCTCGGTGTTCTTGCAGGGAATAGGGTGCCCACGCGAGGTCCTCGCTGTCTTGAAAAGCTTACTAACCTTAAAAGAAAACAGACCTGAAACGAAGGCCTCAAGGCAACTGCTCCAAGCTGAGCTTCGCCAGGCCTAGTCAAGGCTTTACCTTGAGGAAAGGACTCACGTCAAGTTTCCTTTCAGCTCTAGAGCGTCTCAGGAGAAGCTCCCACCCAGGCTATGAAAGCACCCTGTTGATGGAGAGAACACTCGTTCCCTTCCCAGAGCCCTGCCTACAGTGACTAAAAGCACGTCCTAAAACTGTTATTTAGGTAGCTTCAGGGCAGCACGAATGGAGCTTTCAAAATGGGAAAGCAAGGCTTGTGCCATAAGGTCCCCGCTTCCAGCGAACACGCAGCCTAGCTCCTTGTGATTTCTACCAAGTAAATATGCACTCTAGCTACACACTGGTCCCTTCCTTGAATCAAGTGTATTTGGCACGGAGTTCTGCGTGTAGCCAACCGCCTCCCCCAAGGAGCGCTCTAGGTAGGCTATCGGGCTTAGCTTCTTCTAAAACCCTGCAGTGTAAGAGGAAGAACTGTGCTTTGGTTACAGCAGGAACGCAGGCCGACTTTCTCCTGTAAGGATGGGGTCTTAAGGTCTGACTTTGTAGGAGGAATGCGACGCCGTTTGGGTTTCTCAGTGCCGCTCAGCCTAGGGCAATGAGGCAGATTAGCATGACATGTAGGACGTGAGAGAACACATTTCCTGGAGCTGTTGGAGTGCTGAGGAAATCTAGCTCTCCCAAGGAAGAGTGCAGTGTGTTGCCCTCCACTCAGCATACACAGAGTGACTGGGAAAGGTTTCCGGGCCTGGATGTTTCTTAGCAGCCCAGTGGAGCCTGCCGGTCCTCGGTGTTCTTGCAGGGAATAGGGTGCCCACGCGAGGTCCTCGCTGTCTTGAAAAGCTTACTAACCTTAAAAGAAAACAGACCTGAAACGAAGGCCTCAAGGCAACTGCTCCAAGCTGAGCTTCGCCAGGCCTAGTCAAGGCTTTACCTTGAGGAAAGGACTCACGTCAAGTTTCCTTTCAGCTCTAGAGCGTCTCAGGAGAAGCTCCCACCCAGGCTATGAAAGCACCCTGTTGATGGAGAGAACACTCGTTCCCTTCCCAGAGCCCTGCCTACAGTGACTAAAAGCACGTCCTAAAACTGTTATTTAGGTAGCTTCAGGGCAGCACGAATGGAGCTTTCAAAATGGGAAAGCAAGGCTTGTGCCATAAGGTCCCCGCTTCCAGCGAACACGCAGCCTAGCTCCTTGTGATTTCTACCAAGTAAATATGCACTCTAGCTACACACTGGTCCCTTCCTTGAATCAAGTGTATTTGGCACGGAGTTCTGCGTGTAGCCAACCGCCTCCCCCAAGGAGCGCTCTAGGTAGGCTATCGGGCTTAGCTTCTTCTAAAACCCTGCAGTGTAAGAGGAAGAACTGTGCTTTGGTTACAGCAGGAACGCAGGCCGACTTTCTCCTGTAAGGATGGGGTCTTAAGGTCGGACTTTGTAGGAGGAATGCGACGCCGTTTGGGTTTCTCAGTGCCGCTCAGCCTAGGGCAATGAGGCAGATTAGCATGACATGTAGGACGTGAGAGAACACATTTCCTGGAGCTGTTGGAGTGCTGAGGAAATCTAGCTCTCCCAAGGAAGAGTGCAGTGTGTTGCCCTCCACTCAGCATACACAGAGTGACTGGGAAAGGTTTCCGGGCCTGGATGTTTCTTAGCAGCCCAGTGGAGCCTGCCGGTCCTCGGTGTTCTTGCAGGGAATAGGGTGCCCACGCGAGGTCCTCGCTGTCTTGAAAAGCTTACTAACCTTAAAAGAAAACAGACCTGAAACGAAGGCCTCAAGGCAACTGCTCCAAGCTGAGCTTCGCCAGGCCTAGTCAAGGCTTTACCTTGAGGAAAGGACTCACGTCAAGTTTCCTTTCAGCTCTAGAGCGTCTCAGGAGAAGCTCCCACCCAGGCTATGAAAGCACCCTGTTGATGGAGAGAACACTCGTTCCCTTCCCAGAGCCCTGCCTACAGTGACTAAAAGCACGTCCTAAAACTGTTATTTAGGTAGCTTCAGGGCAGCACGAATGGAGCTTTCAAAATGGGAAAGCAAGGCTTGTGCCATAAGGTCCCCGCTTCCAGCGAACACGCAGCCTAGCTCCTTGTGATTTCTACCAAGTAAATATGCACTCTAGCTACACACTGGTCCCTTCCTTGAATCAAGTGTATTTGGCACGGAGTTCTGCGTGTAGCCAACCGCCTCCCCCAAGGAGCGCTCTAGGTAGGCTATCGGGCTTAGCTTCTTCTAAAACCCTGCAGTGTAAGAGGAAGAACTGTGCTTTGGTTACAGCAGGAACGCAGGCCGACTTTCTCCTGTAAGGATGGGGTCTTAAGGTCTGACTTTGTAGGAGGAATGCGACGCCGTTTGGGTTTCTCAGTGCCGCTCAGCCTAGGGCAATGAGGCAGATTAGCATGACATGTAGGACGTGAGAGAACACATTTCCTGGAGCTGTTGGAGTGCTGAGGAAATCTAGCTCTCCCAAGGAAGAGTGCAGTGTGTTGCCCTCCACTCAGCATACACAGAGTGACTGGGAAAGGTTTCCGGGCCTGGATGTTTCTTAGCAGCCCAGTGGAGCCTGCCGGTCCTCGGTGTTCTTGCAGGGAATAGGGTGCCCACGCGAGGTCCTCGCTGTCTTGAAAAGCTTACTAACCTTAAAAGAAAACAGACCTGAAACGAAGGCCTCAAGGCAACTGCTCCAAGCTGAGCTTCGCCAGGCCTAGTCAAGGCTTTACCTTGAGGAAAGGACTCACGTCAAGTTTCCTTTCAGCTCTAGAGCGTCTCAGGAGAAGCTCCCACCCAGGCTATGAAAGCACCCTGTTGATGGAGAGAACACTCGTTCCCTTCCCAGAGCCCTGCCTACAGTGACTAAAAGCACGTCCTAAAACTGTTATTTAGGTAGCTTCAGGGCAGCACGAATGGAGCTTTCAAAATGGGAAAGCAAGGCTTGTGCCATAAGGTCCCCGCTTCCAGCGAACACGCAGCCTAGCTCCTTGTGATTTCTACCAAGTAAATATGCACTCTAGCTACACACTGGTCCCTTCCTTGAATCAAGTGTATTTGGCACGGAGTTCTGCGTGTAGCCAACCGCCTCCCCCAAGGAGCGCTCTAGGTAGGCTATCGGGCTTAGCTTCTTCTAAAACCCTGCAGTGTAAGAGGAAGAACTGTGCTTTGGTTACAGCAGGAACGCAGGCCGACTTTCTCCTGTAAGGATGGGGTCTTAAGGTCTGACTTTGTAGGAGGAATGCGACGCCGTTTGGGTTTCTCGTTGCCGCTCAGCCTAGGGCAATGAGGCAGATTAGCATGACATGTAGGACGTGAGAGAACACATTTCCTGGAGCTGTTGGAGTGCTGAGGAAATCTAGCTCTCCCAAGGAAGAGTGCAGTGTGTTGCCCTCCACTCAGCATACACAGAGTGACTGGGAAAGGTTTCCGGGCCTGGATGTTTCTTAGCAGCCCAGTGGAGCCTGCCGGTCCTCGGTGTTCTTGCAGGGAATAGGGTGCCCACGCGAGGTCCTCGCTGTCTTGAAAAGCTTACTAACCTTAAAAGAAAACAGACCTGAAACGAAGGCCTCAAGGCAACTGCTCCAAGCTGAGCTTCGCCAGGCCTAGTCAAGGCTTTACCTTGAGGAAAGGACTCACGTCAAGTTTCCTTTCAGCTCTAGAGCGTCTCAGGAGAAGCTCCCACCCAGGCTATGAAAGCACCCTGTTGATGGAGAGAACACTCGTTCCCTTCCCAGAGCCCTGCCTACAGTGACTAAAAGCACGTCCTAAAACTGTTATTTAGGTAGCTTCAGGGCAGCACGAATGGAGCTTTCAAAATGGGAAAGCAAGGCTTGTGCCATAAGGTCCCCGCTTCCAGCGAACACGCAGCCTAGCTCCTTGTGATTTCTACCAAGTAAATATGCACTCTAGCTACACACTGGTCCCTTCCTTGAATCAAGTGTATTTGGCACGGAGTTCTGCGTGTAGCCAACCGCCTCCCCCAAGGAGCGCTCTAGGTAGGCTATCGGGCTTAGCTTCTTCTAAAACCCTGCAGTGTAAGAGGAAGAACTGTGCTTTGGTTACAGCAGGAACGCAGGCCGACTTTCTCCTGTAAGGATGGGGTCTTAAGGTCTGACTTTGTAGGAGGAATGCGACGCCGTTTGGGTTTCTCGTTGCCGCTCAGCCTAGGGCAATGAGGCAGATTAGCATGACATGTAGGACGTGAGAGAACACATTTCCTGGAGCTGTTGGAGTGCTGAGGAAATCTAGCTCTCCCAAGGAAGAGTGCAGTGTGTTGCCCTCCACTCAGCATACACAGAGTGACTGGGAAAGGTTTCCGGGCCTGGATGTTTCTTAGCAGCCCAGTGGAGCCTGCCGGTCCTCGGTGTTCTTGCAGGGAATAGGGTGCCCACGCGAGGTCCTCGCTGTCTTGAAAAGCTTACTAACCTTAAAAGAAAACAGACCTGAAACGAAGGCCTCAAGGCAACTGCTCCAAGCTGAGCTTCGCCAGGCCTAGTCAAGGCTTTACCTTGAGGAAAGGACTCACGTCAAGTTTCCTTTCAGCTCTAGAGCGTCTCAGGAGAAGCTCCCACCCAGGCTATGAAAGCACCCTGTTGATGGAGAGAACACTCGTTCCCTTCCCAGAGCCCTGCCTACAGTGACTAAAAGCACGTCCTAAAACTGTTATTTAGGTAGCTTCAGGGCAGCACGAATGGAGCTTTCAAAATGGGAAAGCAAGGCTTGTGCCATAAGGTCCCCGCTTCCAGCGAACACGCAGCCTAGCTCCTTGTGATTTCTACCAAGTAAATATGCACTCTAGCTACACACTGGTCCCTTCCTTGAATCAAGTGTATTTGGCACGGAGTTCTGCGTGTAGCCAACCGCCTCCCCCAAGGAGCGCTCTAGGTAGGCTATCGGGCTTAGCTTCTTCTAAAACCCTGCAGTGTAAGAGGAAGAACTGTGCTTTGGTTACAGCAGGAACGCAGGCCGACTTTCTCCTGTAAGGATGGGGTCTTAAGGTCTGACTTTGTAGGAGGAATGCGACGCCGTTTGGGTTTCTCGTTGCCGCTCAGCCTAGGGCAATGAGGCAGATTAGCATGACATGTAGGACGTGAGAGAACACATTTCCTGGAGCTGTTGGAGTGCTGAGGAAATCTAGCTCTCCCAAGGAAGAGTGCAGTGTGTTGCCCTCCACTCAGCATACACAGAGTGACTGGGAAAGGTTTCCGGGCCTGGATGTTTCTTAGCAGCCCAGTGGAGCCTGCCGGTCCTCGGTGTTCTTGCAGGGAATAGGGTGCCCACGCGAGGTCCTCGCTGTCTTGAAAAGCTTACTAACCTTAAAAGAAAACAGACCTGAAACGAAGGCCTCAAGGCAACTGCTCCAAGCTGAGCTTCGCCAGGCCTAGTCAAGGCTTTACCTTGAGGAAAGGACTCACGTCAAGTTTCCTTTCAGCTCTAGAGCGTCTCAGGAGAAGCTCCCACCCAGGCTATGAAAGCACCCTGTTGATGGAGAGAACACTCGTTCCCTTCCCAGAGCCCTGCCTACAGTGACTAAAAGCACGTCCTAAAACTGTTATTTAGGTAGCTTCAGGGCAGCACGAATGGAGCTTTCAAAATGGGAAAGCAAGGCTTGTGCCATAAGGTCCCCGCTTCCAGCGAACACGCAGCCTAGCTCCTTGTGATTTCTACCAAGTAAATATGCACTCTAGCTACACACTGGTCCCTTCCTTGAATCAAGTGTATTTGGCACGGAGTTCTGCGTGTAGCCAACCGCCTCCCCCAAGGAGCGCTCTAGGTAGGCTATCGGGCTTAGCTTCTTCTAAAACCCTGCAGTGTAAGAGGAAGAACTGTGCTTTGGTTACAGCAGGAACGCAGGCCGACTTTCTCCTGTAAGGATGGGGTCTTAAGGTCTGACTTTGTAGGAGGAATGCGACGCCGTTTGGGTTTCTCGTTGCCGCTCAGCCTAGGGCAATGAGGCAGATTAGCATGACATGTAGGACGTGAGAGAACACATTTCCTGGAGCTGTTGGAGTGCTGAGGAAATCTAGCTCTCCCAAGGAAGAGTGCAGTGTGTTGCCCTCCACTCAGCATACACAGAGTGACTGGGAAAGGTTTCCGGGCCTGGATGTTTCTTAGCAGCCCAGTGGAGCCTGCCGGTCCTCGGTGTTCTTGCAGGGAATAGGGTGCCCACGCGAGGTCCTCGCTGTCTTGAAAAGCTTACTAACCTTAAAAGAAAACAGACCTGAAACGAAGGCCTCAAGGCAACTGCTCCAAGCTGAGCTTCGCCAGGCCTAGTCAAGGCTTTACCTTGAGGAAAGGACTCACGTCAAGTTTCCTTTCAGCTCTAGAGCGTCTCAGGAGAAGCTCCCACCCAGGCTATGAAAGCACCCTGTTGATGGAGAGAACACTCGTTCCCTTCCCAGAGCCCTGCCTACAGTGACTAAAAGCACGTCCTAAAACTGTTATTTAGGTAGCTTCAGGGCAGCACGAATGGAGCTTTCAAAATGGGAAAGCAAGGCTTGTGCCATAAGGTCCCCGCTTCCAGCGAACACGCAGCCTAGCTCCTTGTGATTTCTACCAAGTAAATATGCACTCTAGCTACACACTGGTCCCTTCCTTGAATCAAGTGTATTTGGCACGGAGTTCTGCGTGTAGCCAACCGCCTCCCCCAAGGAGCGCTCTAGGTAGGCTATCGGGCTTAGCTTCTTCTAAAACCCTGCAGTGTAAGAGGAAGAACTGTGCTTTGGTTACAGCAGGAACGCAGGCCGACTTTCTCCTGTAAGGATGGGGTCTTAAGGTCTGACTTTGTAGGAGGAATGCGACGCCGTTTGGGTTTCTCAGTGCCGCTCAGCCTAGGGCAATGAGGCAGATTAGCATGACATGTAGGACGTGAGAGAACACATTTCCTGGAGCTGTTGGAGTGCTGAGGAAATCTAGCTCTCCCAAGGAAGAGTGCAGTGTGTTGCCCTCCACTCAGCATACACAGAGTGACTGGGAAAGGTTTCCGGGCCTGGATGTTTCTTAGCAGCCCAGTGGAGCCTGCCGGTCCTCGGTGTTCTTGCAGGGAATAGGGTGCCCACGCGAGGTCCTCGCTGTCTTGAAAAGCTTACTAACCTTAAAAGAAAACAGACCTGAAACGAAGGCCTCAAGGCAACTGCTCCAAGCTGAGCTTCGGCAGGCCTAGTCAAGGCTTTACCTTGAGGAAAGGACTCACGTCAAGTTTCCTTTCAGCTCTAGAGCGTCTCAGGAGAAGCTCCCACCCAGGCTATGAAAGCACCCTGTTGATGGAGAGAACACTCGTTCCCTTCCCAGAGCCCTGCCTACAGTGACTAAAAGCACGTCCTAAAACTGTTATTTAGGTAGCTTCAGGGCAGCACGAATGGAGCTTTCAAAATGGGAAAGCAAGGCTTGTGCCATAAGGTCCCCGCTTCCAGCGAACACGCAGCCTAGCTCCTTGTGATTTCTACCAAGTAAATATGCACTCTAGCTACACACTGGTCCCTTCCTTGAATCAAGTGTATTTGGCACGGAGTTCTGCGTGTAGCCAACCGCCTCCCCCAAGGAGCGCTCTAGGTAGGCTATCGGGCTTAGCTTCTTCTAAAACCCTGCAGTGTAAGAGGAAGAACTGTGCTTTGGTTACAGCAGGAACGCAGGCCGACTTTCTCCTGTAAGGATGGGGTCTTAAGGTCTGACTTTGTAGGAGGAATGCGACGCCGTTTGGGTTTCTCGTTGCCGCTCAGCCTAGGGCAATGAGGCAGATTAGCATGACATGTAGGACGTGAGAGAACACATTTCCTGGAGCTGTTGGAGTGCTGAGGAAATCTAGCTCTCCCAAGGAAGAGTGCAGTGTGTTGCCCTCCACTCAGCATACACAGAGTGACTGGGAAAGGTTTCCGGGCCTGGATGTTTCTTAGCAGCCCAGTGGAGCCTGCCGGTCCTCGGTGTTCTTGCAGGGAATAGGGTGCCCACGCGAGGTCCTCGCTGTCTTGAAAAGCTTACTAACCTTAAAAGAAAACAGACCTGAAACGAAGGCCTCAAGGCAACTGCTCCAAGCTGAGCTTCGCCAGGCCTAGTCAAGGCTTTACCTTGAGGAAAGGACTCACGTCAAGTTTCCTTTCAGCTCTAGAGCGTCTCAGGAGAAGCTCCCACCCAGGCTATGAAAGCACCCTGTTGATGGAGAGAACACTCGTTCCCTTCCCAGAGCCCTGCCTACAGTGACTAAAAGCACGTCCTAAAACTGTTATTTAGGTAGCTTCAGGGCAGCACGAATGGAGCTTTGAAAATGGGAAAGCAAGGCTTGTGCCATAAGGTCCCCGCTTCCAGCGAACACGCAGCCTAGCTCCTTGTGATTTCTACCAAGTAAATATGCACTCTGGCTACACACTGGTCCCTTCCTTGAATCAAGTGTATTTGGCACGGAGTTCTGCGTGTAGCCAACCGCCTCCCCCAAGGAGCGCTCTAGGTAGGCTATCGGGCTTAGCTTCTTCTAAAACCCTGCAGTGTAAGAGGAAGAACTGTGCTTTGGTTACAGCAGGAACGCAGGCCGACTTTCTCCTGTAAGGATGGGGTCTTAAGGTCTGACTTTGTAGGAGGAATGCGACGCCGTTTGGGTTTCTCGTTGCCGCTCAGCCTAGGGCAATGAGGCAGATTAGCATGACATGTAGGACGTGAGAGAACACATTTCCTGGAGCTGTTGGAGTGCTGAGGAAATCTAGCTCTCCCAAGGAAGAGTGCAGTGTGTTGCCCTCCACTCAGCATACACAGAGTGACTGGGAAAGGTTTCCGGGCCTGGATGTTTCTTAGCAGCCCAGTGGAGCCTGCCGGTCCTCGGTGTTCTTGCAGGGAATAGGGTGCCCACGCGAGGTCCTCGCTGTCTTGAAAAGCTTACTAACCTTAAAAGAAAACAGACCTGAAACGAAGGCCTCAAGGCAACTGCTCCAAGCTGAGCTTCGGCAGGCCTAGTCAAGGCTTTACCTTGAGGAAAGGACTCACGTCAAGTTTCCTTTCAGCTCTAGAGCGTCTCAGGAGAAGCTCCCACCCAGGCTATGAAAGCACCCTGTTGATGGAGAGAACACTCGTTCCCTTCCCAGAGCCCTGCCTACAGTGACTAAAAGCACGTCCTAAAACTGTTATTTAGGTAGCTTCAGGGCAGCACGAATGGAGCTTTCAAAATGGGAAAGCAAGGCTTGTGCCATAAGGTCCCCGCTTCCAGCGAACACGCAGCCTAGCTCCTTGTGATTTCTACCAAGTAAATATGCACTCTGGCTACACACTGGTCCCTTCCTTGAATCAAGTGTATTTGGCACGGAGTTCTGCGTGTAGCCAACCGCCTCCCCCAAGGAGCGCTCTAGGTAGGCTATCGGGCTTAGCTTCTTCTAAAACCCTGCAGTGTAAGAGGAAGAACTGTGCTTTGGTTACAGCAGGAACGCAGGCCGACTTTCTCCTGTAAGGATGGGGTCTTAAGGTCTGACTTTGTAGGAGGAATGCGACGCCGTTTGGGTTTCTCGTTGCCGCTCAGCGTAGGGCAATGAGGCAGATTAGCATGACATGTAGGACGTGAGAGAACACATTTCCTGGAGCTGTTGGAGTGCTGAGGAAATCTAGCTCTCCCAAGGAAGAGTGCAGTGTGTTGCCCTCCACTCAGCATACACAGAGTGACTGGGAAAGGTTTCCGGGCCTGGATGTTTCTTAGCAGCCCAGTGGAGCCTGCCGGTCCTCGGTGTTCTTGCAGGGAATAGGGTGCCCACGCGAGGTCCTCGCTGTCTTGAAAAGCTTACTAACCTTAAAAGAAAACAGACCTGAAACGAAGGCCTCAAGGCAACTGCTCCAAGCTGAGCTTCGCCAGGCCTAGTCAAGGCTTTACCTTGAGGAAAGGACTCACGTCAAGTTTCCTTTCAGCTCTAGAGCGTCTCAGGAGAAGCTCCCACCCAGGCTATGAAAGCACCCTGTTGATGGAGAGAACACTCGTTCCCTTCCCAGAGCCCTGCCTACAGTGACTAAAAGCACGTCCTAAAACTGTTATTTAGGTAGCTTCAGGGCAGCACGAATGGAGCTTTCAAAATGGGAAAGCAAGGCTTGTGCCATAAGGTCCCCGCTTCCAGCGAACACGCAGCCTAGCTCCTTGTGATTTCTACCAAGTAAATATGCACTCTAGCTACACACTGGTCCCTTCCTTGAATCAAGTGTATTTGGCACGGAGTTCTGCGTGTAGCCAACCGCCTCCCCCAAGGAGCGCTCTAGGTAGGCTATCGGGCTTAGCTTCTTCTAAAACCCTGCAGTGTAAGAGGAAGAACTGTGCTTTGGTTACAGCAGGAACGCAGGCCGACTTTCTCCTGTAAGGATGGGGTCTTAAGGTCGGACTTTGTAGGAGGAATGCGAAGCCGTTTGGGTTTCTCAGTGCCGCTCAGCCTAGGGCAATGAGGCAGATTAGCATGACATGTAGGACGTGAGAGAACACATTTCCTGGAGCTGTTGGAGTGCTGAGGAAATCTAGCTCTCCCAAGGAAGAGTGCAGTGTGTTGCCCTCCACTCAGCATACACAGAGTGACTGGGAAAGGTTTCCGGGCCTGGATGTTTCTTAGCAGCCCAGTGGAGCCTGCCGGTCCTCGGTGTTCTTGCAGGGAATAGGGTGCCCACGCGAGGTCCTCGCTGTCTTGAAAAGCTTACTAACCTTAAAAGAAAACAGACCTGAAACGAAGGCCTCAAGGCAACTGCTCCAAGCTGAGCTTCGCCAGGCCTAGTCAAGGCTTTACCTTGAGGAAAGGACTCACGTCAAGTTTCCTTTCAGCTCTAGAGCGTCTCAGGAGAAGCTCCCACCCAGGCTATGAAAGCACCCTGTTGATGGAGAGAACACTCGTTCCCTTCCCAGAGCCCTGCCTACAGTGACTAAAAGCACGTCCTAAAACTGTTATTTAGGTAGCTTCAGGGCAGCACGAATGGAGCTTTCAAAATGGGAAAGCAAGGCTTGTGCCATAAGGTCCCCGCTTCCAGCGAACACGCAGCCTAGCTCCTTGTGATTTCTACCAAGTAAATATGCACTCTAGCTACACACTGGTCCCTTCCTTGAATCAAGTGTATTTGGCACGGAGTTCTGCGTGTAGCCAACCGCCTCCCCCAAGGAGCGCTCTAGGTAGGCTATCGGGCTTAGCTTCTTCTAAAACCCTGCAGTGTAAGAGGAAGAACTGTGCTTTGGTTACAGCAGGAACGCAGGCCGACTTTCTCCTGTAAGGATGGGGTCTTAAGGTCGGACTTTGTAGGAGGAATGCGAAGCCGTTTGGGTTTCTCAGTGCCGCTCAGCCTAGGGCAATGAGGCAGATTAGCATGACATGTAGGACGTGAGAGAACACATTTCCTGGAGCTGTTGGAGTGCTGAGGAAATCTAGCTCTCCCAAGGAAGAGTGCAGTGTGTTGCCCTCCACTCAGCATACACAGAGTGACTGGGAAAGGTTTCCGGGCCTGGATGTTTCTTAGCAGCCCAGTGGAGCCTGCCGGTCCTCGGTGTTCTTGCAGGGAATAGGGTGCCCACGCGAGGTCCTCGCTGTCTTGAAAAGCTTACTAACCTTAAAAGAAAACAGACCTGAAACGAAGGCCTCAAGGCAACTGCTCCAAGCTGAGCTTCGGCAGGCCTAGTCAAGGCTTTACCTTGAGGAAAGGACTCACGTCAAGTTTCCTTTCAGCTCTAGAGCGTCTCAGGAGAAGCTCCCACCCAGGCTATGAAAGCACCCTGTTGATGGAGAGAACACTCGTTCCCTTCCCAGAGCCCTGCCTACAGTGACTAAAAGCACGTCCTAAAACTGTTATTTAGGTAGCTTCAGGGCAGCACGAATGGAGCTTTCAAAATGGGAAAGCAAGGCTTGTGCCATAAGGTCCCCGCTTCCAGCGAACACGCAGCCTAGCTCCTTGTGATTTCTACCAAGTAAATATGCACTCTAGCTACACACTGGTCCCTTCCTTGAATCAAGTGTATTTGGCACGGAGTTCTGCGTGTAGCCAACCGCCTCCCCCAAGGAGCGCTCTAGGTAGGCTATCGGGCTTAGCTTCTTCTAAAACCCTGCAGTGTAAGAGGAAGAACTGTGCTTTGGTTACAGCAGGAACGCAGGCCGACTTTCTCCTGTAAGGATGGGGTCTTAAGGTCGGACTTTGTAGGAGGAATGCGAAGCCGTTTGGGTTTCTCAGTGCCGCTCAGCCTAGGGCAATGAGGCAGATTAGCATGACATGTAGGACGTGAGAGAACACATTTCCTGGAGCTGTTGGAGTGCTGAGGAAATCTAGCTCTCCCAAGGAAGAGTGCAGTGTGTTGCCCTCCACTCAGCATACACAGAGTGACTGGGAAAGGTTTCCGGGCCTGGATGTTTCTTAGCAGCCCAGTGGAGCCTGCCGGTCCTCGGTGTTCTTGCAGGGAATAGGGTGCCCACGCGAGGTCCTCGCTGTCTTGAAAAGCTTACTAACCTTAAAAGAAAACAGACCTGAAACGAAGGCCTCAAGGCAACTGCTCCAAGCTGAGCTTCGCCAGGCCTAGTCAAGGCTTTACCTTGAGGAAAGGACTCACGTCAAGTTTCCTTTCAGCTCTAGAGCGTCTCAGGAGAAGCTCCCACCCAGGCTATGAAAGCACCCTGTTGATGGAGAGAACACTCGTTCCCTTCCCAGAGCCCTGCCTACAGTGACTAAAAGCACGTCCTAAAACTGTTATTTAGGTAGCTTCAGGGCAGCACGAATGGAGCTTTCAAAATGGGAAAGCAAGGCTTGTGCCATAAGGTCCCCGCTTCCAGCGAACACGCAGCCTAGCTCCTTGTGATTTCTACCAAGTAAATATGCACTCTAGCTACACACTGGTCCCTTCCTTGAATCAAGTGTATTTGGCACGGAGTTCTGCGTGTAGCCAACCGCCTCCCCCAAGGAGCGCTCTAGGTAGGCTATCGGGCTTAGCTTCTTCTAAAACCCTGCAGTGTAAGAGGAAGAACTGTGCTTTGGTTACAGCAGGAACGCAGGCCGACTTTCTCCTGTAAGGATGGGGTCTTAAGGTCGGACTTTGTAGGAGGAATGCGACGCCGTTTGGGTTTCTCAGTGCCGCTCAGCCTAGGGCAATGAGGCAGATTAGCATGACATGTAGGACGTGAGAGAACACATTTCCTGGAGCTGTTGGAGTGCTGAGGAAATCTAGCTCTCCCGAGGAAGAGTGCAGTGTGTTGCCCTCCACTCAGCATACACAGAGTGACTGGGAAAGGTTTCCGGGCCTGGATGTTTCTTAGCAGCCCAGTGGAGCCTGCCGGTCCTCGGTGTTCTTGCAGGGAATAGGGTGCCCACGCGAGGTCCTCGCTGTCTTGAAAAGCTTACTAACCTTAAAAGAAAACAGACCTGAAACGAAGGCCTCAAGGCAACTGCTCCAAGCTGAGCTTCGGCAGGCCTAGTCAAGGCTTTACCTTGAGGAAAGGACTCACGTCAAGTTTCCTTTCAGCTCTAGAGCGTCTCAGGAGAAGCTCCCACCCAGGCTATGAAAGCACCCTGTTGATGGAGAGAACACTCGTTCCCTTCCCAGAGCCCTGCCTACAGTGACTAAAAGCACGTCCTAAAACTGTTATTTAGGTAGCTTCAGGGCAGCACGAATGGAGCTTTGAAAATGGGAAAGCAAGGCTTGTGCCATAAGGTCCCCGCTTCCAGCGAACACGCAGCCTAGCTCCTTGTGATTTCTACCAAGTAAATATGCACTCTAGCTACACACTGGTCCCTTCCTTGAATCAAGTGTATTTGGCACGGAGTTCTGCGTGTAGCCAACCGCCTCCCCCAAGGAGCGCTCTAGGTAGGCTATCGGGCTTAGCTTCTTCTAAAACCCTGCAGTGTAAGAGGAAGAACTGTGCTTTGGTTACAGCAGGAACGCAGGCCGACTTTCTCCTGTAAGGATGGGGTCTTAAGGTCGGACTTTGTAGGAGGAATGCGACGCCGTTTGGGTTTCTCAGTGCCGCTCAGCCTAGGGCAATGAGGCAGATTAGCATGACATGTAGGACGTGAGAGAACACATTTCCTGGAGCTGTTGGAGTGCTGAGGAAATCTAGCTCTCCCAAGGAAGAGTGCAGTGTGTTGCCCTCCACTCAGCATACACAGAGTGACTGGGAAAGGTTTCCGGGCCTGGATGTTTCTTAGCAGCCCAGTGGAGCCTGCCGGTCCTCGGTGTTCTTGCAGGGAATAGGGTGCCCACGCGAGGTCCTCGCTGTCTTGAAAAGCTTACTAACCTTAAAAGAAAACAGACCTGAAACGAAGGCCTCAAGGCAACTGCTCCAAGCTGAGCTTCGCCAGGCCTAGTCAAGGCTTTACCTTGAGGAAAGGACTCACGTCAAGTTTCCTTTCAGCTCTAGAGCGTCTCAGGAGAAGCTCCCACCCAGGCTATGAAAGCACCCTGTTGATGGAGAGAACACTCGTTCCCTTCCCAGAGCCCTGCCTACAGTGACTAAAAGCACGTCCTAAAACTGTTATTTAGGTAGCTTCAGGGCAGCACGAATGGAGCTTTGAAAATGGGAAAGCAAGGCTTGTGCCATAAGGTCCCCGCTTCCAGCGAACACGCAGCCTAGCTCCTTGTGATTTCTACCAAGTAAATATGCACTCTAGCTACACACTGGTCCCTTCCTTGAATCAAGTGTATTTGGCACGGAGTTCTGCGTGTAGCCAACCGCCTCCCCCAAGGAGCGCTCTAGGTAGGCTATCGGGCTTAGCTTCTTCTAAAACCCTGCAGTGTAAGAGGAAGAACTGTGCTTTGGTTACAGCAGGAACGCAGGCCGACTTTCTCCTGTAAGGATGGGGTCTTAAGGTCGGACTTTGTAGGAGGAATGCGACGCCGTTTGGGTTTCTCAGTGCCGCTCAGCCTAGGGCAATGAGGCAGATTAGCATGACATGTAGGACGTGAGAGAACACATTTCCTGGAGCTGTTGGAGTGCTGAGGAAATCTAGCTCTCCCGAGGAAGAGTGCAGTGTGTTGCCCTCCACTCAGCATACACAGAGTGACTGGGAAAGGTTTCCGGGCCTGGATGTTTCTTAGCAGCCCAGTGGAGCCTGCCGGTCCTCGGTGTTCTTGCAGGGAATAGGGTGCCCACGCGAGGTCCTCGCTGTCTTGAAAAGCTTACTAACCTTAAAAGAAAACAGACCTGAAACGAAGGCCTCAAGGCAACTGCTCCAAGCTGAGCTTCGGCAGGCCTAGTCAAGGCTTTACCTTGAGGAAAGGACTCACGTCAAGTTTCCTTTCAGCTCTAGAGCGTCTCAGGAGAAGCTCCCACCCAGGCTATGAAAGCACCCTGTTGATGGAGAGAACACTCGTTCCCTTCCCAGAGCCCTGCCTACAGTGACTAAAAGCACGTCCTAAAACTGTTATTTAGGTAGCTTCAGGGCAGCACGAATGGAGCTTTGAAAATGGGAAAGCAAGGCTTGTGCCATAAGGTCCCCGCTTCCAGCGAACACGCAGCCTAGCTCCTTGTGATTTCTACCAAGTAAATATGCACTCTAGCTACACACTGGTCCCTTCCTTGAATCAAGTGTATTTGGCACGGAGTTCTGCGTGTAGCCAACCGCCTCCCCCAAGGAGCGCTCTAGGTAGGCTATCGGGCTTAGCTTCTTCTAAAACCCTGCAGTGTAAGAGGAAGAACTGTGCTTTGGTTACAGCAGGAACGCAGGCCGACTTTCTCCTGTAAGGATGGGGTCTTAAGGTCGGACTTTGTAGGAGGAATGCGAAGCCGTTTGGGTTTCTCAGTGCCGCTCAGCCTAGGGCAATGAGGCAGATTAGCATGACATGTAGGACGTGAGAGAACACATTTCCTGGAGCTGTTGGAGTGCTGAGGAAATCTAGCTCTCCCAAGGAAGAGTGCAGTGTGTTGCCCTCCACTCAGCATACACAGAGTGACTGGGAAAGGTTTCCGGGCCTGGATGTTTCTTAGCAGCCCAGTGGAGCCTGCCGGTCCTCGGTGTTCTTGCAGGGAATAGGGTGCCCACGCGAGGTCCTCGCTGTCTTGAAAAGCTTACTAACCTTAAAAGAAAACAGACCTGAAACGAAGGCCTCAAGGCAACTGCTCCAAGCTGAGCTTCGCCAGGCCTAGTCAAGGCTTTACCTTGAGGAAAGGACTCACGTCAAGTTTCCTTTCAGCTCTAGAGCGTCTCAGGAGAAGCTCCCACCCAGGCTATGAAAGCACCCTGTTGATGGAGAGAACACTCGTTCCCTTCCCAGAGCCCTGCCTACAGTGACTAAAAGCACGTCCTAAAACTGTTATTTAGGTAGCTTCAGGGCAGCACGAATGGAGCTTTGAAAATGGGAAAGCAAGGCTTGTGCCATAAGGTCCCCGCTTCCAGCGAACACGCAGCCTAGCTCCTTGTGATTTCTACCAAGTAAATATGCACTCTAGCTACACACTGGTCCCTTCCTTGAATCAAGTGTATTTGGCACGGAGTTCTGCGTGTAGCCAACCGCCTCCCCCAAGGAGCGCTCTAGGTAGGCTATCGGGCTTAGCTTCTTCTAAAACCCTGCAGTGTAAGAGGAAGAACTGTGCTTTGGTTACAGCAGGAACGCAGGCCGACTTTCTCCTGTAAGGATGGGGTCTTAAGGTCTGACTTTGTAGGAGGAATGCGAAGCCGTTTGGGTTTCTCAGTGCCGCTCAGCCTAGGGCAATGAGGCAGATTAGCATGACATGTAGGACGTGAGAGAACACATTTCCTGGAGCTGTTGGAGTGCTGAGGAAATCTAGCTCTCCCAAGGAAGAGTGCAGTGTGTTGCCCTCCACTCAGCATACACAGAGTGACTGGGAAAGGTTTCCGGGCCTGGATGTTTCTTAGCAGCCCAGTGGAGCCTGCCGGTCCTCGGTGTTCTTGCAGGGAATAGGGTGCCCACGCGAGGTCCTCGCTGTCTTGAAAAGCTTACTAACCTTAAAAGAAAACAGACCTGAAACGAAGGCCTCAAGGCAACTGCTCCAAGCTGAGCTTCGCCAGGCCTAGTCAAGGCTTTACCTTGAGGAAAGGACTCACGTCAAGTTTCCTTTCAGCTCTAGAGCGTCTCAGGAGAAGCTCCCACCCAGGCTATGAAAGCACCCTGTTGATGGAGAGAACACTCGTTCCCTTCCCAGAGCCCTGCCTACAGTGACTAAAAGCACGTCCTAAAACTGTTATTTAGGTAGCTTCAGGGCAGCACGAATGGAGCTTTGAAAATGGGAAAGCAAGGCTTGTGCCATAAGGTCCCCGCTTCCAGCGAACACGCAGCCTAGCTCCTTGTGATTTCTACCAAGTAAATATGCACTCTAGCTACACACTGGTCCCTTCCTTGAATCAAGTGTATTTGGCACGGAGTTCTGCGTGTAGCCAACCGCCTCCCCCAAGGAGCGCTCTAGGTAGGCTATCGGGCTTAGCTTCTTCTAAAACCCTGCAGTGTAAGAGGAAGAACTGTGCTTTGGTTACAGCAGGAACGCAGGCCGACTTTCTCCTGTAAGGATGGGGTCTTAAGGTCGGACTTTGTAGGAGGAATGCGACGCCGTTTGGGTTTCTCAGTGCCGCTCAGCCTAGGGCAATGAGGCAGATTAGCATGACATGTAGGACGTGAGAGAACACATTTCCTGGAGCTGTTGGAGTGCTGAGGAAATCTAGCTCTCCCGAGGAAGAGTGCAGTGTGTTGCCCTCCACTCAGCATACACAGAGTGACTGGGAAAGGTTTCCGGGCCTGGATGTTTCTTAGCAGCCCAGTGGAGCCTGCCGGTCCTCGGTGTTCTTGCAGGGAATAGGGTGCCCACGCGAGGTCCTCGCTGTCTTGAAAAGCTTACTAACCTTAAAAGAAAACAGACCTGAAACGAAGGCCTCAAGGCAACTGCTCCAAGCTGAGCTTCGGCAGGCCTAGTCAAGGCTTTACCTTGAGGAAAGGACTCACGTCAAGTTTCCTTTCAGCTCTAGAGCGTCTCAGGAGAAGCTCCCACCCAGGCTATGAAAGCACCCTGTTGATGGAGAGAACACTCGTTCCCTTCCCAGAGCCCTGCCTACAGTGACTAAAAGCACGTCCTAAAACTGTTATTTAGGTAGCTTCAGGGCAGCACGAATGGAGCTTTCAAAATGGGAAAGCAAGGCTTGTGCCATAAGGTCCCCGCTTCCAGCGAACACGCAGCCTAGCTCCTTGTGATTTCTACCAAGTAAATATGCACTCTAGCTACACACTGGTCCCTTCCTTGAATCAAGTGTATTTGGCACGGAGTTCTGCGTGTAGCCAACCGCCTCCCCCAAGGAGCGCTCTAGGTAGGCTATCGGGCTTAGCTTCTTCTAAAACCCTGCAGTGTAAGAGGAAGAACTGTGCTTTGGTTACAGCAGGAACGCAGGCCGACTTTCTCCTGTAAGGATGGGGTCTTAAGGTCGGACTTTGTAGGAGGAATGCGAAGCCGTTTGGGTTTCTCAGTGCCGCTCAGCCTAGGGCAATGAGGCAGATTAGCATGACATGTAGGACGTGAGAGAACACATTTCCTGGAGCTGTTGGAGTGCTGAGGAAATCTAGCTCTCCCAAGGAAGAGTGCAGTGTGTTGCCCTCCACTCAGCATACACAGAGTGACTGGGAAAGGTTTCCGGGCCTGGATGTTTCTTAGCAGCCCAGTGGAGCCTGCCGGTCCTCGGTGTTCTTGCAGGGAATAGGGTGCCCACGCGAGGTCCTCGCTGTCTTGAAAAGCTTACTAACCTTAAAAGAAAACAGACCTGAAACGAAGGCCTCAAGGCAACTGCTCCAAGCTGAGCTTCGCCAGGCCTAGTCAAGGCTTTACCTTGAGGAAAGGACTCACGTCAAGTTTCCTTTCAGCTCTAGAGCGTCTCAGGAGAAGCTCCCACCCAGGCTATGAAAGCACCCTGTTGATGGAGAGAACACTCGTTCCCTTCCCAGAGCCCTGCCTACAGTGACTAAAAGCACGTCCTAAAACTGTTATTTAGGTAGCTTCAGGGCAGCACGAATGGAGCTTTCAAAATGGGAAAGCAAGGCTTGTGCCATAAGGTCCCCGCTTCCAGCGAACACGCAGCCTAGCTCCTTGTGATTTCTACCAAGTAAATATGCACTCTAGCTACACACTGGTCCCTTCCTTGAATCAAGTGTATTTGGCACGGAGTTCTGCGTGTAGCCAACCGCCTCCCCCAAGGAGCGCTCTAGGTAGGCTATCGGGCTTAGCTTCTTCTAAAACCCTGCAGTGTAAGAGGAAGAACTGTGCTTTGGTTACAGCAGGAACGCAGGCCGACTTTCTCCTGTAAGGATGGGGTCTTAAGGTCGGACTTTGTAGGAGGAATGCGAAGCCGTTTGGGTTTCTCAGTGCCGCTCAGCCTAGGGCAATGAGGCAGATTAGCATGACATGTAGGACGTGAGAGAACACATTTCCTGGAGCTGTTGGAGTGCTGAGGAAATCTAGCTCTCCCAAGGAAGAGTGCAGTGTGTTGCCCTCCACTCAGCATACACAGAGTGACTGGGAAAGGTTTCCGGGCCTGGATGTTTCTTAGCAGCCCAGTGGAGCCTGCCGGTCCTCGGTGTTCTTGCAGGGAATAGGGTGCCCACGCGAGGTCCTCGCTGTCTTGAAAAGCTTACTAACCTTAAAAGAAAACAGACCTGAAACGAAGGCCTCAAGGCAACTGCTCCAAGCTGAGCTTCGCCAGGCCTAGTCAAGGCTTTACCTTGAGGAAAGGACTCACGTCAAGTTTCCTTTCAGCTCTAGAGCGTCTCAGGAGAAGCTCCCACCCAGGCTATGAAAGCACCCTGTTGATGGAGAGAACACTCGTTCCCTTCCCAGAGCCCTGCCTACAGTGACTAAAAGCACGTCCTAAAACTGTTATTTAGGTAGCTTCAGGGCAGCACGAATGGAGCTTTGAAAATGGGAAAGCAAGGCTTGTGCCATAAGGTCCCCGCTTCCAGCGAACACGCAGCCTAGCTCCTTGTGATTTCTACCAAGTAAATATGCACTCTAGCTACACACTGGTCCCTTCCTTGAATCAAGTGTATTTGGCACGGAGTTCTGCGTGTAGCCAACCGCCTCCCCCAAGGAGCGCTCTAGGTAGGCTATCGGGCTTAGCTTCTTCTAAAACCCTGCAGTGTAAGAGGAAGAACTGTGCTTTGGTTACAGCAGGAACGCAGGCCGACTTTCTCCTGTAAGGATGGGGTCTTAAGGTCGGACTTTGTAGGAGGAATGCGACGCCGTTTGGGTTTCTCAGTGCCGCTCAGCCTAGGGCAATGAGGCAGATTAGCATGACATGTAGGACGTGAGAGAACACATTTCCTGGAGCTGTTGGAGTGCTGAGGAAATCTAGCTCTCCCAAGGAAGAGTGCAGTGTGTTGCCCTCCACTCAGCATACACAGAGTGACTGGGAAAGGTTTCCGGGCCTGGATGTTTCTTAGCAGCCCAGTGGAGCCTGCCGGTCCTCGGTGTTCTTGCAGGGAATAGGGTGCCCACGCGAGGTCCTCGCTGTCTTGAAAAGCTTACTAACCTTAAAAGAAAACAGACCTGAAACGAAGGCCTCAAGGCAACTGCTCCAAGCTGAGCTTCGCCAGGCCTAGTCAAGGCTTTACCTTGAGGAAAGGACTCACGTCAAGTTTCCTTTCAGCTCTAGAGCGTCTCAGGAGAAGCTCCCACCCAGGCTATGAAAGCACCCTGTTGATGGAGAGAACACTCGTTCCCTTCCCAGAGCCCTGCCTACAGTGACTAAAAGCACGTCCTAAAACTGTTATTTAGGTAGCTTCAGGGCAGCACGAATGGAGCTTTCAAAATGGGAAAGCAAGGCTTGTGCCATAAGGTCCCCGCTTCCAGCGAACACGCAGCCTAGCTCCTTGTGATTTCTACCAAGTAAATATGCACTCTAGCTACACACTGGTCCCTTCCTTGAATCAAGTGTATTTGGCACGGAGTTCTGCGTGTAGCCAACCGCCTCCCCCAAGGAGCGCTCTAGGTAGGCTATCGGGCTTAGCTTCTTCTAAAACCCTGCAGTGTAAGAGGAAGAACTGTGCTTTGGTTACAGCAGGAACGCAGGCCGACTTTCTCCTGTAAGGATGGGGTCTTAAGGTCGGACTTTGTAGGAGGAATGCGACGCCGTTTGGGTTTCTCAGTGCCGCTCAGCCTAGGGCAATGAGGCAGATTAGCATGACATGTAGGACGTGAGAGAACACATTTCCTGGAGCTGTTGGAGTGCTGAGGAAATCTAGCTCTCCCGAGGAAGAGTGCAGTGTGTTGCCCTCCACTCAGCATACACAGAGTGACTGGGAAAGGTTTCCGGGCCTGGATGTTTCTTAGCAGCCCAGTGGAGCCTGCCGGTCCTCGGTGTTCTTGCAGGGAATAGGGTGCCCACGCGAGGTCCTCGCTGTCTTGAAAAGCTTACTAACCTTAAAAGAAAACAGACCTGAAACGAAGGCCTCAAGGCAACTGCTCCAAGCTGAGCTTCGCCAGGCCTAGTCAAGGCTTTACCTTGAGGAAAGGACTCACGTCAAGTTTCCTTTCAGCTCTAGAGCGTCTCAGGAGAAGCTCCCACCCAGGCTATGAAAGCACCCTGTTGATGGAGAGAACACTCGTTCCCTTCCCAGAGCCCTGCCTACAGTGACTAAAAGCACGTCCTAAAACTGTTATTTAGGTAGCTTCAGGGCAGCACGAATGGAGCTTTGAAAATGGGAAAGCAAGGCTTGTGCCATAAGGTCCCCGCTTCCAGCGAACACGCAGCCTAGCTCCTTGTGATTTCTACCAAGTAAATATGCACTCTAGCTACACACTGGTCCCTTCCTTGAATCAAGTGTATTTGGCACGGAGTTCTGCGTGTAGCCAACCGCCTCCCCCAAGGAGCGCTCTAGGTAGGCTATCGGGCTTAGCTTCTTCTAAAACCCTGCAGTGTAAGAGGAAGAACTGTGCTTTGGTTACAGCAGGAACGCAGGCCGACTTTCTCCTGTAAGGATGGGGTCTTAAGGTCGGACTTTGTAGGAGGAATGCGACGCCGTTTGGGTTTCTCAGTGCCGCTCAGCCTAGGGCAATGAGGCAGATTAGCATGACATGTAGGACGTGAGAGAACACATTTCCTGGAGCTGTTGGAGTGCTGAGGAAATCTAGCTCTCCCGAGGAAGAGTGCAGTGTGTTGCCCTCCACTCAGCATACACAGAGTGACTGGGAAAGGTTTCCGGGCCTGGATGTTTCTTAGCAGCCCAGTGGAGCCTGCCGGTCCTCGGTGTTCTTGCAGGGAATAGGGTGCCCACGCGAGGTCCTCGCTGTCTTGAAAAGCTTACTAACCTTAAAAGAAAACAGACCTGAAACGAAGGCCTCAAGGCAACTGCTCCAAGCTGAGCTTCGCCAGGCCTAGTCAAGGCTTTACCTTGAGGAAAGGACTCACGTCAAGTTTCCTTTCAGCTCTAGAGCGTCTCAGGAGAAGCTCCCACCCAGGCTATGAAAGCACCCTGTTGATGGAGAGAACACTCGTTCCCTTCCCAGAGCCCTGCCTACAGTGACTAAAAGCACGTCCTAAAACTGTTATTTAGGTAGCTTCAGGGCAGCACGAATGGAGCTTTGAAAATGGGAAAGCAAGGCTTGTGCCATAAGGTCCCCGCTTCCAGCGAACACGCAGCCTAGCTCCTTGTGATTTCTACCAAGTAAATATGCACTCTAGCTACACACTGGTCCCTTCCTTGAATCAAGTGTATTTGGCACGGAGTTCTGCGTGTAGCCAACCGCCTCCCCCAAGGAGCGCTCTAGGTAGGCTATCGGGCTTAGCTTCTTCTAAAACCCTGCAGTGTAAGAGGAAGAACTGTGCTTTGGTTACAGCAGGAACGCAGGCCGACTTTCTCCTGTAAGGATGGGGTCTTAAGGTCGGACTTTGTAGGAGGAATGCGACGCCGTTTGGGTTTCTCAGTGCCGCTCAGCCTAGGGCAATGAGGCAGATTAGCATGACATGTAGGACGTGAGAGAACACATTTCCTGGAGCTGTTGGAGTGCTGAGGAAATCTAGCTCTCCCGAGGAAGAGTGCAGTGTGTTGCCCTCCACTCAGCATACACAGAGTGACTGGGAAAGGTTTCCGGGCCTGGATGTTTCTTAGCAGCCCAGTGGAGCCTGCCGGTCCTCGGTGTTCTTGCAGGGAATAGGGTGCCCACGCGAGGTCCTCGCTGTCTTGAAAAGCTTACTAACCTTAAAAGAAAACAGACCTGAAACGAAGGCCTCAAGGCAACTGCTCCAAGCTGAGCTTCGGCAGGCCTAGTCAAGGCTTTACCTTGAGGAAAGGACTCACGTCAAGTTTCCTTTCAGCTCTAGAGCGTCTCAGGAGAAGCTCCCACCCAGGCTATGAAAGCACCCTGTTGATGGAGAGAACACTCGTTCCCTTCCCAGAGCCCTGCCTACAGTGACTAAAAGCACGTCCTAAAACTGTTATTTAGGTAGCTTCAGGGCAGCACGAATGGAGCTTTGAAAATGGGAAAGCAAGGCTTGTGCCATAAGGTCCCCGCTTCCAGCGAACACGCAGCCTAGCTCCTTGTGATTTCTACCAAGTAAATATGCACTCTAGCTACACACTGGTCCCTTCCTTGAATCAAGTGTATTTGGCACGGAGTTCTGCGTGTAGCCAACCGCCTCCCCCAAGGAGCGCTCTAGGTAGGCTATCGGGCTTAGCTTCTTCTAAAACCCTGCAGTGTAAGAGGAAGAACTGTGCTTTGGTTACAGCAGGAACGCAGGCCGACTTTCTCCTGTAAGGATGGGGTCTTAAGGTCGGACTTTGTAGGAGGAATGCGACGCCGTTTGGGTTTCTCAGTGCCGCTCAGCCTAGGGCAATGAGGCAGATTAGCATGACATGTAGGACGTGAGAGAACACATTTCCTGGAGCTGTTGGAGTGCTGAGGAAATCTAGCTCTCCCAAGGAAGAGTGCAGTGTGTTGCCCTCCACTCAGCATACACAGAGTGACTGGGAAAGGTTTCCGGGCCTGGATGTTTCTTAGCAGCCCAGTGGAGCCTGCCGGTCCTCGGTGTTCTTGCAGGGAATAGGGTGCCCACGCGAGGTCCTCGCTGTCTTGAAAAGCTTACTAACCTTAAAAGAAAACAGACCTGAAACGAAGGCCTCAAGGCAACTGCTCCAAGCTGAGCTTCGCCAGGCCTAGTCAAGGCTTTACCTTGAGGAAAGGACTCACGTCAAGTTTCCTTTCAGCTCTAGAGCGTCTCAGGAGAAGCTCCCACCCAGGCTATGAAAGCACCCTGTTGATGGAGAGAACACTCGTTCCCTTCCCAGAGCCCTGCCTACAGTGACTAAAAGCACGTCCTAAAACTGTTATTTAGGTAGCTTCAGGGCAGCACGAATGGAGCTTTGAAAATGGGAAAGCAAGGCTTGTGCCATAAGGTCCCCGCTTCCAGCGAACACGCAGCCTAGCTCCTTGTGATTTCTACCAAGTAAATATGCACTCTAGCTACACACTGGTCCCTTCCTTGAATCAAGTGTATTTGGCACGGAGTTCTGCGTGTAGCCAACCGCCTCCCCCAAGGAGCGCTCTAGGTAGGCTATCGGGCTTAGCTTCTTCTAAAACCCTGCAGTGTAAGAGGAAGAACTGTGCTTTGGTTACAGCAGGAACGCAGGCCGACTTTCTCCTGTAAGGATGGGGTCTTAAGGTCTGACTTTGTAGGAGGAATGCGAAGCCGTTTGGGTTTCTCAGTGCCGCTCAGCCTAGGGCAATGAGGCAGATTAGCATGACATGTAGGACGTGAGAGAACACATTTCCTGGAGCTGTTGGAGTGCTGAGGAAATCTAGCTCTCCCAAGGAAGAGTGCAGTGTGTTGCCCTCCACTCAGCATACACAGAGTGACTGGGAAAGGTTTCCGGGCCTGGATGTTTCTTAGCAGCCCAGTGGAGCCTGCCGGTCCTCGGTGTTCTTGCAGGGAATAGGGTGCCCACGCGAGGTCCTCGCTGTCTTGAAAAGCTTACTAACCTTAAAAGAAAACAGACCTGAAACGAAGGCCTCAAGGCAACTGCTCCAAGCTGAGCTTCGCCAGGCCTAGTCAAGGCTTTACCTTGAGGAAAGGACTCACGTCAAGTTTCCTTTCAGCTCTAGAGCGTCTCAGGAGAAGCTCCCACCCAGGCTATGAAAGCACCCTGTTGATGGAGAGAACACTCGTTCCCTTCCCAGAGCCCTGCCTACAGTGACTAAAAGCACGTCCTAAAACTGTTATTTAGGTAGCTTCAGGGCAGCACGAATGGAGCTTTGAAAATGGGAAAGCAAGGCTTGTGCCATAAGGTCCCCGCTTCCAGCGAACACGCAGCCTAGCTCCTTGTGATTTCTACCAAGTAAATATGCACTCTAGCTACACACTGGTCCCTTCCTTGAATCAAGTGTATTTGGCACGGAGTTCTGCGTGTAGCCAACCGCCTCCCCCAAGGAGCGCTCTAGGTAGGCTATCGGGCTTAGCTTCTTCTAAAACCCTGCAGTGTAAGAGGAAGAACTGTGCTTTGGTTACAGCAGGAACGCAGGCCGACTTTCTCCTGTAAGGATGGGGTCTTAAGGTCGGACTTTGTAGGAGGAATGCGACGCCGTTTGGGTTTCTCAGTGCCGCTCAGCCTAGGGCAATGAGGCAGATTAGCATGACATGTAGGACGTGAGAGAACACATTTCCTGGAGCTGTTGGAGTGCTGAGGAAATCTAGCTCTCCCGAGGAAGAGTGCAGTGTGTTGCCCTCCACTCAGCATACACAGAGTGACTGGGAAAGGTTTCCGGGCCTGGATGTTTCTTAGCAGCCCAGTGGAGCCTGCCGGTCCTCGGTGTTCTTGCAGGGAATAGGGTGCCCACGCGAGGTCCTCGCTGTCTTGAAAAGCTTACTAACCTTAAAAGAAAACAGACCTGAAACGAAGGCCTCAAGGCAACTGCTCCAAGCTGAGCTTCGCCAGGCCTAGTCAAGGCTTTACCTTGAGGAAAGGACTCACGTCAAGTTTCCTTTCAGCTCTAGAGCGTCTCAGGAGAAGCTCCCACCCAGGCTATGAAAGCACCCTGTTGATGGAGAGAACACTCGTTCCCTTCCCAGAGCCCTGCCTACAGTGACTAAAAGCACGTCCTAAAACTGTTATTTAGGTAGCTTCAGGGCAGCACGAATGGAGCTTTGAAAATGGGAAAGCAAGGCTTGTGCCATAAGGTCCCCGCTTCCAGCGAACACGCAGCCTAGCTCCTTGTGATTTCTACCAAGTAAATATGCACTCTAGCTACACACTGGTCCCTTCCTTGAATCAAGTGTATTTGGCACGGAGTTCTGCGTGTAGCCAACCGCCTCCCCCAAGGAGCGCTCTAGGTAGGCTATCGGGCTTAGCTTCTTCTAAAACCCTGCAGTGTAAGAGGAAGAACTGTGCTTTGGTTACAGCAGGAACGCAGGCCGACTTTCTCCTGTAAGGATGGGGTCTTAAGGTCGGACTTTGTAGGAGGAATGCGACGCCGTTTGGGTTTCTCAGTGCCGCTCAGCCTAGGGCAATGAGGCAGATTAGCATGACATGTAGGACGTGAGAGAACACATTTCCTGGAGCTGTTGGAGTGCTGAGGAAATCTAGCTCTCCCGAGGAAGAGTGCAGTGTGTTGCCCTCCACTCAGCATACACAGAGTGACTGGGAAAGGTTTCCGGGCCTGGATGTTTCTTAGCAGCCCAGTGGAGCCTGCCGGTCCTCGGTGTTCTTGCAGGGAATAGGGTGCCCACGCGAGGTCCTCGCTGTCTTGAAAAGCTTACTAACCTTAAAAGAAAACAGACCTGAAACGAAGGCCTCAAGGCAACTGCTCCAAGCTGAGCTTCGCCAGGCCTAGTCAAGGCTTTACCTTGAGGAAAGGACTCACGTCAAGTTTCCTTTCAGCTCTAGAGCGTCTCAGGAGAAGCTCCCACCCAGGCTATGAAAGCACCCTGTTGATGGAGAGAACACTCGTTCCCTTCCCAGAGCCCTGCCTACAGTGACTAAAAGCACGTCCTAAAACTGTTATTTAGGTAGCTTCAGGGCAGCACGAATGGAGCTTTGAAAATGGGAAAGCAAGGCTTGTGCCATAAGGTCCCCGCTTCCAGCGAACACGCAGCCTAGCTCCTTGTGATTTCTACCAAGTAAATATGCACTCTAGCTACACACTGGTCCCTTCCTTGAATCAAGTGTATTTGGCACGGAGTTCTGCGTGTAGCCAACCGCCTCCCCCAAGGAGCGCTCTAGGTAGGCTATCGGGCTTAGCTTCTTCTAAAACCCTGCAGTGTAAGAGGAAGAACTGTGCTTTGGTTACAGCAGGAACGCAGGCCGACTTTCTCCTGTAAGGATGGGGTCTTAAGGTCTGACTTTGTAGGAGGAATGCGAAGCCGTTTGGGTTTCTCAGTGCCGCTCAGCCTAGGGCAATGAGGCAGATTAGCATGACATGTAGGACGTGAGAGAACACATTTCCTGGAGCTGTTGGAGTGCTGAGGAAATCTAGCTCTCCCAAGGAAGAGTGCAGTGTGTTGCCCTCCACTCAGCATACACAGAGTGACTGGGAAAGGTTTCCGGGCCTGGATGTTTCTTAGCAGCCCAGTGGAGCCTGCCGGTCCTCGGTGTTCTTGCAGGGAATAGGGTGCCCACGCGAGGTCCTCGCTGTCTTGAAAAGCTTACTAACCTTAAAAGAAAACAGACCTGAAACGAAGGCCTCAAGGCAACTGCTCCAAGCTGAGCTTCGCCAGGCCTAGTCAAGGCTTTACCTTGAGGAAAGGACTCACGTCAAGTTTCCTTTCAGCTCTAGAGCGTCTCAGGAGAAGCTCCCACCCAGGCTATGAAAGCACCCTGTTGATGGAGAGAACACTCGTTCCCTTCCCAGAGCCCTGCCTACAGTGACTAAAAGCACGTCCTAAAACTGTTATTTAGGTAGCTTCAGGGCAGCACGAATGGAGCTTTCAAAATGGGAAAGCAAGGCTTGTGCCATAAGGTCCCCGCTTCCAGCGAACACGCAGCCTAGCTCCTTGTGATTTCTACCAAGTAAATATGCACTCTAGCTACACACTGGTCCCTTCCTTGAATCAAGTGTATTTGGCACGGAGTTCTGCGTGTAGCCAACCGCCTCCCCCAAGGAGCGCTCTAGGTAGGCTATCGGGCTTAGCTTCTTCTAAAACCCTGCAGTGTAAGAGGAAGAACTGTGCTTTGGTTACAGCAGGAACGCAGGCCGACTTTCTCCTGTAAGGATGGGGTCTTAAGGTCGGACTTTGTAGGAGGAATGCGACGCCGTTTGGGTTTCTCAGTGCCGCTCAGCCTAGGGCAATGAGGCAGATTAGCATGACATGTAGGACGTGAGAGAACACATTTCCTGGAGCTGTTGGAGTGCTGAGGAAATCTAGCTCTCCCAAGGAAGAGTGCAGTGTGTTGCCCTCCACTCAGCATACACAGAGTGACTGGGAAAGGTTTCCGGGCCTGGATGTTTCTTAGCAGCCCAGTGGAGCCTGCCGGTCCTCGGTGTTCTTGCAGGGAATAGGGTGCCCACGCGAGGTCCTCGCTGTCTTGAAAAGCTTACTAACCTTAAAAGAAAACAGACCTGAAACGAAGGCCTCAAGGCAACTGCTCCAAGCTGAGCTTCGCCAGGCCTAGTCAAGGCTTTACCTTGAGGAAAGGACTCACGTCAAGTTTCCTTTCAGCTCTAGAGCGTCTCAGGAGAAGCTCCCACCCAGGCTATGAAAGCACCCTGTTGATGGAGAGAACACTCGTTCCCTTCCCAGAGCCCTGCCTACAGTGACTAAAAGCACGTCCTAAAACTGTTATTTAGGTAGCTTCAGGGCAGCACGAATGGAGCTTTCAAAATGGGAAAGCAAGGCTTGTGCCATAAGGTCCCCGCTTCCAGCGAACACGCAGCCTAGCTCCTTGTGATTTCTACCAAGTAAATATGCACTCTAGCTACACACTGGTCCCTTCCTTGAATCAAGTGTATTTGGCACGGAGTTCTGCGTGTAGCCAACCGCCTCCCCCAAGGAGCGCTCTAGGTAGGCTATCGGGCTTAGCTTCTTCTAAAACCCTGCAGTGTAAGAGGAAGAACTGTGCTTTGGTTACAGCAGGAACGCAGGCCGACTTTCTCCTGTAAGGATGGGGTCTTAAGGTCGGACTTTGTAGGAGGAATGCGACGCCGTTTGGGTTTCTCAGTGCCGCTCAGCCTAGGGCAATGAGGCAGATTAGCATGACATGTAGGACGTGAGAGAACACATTTCCTGGAGCTGTTGGAGTGCTGAGGAAATCTAGCTCTCCCGAGGAAGAGTGCAGTGTGTTGCCCTCCACTCAGCATACACAGAGTGACTGGGAAAGGTTTCCGGGCCTGGATGTTTCTTAGCAGCCCAGTGGAGCCTGCCGGTCCTCGGTGTTCTTGCAGGGAATAGGGTGCCCACGCGAGGTCCTCGCTGTCTTGAAAAGCTTACTAACCTTAAAAGAAAACAGACCTGAAACGAAGGCCTCAAGGCAACTGCTCCAAGCTGAGCTTCGCCAGGCCTAGTCAAGGCTTTACCTTGAGGAAAGGACTCACGTCAAGTTTCCTTTCAGCTCTAGAGCGTCTCAGGAGAAGCTCCCACCCAGGCTATGAAAGCACCCTGTTGATGGAGAGAACACTCGTTCCCTTCCCAGAGCCCTGCCTACAGTGACTAAAAGCACGTCCTAAAACTGTTATTTAGGTAGCTTCAGGGCAGCACGAATGGAGCTTTGAAAATGGGAAAGCAAGGCTTGTGCCATAAGGTCCCCGCTTCCAGCGAACACGCAGCCTAGCTCCTTGTGATTTCTACCAAGTAAATATGCACTCTAGCTACACACTGGTCCCTTCCTTGAATCAAGTGTATTTGGCACGGAGTTCTGCGTGTAGCCAACCGCCTCCCCCAAGGAGCGCTCTAGGTAGGCTATCGGGCTTAGCTTCTTCTAAAACCCTGCAGTGTAAGAGGAAGAACTGTGCTTTGGTTACAGCAGGAACGCAGGCCGACTTTCTCCTGTAAGGATGGGGTCTTAAGGTCGGACTTTGTAGGAGGAATGCGACGCCGTTTGGGTTTCTCAGTGCCGCTCAGCCTAGGGCAATGAGGCAGATTAGCATGACATGTAGGACGTGAGAGAACACATTTCCTGGAGCTGTTGGAGTGCTGAGGAAATCTAGCTCTCCCGAGGAAGAGTGCAGTGTGTTGCCCTCCACTCAGCATACACAGAGTGACTGGGAAAGGTTTCCGGGCCTGGATGTTTCTTAGCAGCCCAGTGGAGCCTGCCGGTCCTCGGTGTTCTTGCAGGGAATAGGGTGCCCACGCGAGGTCCTCGCTGTCTTGAAAAGCTTACTAACCTTAAAAGAAAACAGACCTGAAACGAAGGCCTCAAGGCAACTGCTCCAAGCTGAGCTTCGCCAGGCCTAGTCAAGGCTTTACCTTGAGGAAAGGACTCACGTCAAGTTTCCTTTCAGCTCTAGAGCGTCTCAGGAGAAGCTCCCACCCAGGCTATGAAAGCACCCTGTTGATGGAGAGAACACTCGTTCCCTTCCCAGAGCCCTGCCTACAGTGACTAAAAGCACGTCCTAAAACTGTTATTTAGGTAGCTTCAGGGCAGCACGAATGGAGCTTTGAAAATGGGAAAGCAAGGCTTGTGCCATAAGGTCCCCGCTTCCAGCGAACACGCAGCCTAGCTCCTTGTGATTTCTACCAAGTAAATATGCACTCTAGCTACACACTGGTCCCTTCCTTGAATCAAGTGTATTTGGCACGGAGTTCTGCGTGTAGCCAACCGCCTCCCCCAAGGAGCGCTCTAGGTAGGCTATCGGGCTTAGCTTCTTCTAAAACCCTGCAGTGTAAGAGGAAGAACTGTGCTTTGGTTACAGCAGGAACGCAGGCCGACTTTCTCCTGTAAGGATGGGGTCTTAAGGTCGGACTTTGTAGGAGGAATGCGACGCCGTTTGGGTTTCTCAGTGCCGCTCAGCCTAGGGCAATGAGGCAGATTAGCATGACATGTAGGACGTGAGAGAACACATTTCCTGGAGCTGTTGGAGTGCTGAGGAAATCTAGCTCTCCCGAGGAAGAGTGCAGTGTGTTGCCCTCCACTCAGCATACACAGAGTGACTGGGAAAGGTTTCCGGGCCTGGATGTTTCTTAGCAGCCCAGTGGAGCCTGCCGGTCCTCGGTGTTCTTGCAGGGAATAGGGTGCCCACGCGAGGTCCTCGCTGTCTTGAAAAGCTTACTAACCTTAAAAGAAAACAGACCTGAAACGAAGGCCTCAAGGCAACTGCTCCAAGCTGAGCTTCGCCAGGCCTAGTCAAGGCTTTACCTTGAGGAAAGGACTCACGTCAAGTTTCCTTTCAGCTCTAGAGCGTCTCAGGAGAAGCTCCCACCCAGGCTATGAAAGCACCCTGTTGATGGAGAGAACACTCGTTCCCTTCCCAGAGCCCTGCCTACAGTGACTAAAAGCACGTCCTAAAACTGTTATTTAGGTAGCTTCAGGGCAGCACGAATGGAGCTTTGAAAATGGGAAAGCAAGGCTTGTGCCATAAGGTCCCCGCTTCCAGCGAACACGCAGCCTAGCTCCTTGTGATTTCTACCAAGTAAATATGCACTCTAGCTACACACTGGTCCCTTCCTTGAATCAAGTGTATTTGGCACGGAGTTCTGCGTGTAGCCAACCGCCTCCCCCAAGGAGCGCTCTAGGTAGGCTATCGGGCTTAGCTTCTTCTAAAACCCTGCAGTGTAAGAGGAAGAACTGTGCTTTGGTTACAGCAGGAACGCAGGCCGACTTTCTCCTGTAAGGATGGGGTCTTAAGGTCTGACTTTGTAGGAGGAATGCGACGCCGTTTGGGTTTCTCAGTGCCGCTCAGCCTAGGGCAATGAGGCAGATTAGCATGACATGTAGGACGTGAGAGAACACATTTCCTGGAGCTGTTGGAGTGCTGAGGAAATCTAGCTCTCCCGAGGAAGAGTGCAGTGTGTTGCCCTCCACTCAGCATACACAGAGTGACTGGGAAAGGTTTCCGGGCCTGGATGTTTCTTAGCAGCCCAGTGGAGCCTGCCGGTCCTCGGTGTTCTTGCAGGGAATAGGGTGCCCACGCGAGGTCCTCGCTGTCTTGAAAAGCTTACTAACCTTAAAAGAAAACAGACCTGAAACGAAGGCCTCAAGGCAACTGCTCCAAGCTGAGCTTCGGCAGGCCTAGTCAAGGCTTTACCTTGAGGAAAGGACTCACGTCAAGTTTCCTTTCAGCTCTAGAGCGTCTCAGGAGAAGCTCCCACCCAGGCTATGAAAGCACCCTGTTGATGGAGAGAACACTCGTTCCCTTCCCAGAGCCCTGCCTACAGTGACTAAAAGCACGTCCTAAAACTGTTATTTAGGTAGCTTCAGGGCAGCACGAATGGAGCTTTGAAAATGGGAAAGCAAGGCTTGTGCCATAAGGTCCCCGCTTCCAGCGAACACGCAGCCTAGCTCCTTGTGATTTCTACCAAGTAAATATGCACTCTAGCTACACACTGGTCCCTTCCTTGAATCAAGTGTATTTGGCACGGAGTTCTGCGTGTAGCCAACCGCCTCCCCCAAGGAGCGCTCTAGGTAGGCTATCGGGCTTAGCTTCTTCTAAAACCCTGCAGTGTAAGAGGAAGAACTGTGCTTTGGTTACAGCAGGAACGCAGGCCGACTTTCTCCTGTAAGGATGGGGTCTTAAGGTCTGACTTTGTAGGAGGAATGCGACGCCGTTTGGGTTTCTCAGTGCCGCTCAGCCTAGGGCAATGAGGCAGATTAGCATGACATGTAGGACGTGAGAGAACACATTTCCTGGAGCTGTTGGAGTGCTGAGGAAATCTAGCTCTCCCGAGGAAGAGTGCAGTGTGTTGCCCTCCACTCAGCATACACAGAGTGACTGGGAAAGGTTTCCGGGCCTGGATGTTTCTTAGCAGCCCAGTGGAGCCTGCCGGTCCTCGGTGTTCTTGCAGGGAATAGGGTGCCCACGCGAGGTCCTCGCTGTCTTGAAAAGCTTACTAACCTTAAAAGAAAACAGACCTGAAACGAAGGCCTCAAGGCAACTGCTCCAAGCTGAGCTTCGCCAGGCCTAGTCAAGGCTTTACCTTGAGGAAAGGACTCACGTCAAGTTTCCTTTCAGCTCTAGAGCGTCTCAGGAGAAGCTCCCACCCAGGCTATGAAAGCACCCTGTTGATGGAGAGAACACTCGTTCCCTTCCCAGAGCCCTGCCTACAGTGACTAAAAGCACGTCCTAAAACTGTTATTTAGGTAGCTTCAGGGCAGCACGAATGGAGCTTTGAAAATGGGAAAGCAAGGCTTGTGCCATAAGGTCCCCGCTTCCAGCGAACACGCAGCCTAGCTCCTTGTGATTTCTACCAAGTAAATATGCACTCTAGCTACACACTGGTCCCTTCCTTGAATCAAGTGTATTTGGCACGGAGTTCTGCGTGTAGCCAACCGCCTCCCCCAAGGAGCGCTCTAGGTAGGCTATCGGGCTTAGCTTCTTCTAAAACCCTGCAGTGTAAGAGGAAGAACTGTGCTTTGGTTACAGCAGGAACGCAGGCCGACTTTCTCCTGTAAGGATGGGGTCTTAAGGTCGGACTTTGTAGGAGGAATGCGACGCCGTTTGGGTTTCTCAGTGCCGCTCAGCCTAGGGCAATGAGGCAGATTAGCATGACATGTAGGACGTGAGAGAACACATTTCCTGGAGCTGTTGGAGTGCTGAGGAAATCTAGCTCTCCCGAGGAAGAGTGCAGTGTGTTGCCCTCCACTCAGCATACACAGAGTGACTGGGAAAGGTTTCCGGGCCTGGATGTTTCTTAGCAGCCCAGTGGAGCCTGCCGGTCCTCGGTGTTCTTGCAGGGAATAGGGTGCCCACGCGAGGTCCTCGCTGTCTTGAAAAGCTTACTAACCTTAAAAGAAAACAGACCTGAAACGAAGGCCTCAAGGCAACTGCTCCAAGCTGAGCTTCGGCAGGCCTAGTCAAGGCTTTACCTTGAGGAAAGGACTCACGTCAAGTTTCCTTTCAGCTCTAGAGCGTCTCAGGAGAAGCTCCCACCCAGGCTATGAAAGCACCCTGTTGATGGAGAGAACACTCGTTCCCTTCCCAGAGCCCTGCCTACAGTGACTAAAAGCACGTCCTAAAACTGTTATTTAGGTAGCTTCAGGGCAGCACGAATGGAGCTTTGAAAATGGGAAAGCAAGGCTTGTGCCATAAGGTCCCCGCTTCCAGCGAACACGCAGCCTAGCTCCTTGTGATTTCTACCAAGTAAATATGCACTCTAGCTACACACTGGTCCCTTCCTTGAATCAAGTGTATTTGGCACGGAGTTCTGCGTGTAGCCAACCGCCTCCCCCAAGGAGCGCTCTAGGTAGGCTATCGGGCTTAGCTTCTTCTAAAACCCTGCAGTGTAAGAGGAAGAACTGTGCTTTGGTTACAGCAGGAACGCAGGCCGACTTTCTCCTGTAAGGATGGGGTCTTAAGGTCTGACTTTGTAGGAGGAATGCGACGCCGTTTGGGTTTCTCAGTGCCGCTCAGCCTAGGGCAATGAGGCAGATTAGCATGACATGTAGGACGTGAGAGAACACATTTCCTGGAGCTGTTGGAGTGCTGAGGAAATCTAGCTCTCCCGAGGAAGAGTGCAGTGTGTTGCCCTCCACTCAGCATACACAGAGTGACTGGGAAAGGTTTCCGGGCCTGGATGTTTCTTAGCAGCCCAGTGGAGCCTGCCGGTCCTCGGTGTTCTTGCAGGGAATAGGGTGCCCACGCGAGGTCCTCGCTGTCTTGAAAAGCTTACTAACCTTAAAAGAAAACAGACCTGAAACGAAGGCCTCAAGGCAACTGCTCCAAGCTGAGCTTCGGCAGGCCTAGTCAAGGCTTTACCTTGAGGAAAGGACTCACGTCAAGTTTCCTTTCAGCTCTAGAGCGTCTCAGGAGAAGCTCCCACCCAGGCTATGAAAGCACCCTGTTGATGGAGAGAACACTCGTTCCCTTCCCAGAGCCCTGCCTACAGTGACTAAAAGCACGTCCTAAAACTGTTATTTAGGTAGCTTCAGGGCAGCACGAATGGAGCTTTCAAAATGGGAAAGCAAGGCTTGTGCCATAAGGTCCCCGCTTCCAGCGAACACGCAGCCTAGCTCCTTGTGATTTCTACCAAGTAAATATGCACTCTAGCTACACACTGGTCCCTTCCTTGAATCAAGTGTATTTGGCACGGAGTTCTGCGTGTAGCCAACCGCCTCCCCCAAGGAGCGCTCTAGGTAGGCTATCGGGCTTAGCTTCTTCTAAAACCCTGCAGTGTAAGAGGAAGAACTGTGCTTTGGTTACAGCAGGAACGCAGGCCGACTTTCTCCTGTAAGGATGGGGTCTTAAGGTCTGACTTTGTAGGAGGAATGCGACGCCGTTTGGGTTTCTCAGTGCCGCTCAGCCTAGGGCAATGAGGCAGATTAGCATGACATGTAGGACGTGAGAGAACACATTTCCTGGAGCTGTTGGAGTGCTGAGGAAATCTAGCTCTCCCGAGGAAGAGTGCAGTGTGTTGCCCTCCACTCAGCATACACAGAGTGACTGGGAAAGGTTTCCGGGCCTGGATGTTTCTTAGCAGCCCAGTGGAGCCTGCCGGTCCTCGGTGTTCTTGCAGGGAATAGGGTGCCCACGCGAGGTCCTCGCTGTCTTGAAAAGCTTACTAACCTTAAAAGAAAACAGACCTGAAACGAAGGCCTCAAGGCAACTGCTCCAAGCTGAGCTTCGCCAGGCCTAGTCAAGGCTTTACCTTGAGGAAAGGACTCACGTCAAGTTTCCTTTCAGCTCTAGAGCGTCTCAGGAGAAGCTCCCACCCAGGCTATGAAAGCACCCTGTTGATGGAGAGAACACTCGTTCCCTTCCCAGAGCCCTGCCTACAGTGACTAAAAGCACGTCCTAAAACTGTTATTTAGGTAGCTTCAGGGCAGCACGAATGGAGCTTTCAAAATGGGAAAGCAAGGCTTGTGCCATAAGGTCCCCGCTTCCAGCGAACACGCAGCCTAGCTCCTTGTGATTTCTACCAAGTAAATATGCACTCTAGCTACACACTGGTCCCTTCCTTGAATCAAGTGTATTTGGCACGGAGTTCTGCGTGTAGCCAACCGCCTCCCCCAAGGAGCGCTCTAGGTAGGCTATCGGGCTTAGCTTCTTCTAAAACCCTGCAGTGTAAGAGGAAGAACTGTGCTTTGGTTACAGCAGGAACGCAGGCCGACTTTCTCCTGTAAGGATGGGGTCTTAAGGTCTGACTTTGTAGGAGGAATGCGACGCCGTTTGGGTTTCTCAGTGCCGCTCAGCCTAGGGCAATGAGGCAGATTAGCATGACATGTAGGACGTGAGAGAACACATTTCCTGGAGCTGTTGGAGTGCTGAGGAAATCTAGCTCTCCCGAGGAAGAGTGCAGTGTGTTGCCCTCCACTCAGCATACACAGAGTGACTGGGAAAGGTTTCCGGGCCTGGATGTTTCTTAGCAGCCCAGTGGAGCCTGCCGGTCCTCGGTGTTCTTGCAGGGAATAGGGTGCCCACGCGAGGTCCTCGCTGTCTTGAAAAGCTTACTAACCTTAAAAGAAAACAGACCTGAAACGAAGGCCTCAAGGCAACTGCTCCAAGCTGAGCTTCGCCAGGCCTAGTCAAGGCTTTACCTTGAGGAAAGGACTCACGTCAAGTTTCCTTTCAGCTCTAGAGCGTCTCAGGAGAAGCTCCCACCCAGGCTATGAAAGCACCCTGTTGATGGAGAGAACACTCGTTCCCTTCCCAGAGCCCTGCCTACAGTGACTAAAAGCACGTCCTAAAACTGTTATTTAGGTAGCTTCAGGGCAGCACGAATGGAGCTTTCAAAATGGGAAAGCAAGGCTTGTGCCATAAGGTCCCCGCTTCCAGCGAACACGCAGCCTAGCTCCTTGTGATTTCTACCAAGTAAATATGCACTCTAGCTACACACTGGTCCCTTCCTTGAATCAAGTGTATTTGGCACGGAGTTCTGCGTGTAGCCAACCGCCTCCCCCAAGGAGCGCTCTAGGTAGGCTATCGGGCTTAGCTTCTTCTAAAACCCTGCAGTGTAAGAGGAAGAACTGTGCTTTGGTTACAGCAGGAACGCAGGCCGACTTTCTCCTGTAAGGATGGGGTCTTAAGGTCTGACTTTGTAGGAGGAATGCGACGCCGTTTGGGTTTCTCAGTGCCGCTCAGCCTAGGGCAATGAGGCAGATTAGCATGACATGTAGGACGTGAGAGAACACATTTCCTGGAGCTGTTGGAGTGCTGAGGAAATCTAGCTCTCCCGAGGAAGAGTGCAGTGTGTTGCCCTCCACTCAGCATACACAGAGTGACTGGGAAAGGTTTCCGGGCCTGGATGTTTCTTAGCAGCCCAGTGGAGCCTGCCGGTCCTCGGTGTTCTTGCAGGGAATAGGGTGCCCACGCGAGGTCCTCGCTGTCTTGAAAAGCTTACTAACCTTAAAAGAAAACAGACCTGAAACGAAGGCCTCAAGGCAACTGCTCCAAGCTGAGCTTCGGCAGGCCTAGTCAAGGCTTTACCTTGAGGAAAGGACTCACGTCAAGTTTCCTTTCAGCTCTAGAGCGTCTCAGGAGAAGCTCCCACCCAGGCTATGAAAGCACCCTGTTGATGGAGAGAACACTCGTTCCCTTCCCAGAGCCCTGCCTACAGTGACTAAAAGCACGTCCTAAAACTGTTATTTAGGTAGCTTCAGGGCAGCACGAATGGAGCTTTGAAAATGGGAAAGCAAGGCTTGTGCCATAAGGTCCCCGCTTCCAGCGAACACGCAGCCTAGCTCCTTGTGATTTCTACCAAGTAAATATGCACTCTAGCTACACACTGGTCCCTTCCTTGAATCAAGTGTATTTGGCACGGAGTTCTGCGTGTAGCCAACCGCCTCCCCCAAGGAGCGCTCTAGGTAGGCTATCGGGCTTAGCTTCTTCTAAAACCCTGCAGTGTAAGAGGAAGAACTGTGCTTTGGTTACAGCAGGAACGCAGGCCGACTTTCTCCTGTAAGGATGGGGTCTTAAGGTCGGACTTTGTAGGAGGAATGCGACGCCGTTTGGGTTTCTCAGTGCCGCTCAGCCTAGGGCAATGAGGCAGATTAGCATGACATGTAGGACGTGAGAGAACACATTTCCTGGAGCTGTTGGAGTGCTGAGGAAATCTAGCTCTCCCGAGGAAGAGTGCAGTGTGTTGCCCTCCACTCAGCATACACAGAGTGACTGGGAAAGGTTTCCGGGCCTGGATGTTTCTTAGCAGCCCAGTGGAGCCTGCCGGTCCTCGGTGTTCTTGCAGGGAATAGGGTGCCCACGCGAGGTCCTCGCTGTCTTGAAAAGCTTACTAACCTTAAAAGAAAACAGACCTGAAACGAAGGCCTCAAGGCAACTGCTCCAAGCTGAGCTTCGGCAGGCCTAGTCAAGGCTTTACCTTGAGGAAAGGACTCACGTCAAGTTTCCTTTCAGCTCTAGAGCGTCTCAGGAGAAGCTCCCACCCAGGCTATGAAAGCACCCTGTTGATGGAGAGAACACTCGTTCCCTTCCCAGAGCCCTGCCTACAGTGACTAAAAGCACGTCCTAAAACTGTTATTTAGGTAGCTTCAGGGCAGCACGAATGGAGCTTTCAAAATGGGAAAGCAAGGCTTGTGCCATAAGGTCCCCGCTTCCAGCGAACACGCAGCCTAGCTCCTTGTGATTTCTACCAAGTAAATATGCACTCTAGCTACACACTGGTCCCTTCCTTGAATCAAGTGTATTTGGCACGGAGTTCTGCGTGTAGCCAACCGCCTCCCCCAAGGAGCGCTCTAGGTAGGCTATCGGGCTTAGCTTCTTCTAAAACCCTGCAGTGTAAGAGGAAGAACTGTGCTTTGGTTACAGCAGGAACGCAGGCCGACTTTCTCCTGTAAGGATGGGGTCTTAAGGTCGGACTTTGTAGGAGGAATGCGACGCCGTTTGGGTTTCTCAGTGCCGCTCAGCCTAGGGCAATGAGGCAGATTAGCATGACATGTAGGACGTGAGAGAACACATTTCCTGGAGCTGTTGGAGTGCTGAGGAAATCTAGCTCTCCCGAGGAAGAGTGCAGTGTGTTGCCCTCCACTCAGCATACACAGAGTGACTGGGAAAGGTTTCCGGGCCTGGATGTTTCTTAGCAGCCCAGTGGAGCCTGCCGGTCCTCGGTGTTCTTGCAGGGAATAGGGTGCCCACGCGAGGTCCTCGCTGTCTTGAAAAGCTTACTAACCTTAAAAGAAAACAGACCTGAAACGAAGGCCTCAAGGCAACTGCTCCAAGCTGAGCTTCGGCAGGCCTAGTCAAGGCTTTACCTTGAGGAAAGGACTCACGTCAAGTTTCCTTTCAGCTCTAGAGCGTCTCAGGAGAAGCTCCCACCCAGGCTATGAAAGCACCCTGTTGATGGAGAGAACACTCGTTCCCTTCCCAGAGCCCTGCCTACAGTGACTAAAAGCACGTCCTAAAACTGTTATTTAGGTAGCTTCAGGGCAGCACGAATGGAGCTTTCAAAATGGGAAAGCAAGGCTTGTGCCATAAGGTCCCCGCTTCCAGCGAACACGCAGCCTAGCTCCTTGTGATTTCTACCAAGTAAATATGCACTCTAGCTACACACTGGTCCCTTCCTTGAATCAAGTGTATTTGGCACGGAGTTCTGCGTGTAGCCAACCGCCTCCCCCAAGGAGCGCTCTAGGTAGGCTATCGGGCTTAGCTTCTTCTAAAACCCTGCAGTGTAAGAGGAAGAACTGTGCTTTGGTTACAGCAGGAACGCAGGCCGACTTTCTCCTGTAAGGATGGGGTCTTAAGGTCGGACTTTGTAGGAGGAATGCGACGCCGTTTGGGTTTCTCAGTGCCGCTCAGCCTAGGGCAATGAGGCAGATTAGCATGACATGTAGGACGTGAGAGAACACATTTCCTGGAGCTGTTGGAGTGCTGAGGAAATCTAGCTCTCCCGAGGAAGAGTGCAGTGTGTTGCCCTCCACTCAGCATACACAGAGTGACTGGGAAAGGTTTCCGGGCCTGGATGTTTCTTAGCAGCCCAGTGGAGCCTGCCGGTCCTCGGTGTTCTTGCAGGGAATAGGGTGCCCACGCGAGGTCCTCGCTGTCTTGAAAAGCTTACTAACCTTAAAAGAAAACAGACCTGAAACGAAGGCCTCAAGGCAACTGCTCCAAGCTGAGCTTCGGCAGGCCTAGTCAAGGCTTTACCTTGAGGAAAGGACTCACGTCAAGTTTCCTTTCAGCTCTAGAGCGTCTCAGGAGAAGCTCCCACCCAGGCTATGAAAGCACCCTGTTGATGGAGAGAACACTCGTTCCCTTCCCAGAGCCCTGCCTACAGTGACTAAAAGCACGTCCTAAAACTGTTATTTAGGTAGCTTCAGGGCAGCACGAATGGAGCTTTCAAAATGGGAAAGCAAGGCTTGTGCCATAAGGTCCCCGCTTCCAGCGAACACGCAGCCTAGCTCCTTGTGATTTCTACCAAGTAAATATGCACTCTAGCTACACACTGGTCCCTTCCTTGAATCAAGTGTATTTGGCACGGAGTTCTGCGTGTAGCCAACCGCCTCCCCCAAGGAGCGCTCTAGGTAGGCTATCGGGCTTAGCTTCTTCTAAAACCCTGCAGTGTAAGAGGAAGAACTGTGCTTTGGTTACAGCAGGAACGCAGGCCGACTTTCTCCTGTAAGGATGGGGTCTTAAGGTCGGACTTTGTAGGAGGAATGCGAAGCCGTTTGGGTTTCTCAGTGCCGCTCAGCCTAGGGCAATGAGGCAGATTAGCATGACATGTAGGACGTGAGAGAACACATTTCCTGGAGCTGTTGGAGTGCTGAGGAAATCTAGCTCTCCCGAGGAAGAGTGCAGTGTGTTGCCCTCCACTCAGCATACACAGAGTGACTGGGAAAGGTTTCCGGGCCTGGATGTTTCTTAGCAGCCCAGTGGAGCCTGCCGGTCCTCGGTGTTCTTGCAGGGAATAGGGTGCCCACGCGAGGTCCTCGCTGTCTTGAAAAGCTTACTAACCTTAAAAGAAAACAGACCTGAAACGAAGGCCTCAAGGCAACTGCTCCAAGCTGAGCTTCGGCAGGCCTAGTCAAGGCTTTACCTTGAGGAAAGGACTCACGTCAAGTTTCCTTTCAGCTCTAGAGCGTCTCAGGAGAAGCTCCCACCCAGGCTATGAAAGCACCCTGTTGATGGAGAGAACACTCGTTCCCTTCCCAGAGCCCTGCCTACAGTGACTAAAAGCACGTCCTAAAACTGTTATTTAGGTAGCTTCAGGGCAGCACGAATGGAGCTTTCAAAATGGGAAAGCAAGGCTTGTGCCATAAGGTCCCCGCTTCCAGCGAACACGCAGCCTAGCTCCTTGTGATTTCTACCAAGTAAATATGCACTCTAGCTACACACTGGTCCCTTCCTTGAATCAAGTGTATTTGGCACGGAGTTCTGCGTGTAGCCAACCGCCTCCCCCAAGGAGCGCTCTAGGTAGGCTATCGGGCTTAGCTTCTTCTAAAACCCTGCAGTGTAAGAGGAAGAACTGTGCTTTGGTTACAGCAGGAACGCAGGCCGACTTTCTCCTGTAAGGATGGGGTCTTAAGGTCGGACTTTGTAGGAGGAATGCGAAGCCGTTTGGGTTTCTCAGTGCCGCTCAGCCTAGGGCAATGAGGCAGATTAGCATGACATGTAGGACGTGAGAGAACACATTTCCTGGAGCTGTTGGAGTGCTGAGGAAATCTAGCTCTCCCGAGGAAGAGTGCAGTGTGTTGCCCTCCACTCAGCATACACAGAGTGACTGGGAAAGGTTTCCGGGCCTGGATGTTTCTTAGCAGCCCAGTGGAGCCTGCCGGTCCTCGGTGTTCTTGCAGGGAATAGGGTGCCCACGCGAGGTCCTCGCTGTCTTGAAAAGCTTACTAACCTTAAAAGAAAACAGACCTGAAACGAAGGCCTCAAGGCAACTGCTCCAAGCTGAGCTTCGGCAGGCCTAGTCAAGGCTTTACCTTGAGGAAAGGACTCACGTCAAGTTTCCTTTCAGCTCTAGAGCGTCTCAGGAGAAGCTCCCACCCAGGCTATGAAAGCACCCTGTTGATGGAGAGAACACTCGTTCCCTTCCCAGAGCCCTGCCTACAGTGACTAAAAGCACGTCCTAAAACTGTTATTTAGGTAGCTTCAGGGCAGCACGAATGGAGCTTTCAAAATGGGAAAGCAAGGCTTGTGCCATAAGGTCCCCGCTTCCAGCGAACACGCAGCCTAGCTCCTTGTGATTTCTACCAAGTAAATATGCACTCTAGCTACACACTGGTCCCTTCCTTGAATCAAGTGTATTTGGCACGGAGTTCTGCGTGTAGCCAACCGCCTCCCCCAAGGAGCGCTCTAGGTAGGCTATCGGGCTTAGCTTCTTCTAAAACCCTGCAGTGTAAGAGGAAGAACTGTGCTTTGGTTACAGCAGGAACGCAGGCCGACTTTCTCCTGTAAGGATGGGGTCTTAAGGTCGGACTTTGTAGGAGGAATGCGAAGCCGTTTGGGTTTCTCAGTGCCGCTCAGCCTAGGGCAATGAGGCAGATTAGCATGACATGTAGGACGTGAGAGAACACATTTCCTGGAGCTGTTGGAGTGCTGAGGAAATCTAGCTCTCCCAAGGAAGAGTGCAGTGTGTTGCCCTCCACTCAGCATACACAGAGTGACTGGGAAAGGTTTCCGGGCCTGGATGTTTCTTAGCAGCCCAGTGGAGCCTGCCGGTCCTCGGTGTTCTTGCAGGGAATAGGGTGCCCACGCGAGGTCCTCGCTGTCTTGAAAAGCTTACTAACCTTAAAAGAAAACAGACCTGAAACGAAGGCCTCAAGGCAACTGCTCCAAGCTGAGCTTCGCCAGGCCTAGTCAAGGCTTTACCTTGAGGAAAGGACTCACGTCAAGTTTCCTTTCAGCTCTAGAGCGTCTCAGGAGAAGCTCCCACCCAGGCTATGAAAGCACCCTGTTGATGGAGAGAACACTCGTTCCCTTCCCAGAGCCCTGCCTACAGTGACTAAAAGCACGTCCTAAAACTGTTATTTAGGTAGCTTCAGGGCAGCACGAATGGAGCTTTCAAAATGGGAAAGCAAGGCTTGTGCCATAAGGTCCCCGCTTCCAGCGAACACGCAGCCTAGCTCCTTGTGATTTCTACCAAGTAAATATGCACTCTAGCTACACACTGGTCCCTTCCTTGAATCAAGTGTATTTGGCACGGAGTTCTGCGTGTAGCCAACCGCCTCCCCCAAGGAGCGCTCTAGGTAGGCTATCGGGCTTAGCTTCTTCTAAAACCCTGCAGTGTAAGAGGAAGAACTGTGCTTTGGTTACAGCAGGAACGCAGGCCGACTTTCTCCTGTAAGGATGGGGTCTTAAGGTCGGACTTTGTAGGAGGAATGCGAAGCCGTTTGGGTTTCTCAGTGCCGCTCAGCCTAGGGCAATGAGGCAGATTAGCATGACATGTAGGACGTGAGAGAACACATTTCCTGGAGCTGTTGGAGTGCTGAGGAAATCTAGCTCTCCCAAGGAAGAGTGCAGTGTGTTGCCCTCCACTCAGCATACACAGAGTGACTGGGAAAGGTTTCCGGGCCTGGATGTTTCTTAGCAGCCCAGTGGAGCCTGCCGGTCCTCGGTGTTCTTGCAGGGAATAGGGTGCCCACGCGAGGTCCTCGCTGTCTTGAAAAGCTTACTAACCTTAAAAGAAAACAGACCTGAAACGAAGGCCTCAAGGCAACTGCTCCAAGCTGAGCTTCGCCAGGCCTAGTCAAGGCTTTACCTTGAGGAAAGGACTCACGTCAAGTTTCCTTTCAGCTCTAGAGCGTCTCAGGAGAAGCTCCCACCCAGGCTATGAAAGCACCCTGTTGATGGAGAGAACACTCGTTCCCTTCCCAGAGCCCTGCCTACAGTGACTAAAAGCACGTCCTAAAACTGTTATTTAGGTAGCTTCAGGGCAGCACGAATGGAGCTTTCAAAATGGGAAAGCAAGGCTTGTGCCATAAGGTCCCCGCTTCCAGCGAACACGCAGCCTAGCTCCTTGTGATTTCTACCAAGTAAATATGCACTCTAGCTACACACTGGTCCCTTCCTTGAATCAAGTGTATTTGGCACGGAGTTCTGCGTGTAGCCAACCGCCTCCCCCAAGGAGCGCTCTAGGTAGGCTATCGGGCTTAGCTTCTTCTAAAACCCTGCAGTGTAAGAGGAAGAACTGTGCTTTGGTTACAGCAGGAACGCAGGCCGACTTTCTCCTGTAAGGATGGGGTCTTAAGGTCGGACTTTGTAGGAGGAATGCGAAGCCGTTTGGGTTTCTCGTTGCCGCTCAGCCTAGGGCAATGAGGCAGATTAGCATGACATGTAGGACGTGAGAGAACACATTTCCTGGAGCTGTTGGAGTGCTGAGGAAATCTAGCTCTCCCAAGGAAGAGTGCAGTGTGTTGCCCTCCACTCAGCATACACAGAGTGACTGGGAAAGGTTTCCGGGCCTGGATGTTTCTTAGCAGCCCAGTGGAGCCTGCCGGTCCTCGGTGTTCTTGCAGGGAATAGGGTGCCCACGCGAGGTCCTCGCTGTCTTGAAAAGCTTACTAACCTTAAAAGAAAACAGACCTGAAACGAAGGCCTCAAGGCAACTGCTCCAAGCTGAGCTTCGCCAGGCCTAGTCAAGGCTTTACCTTGAGGAAAGGACTCACGTCAAGTTTCCTTTCAGCTCTAGAGCGTCTCAGGAGAAGCTCCCACCCAGGCTATGAAAGCACCCTGTTGATGGAGAGAACACTCGTTCCCTTCCCAGAGCCCTGCCTACAGTGACTAAAAGCACGTCCTAAAACTGTTATTTAGGTAGCTTCAGGGCAGCACGAATGGAGCTTTGAAAATGGGAAAGCAAGGCTTGTGCCATAAGGTCCCCGCTTCCAGCGAACACGCAGCCTAGCTCCTTGTGATTTCTACCAAGTAAATATGCACTCTAGCTACACACTGGTCCCTTCCTTGAATCAAGTGTATTTGGCACGGAGTTCTGCGTGTAGCCAACCGCCTCCCCCAAGGAGCGCTCTAGGTAGGCTATCGGGCTTAGCTTCTTCTAAAACCCTGCAGTGTAAGAGGAAGAACTGTGCTTTGGTTACAGCAGGAACGCAGGCCGACTTTCTCCTGTAAGGATGGGGTCTTAAGGTCTGACTTTGTAGGAGGAATGCGAAGCCGTTTGGGTTTCTCGTTGCCGCTCAGCCTAGGGCAATGAGGCAGATTAGCATGACATGTAGGACGTGAGAGAACACATTTCCTGGAGCTGTTGGAGTGCTGAGGAAATCTAGCTCTCCCAAGGAAGAGTGCAGTGTGTTGCCCTCCACTCAGCATACACAGAGTGACTGGGAAAGGTTTCCGGGCCTGGATGTTTCTTAGCAGCCCAGTGGAGCCTGCCGGTCCTCGGTGTTCTTGCAGGGAATAGGGTGCCCACGCGAGGTCCTCGCTGTCTTGAAAAGCTTACTAACCTTAAAAGAAAACAGACCTGAAACGAAGGCCTCAAGGCAACTGCTCCAAGCTGAGCTTCGCCAGGCCTAGTCAAGGCTTTACCTTGAGGAAAGGACTCACGTCAAGTTTCCTTTCAGCTCTAGAGCGTCTCAGGAGAAGCTCCCACCCAGGCTATGAAAGCACCCTGTTGATGGAGAGAACACTCGTTCCCTTCCCAGAGCCCTGCCTACAGTGACTAAAAGCACGTCCTAAAACTGTTATTTAGGTAGCTTCAGGGCAGCACGAATGGAGCTTTCAAAATGGGAAAGCAAGGCTTGTGCCATAAGGTCCCCGCTTCCAGCGAACACGCAGCCTAGCTCCTTGTGATTTCTACCAAGTAAATATGCACTCTAGCTACACACTGGTCCCTTCCTTGAATCAAGTGTATTTGGCACGGAGTTCTGCGTGTAGCCAACCGCCTCCCCCAAGGAGCGCTCTAGGTAGGCTATCGGGCTTAGCTTCTTCTAAAACCCTGCAGTGTAAGAGGAAGAACTGTGCTTTGGTTACAGCAGGAACGCAGGCCGACTTTCTCCTGTAAGGATGGGGTCTTAAGGTCGGACTTTGTAGGAGGAATGCGAAGCCGTTTGGGTTTCTCGTTGCCGCTCAGCCTAGGGCAATGAGGCAGATTAGCATGACATGTAGGACGTGAGAGAACACATTTCCTGGAGCTGTTGGAGTGCTGAGGAAATCTAGCTCTCCCAAGGAAGAGTGCAGTGTGTTGCCCTCCACTCAGCATACACAGAGTGACTGGGAAAGGTTTCCGGGCCTGGATGTTTCTTAGCAGCCCAGTGGAGCCTGCCGGTCCTCGGTGTTCTTGCAGGGAATAGGGTGCCCACGCGAGGTCCTCGCTGTCTTGAAAAGCTTACTAACCTTAAAAGAAAACAGACCTGAAACGAAGGCCTCAAGGCAACTGCTCCAAGCTGAGCTTCGCCAGGCCTAGTCAAGGCTTTACCTTGAGGAAAGGACTCACGTCAAGTTTCCTTTCAGCTCTAGAGCGTCTCAGGAGAAGCTCCCACCCAGGCTATGAAAGCACCCTGTTGATGGAGAGAACACTCGTTCCCTTCCCAGAGCCCTGCCTACAGTGACTAAAAGCACGTCCTAAAACTGTTATTTAGGTAGCTTCAGGGCAGCACGAATGGAGCTTTCAAAATGGGAAAGCAAGGCTTGTGCCATAAGGTCCCCGCTTCCAGCGAACACGCAGCCTAGCTCCTTGTGATTTCTACCAAGTAAATATGCACTCTAGCTACACACTGGTCCCTTCCTTGAATCAAGTGTATTTGGCACGGAGTTCTGCGTGTAGCCAACCGCCTCCCCCAAGGAGCGCTCTAGGTAGGCTATCGGGCTTAGCTTCTTCTAAAACCCTGCAGTGTAAGAGGAAGAACTGTGCTTTGGTTACAGCAGGAACGCAGGCCGACTTTCTCCTGTAAGGATGGGGTCTTAAGGTCGGACTTTGTAGGAGGAATGCGAAGCCGTTTGGGTTTCTCGTTGCCGCTCAGCCTAGGGCAATGAGGCAGATTAGCATGACATGTAGGACGTGAGAGAACACATTTCCTGGAGCTGTTGGAGTGCTGAGGAAATCTAGCTCTCCCAAGGAAGAGTGCAGTGTGTTGCCCTCCACTCAGCATACACAGAGTGACTGGGAAAGGTTTCCGGGCCTGGATGTTTCTTAGCAGCCCAGTGGAGCCTGCCGGTCCTCGGTGTTCTTGCAGGGAATAGGGTGCCCACGCGAGGTCCTCGCTGTCTTGAAAAGCTTACTAACCTTAAAAGAAAACAGACCTGAAACGAAGGCCTCAAGGCAACTGCTCCAAGCTGAGCTTCGCCAGGCCTAGTCAAGGCTTTACCTTGAGGAAAGGACTCACGTCAAGTTTCCTTTCAGCTCTAGAGCGTCTCAGGAGAAGCTCCCACCCAGGCTATGAAAGCACCCTGTTGATGGAGAGAACACTCGTTCCCTTCCCAGAGCCCTGCCTACAGTGACTAAAAGCACGTCCTAAAACTGTTATTTAGGTAGCTTCAGGGCAGCACGAATGGAGCTTTCAAAATGGGAAAGCAAGGCTTGTGCCATAAGGTCCCCGCTTCCAGCGAACACGCAGCCTAGCTCCTTGTGATTTCTACCAAGTAAATATGCACTCTAGCTACACACTGGTCCCTTCCTTGAATCAAGTGTATTTGGCACGGAGTTCTGCGTGTAGCCAACCGCCTCCCCCAAGGAGCGCTCTAGGTAGGCTATCGGGCTTAGCTTCTTCTAAAACCCTGCAGTGTAAGAGGAAGAACTGTGCTTTGGTTACAGCAGGAACGCAGGCCGACTTTCTCCTGTAAGGATGGGGTCTTAAGGTCGGACTTTGTAGGAGGAATGCGAAGCCGTTTGGGTTTCTCGTTGCCGCTCAGCCTAGGGCAATGAGGCAGATTAGCATGACATGTAGGACGTGAGAGAACACATTTCCTGGAGCTGTTGGAGTGCTGAGGAAATCTAGCTCTCCCAAGGAAGAGTGCAGTGTGTTGCCCTCCACTCAGCATACACAGAGTGACTGGGAAAGGTTTCCGGGCCTGGATGTTTCTTAGCAGCCCAGTGGAGCCTGCCGGTCCTCGGTGTTCTTGCAGGGAATAGGGTGCCCACGCGAGGTCCTCGCTGTCTTGAAAAGCTTACTAACCTTAAAAGAAAACAGACCTGAAACGAAGGCCTCAAGGCAACTGCTCCAAGCTGAGCTTCGCCAGGCCTAGTCAAGGCTTTACCTTGAGGAAAGGACTCACGTCAAGTTTCCTTTCAGCTCTAGAGCGTCTCAGGAGAAGCTCCCACCCAGGCTATGAAAGCACCCTGTTGATGGAGAGAACACTCGTTCCCTTCCCAGAGCCCTGCCTACAGTGACTAAAAGCACGTCCTAAAACTGTTATTTAGGTAGCTTCAGGGCAGCACGAATGGAGCTTTCAAAATGGGAAAGCAAGGCTTGTGCCATAAGGTCCCCGCTTCCAGCGAACACGCAGCCTAGCTCCTTGTGATTTCTACCAAGTAAATATGCACTCTAGCTACACACTGGTCCCTTCCTTGAATCAAGTGTATTTGGCACGGAGTTCTGCGTGTAGCCAACCGCCTCCCCCAAGGAGCGCTCTAGGTAGGCTATCGGGCTTAGCTTCTTCTAAAACCCTGCAGTGTAAGAGGAAGAACTGTGCTTTGGTTACAGCAGGAACGCAGGCCGACTTTCTCCTGTAAGGATGGGGTCTTAAGGTCTGACTTTGTAGGAGGAATGCGAAGCCGTTTGGGTTTCTCGTTGCCGCTCAGCCTAGGGCAATGAGGCAGATTAGCATGACATGTAGGACGTGAGAGAACACATTTCCTGGAGCTGTTGGAGTGCTGAGGAAATCTAGCTCTCCCAAGGAAGAGTGCAGTGTGTTGCCCTCCACTCAGCATACACAGAGTGACTGGGAAAGGTTTCCGGGCCTGGATGTTTCTTAGCAGCCCAGTGGAGCCTGCCGGTCCTCGGTGTTCTTGCAGGGAATAGGGTGCCCACGCGAGGTCCTCGCTGTCTTGAAAAGCTTACTAACCTTAAAAGAAAACAGACCTGAAACGAAGGCCTCAAGGCAACTGCTCCAAGCTGAGCTTCGCCAGGCCTAGTCAAGGCTTTACCTTGAGGAAAGGACTCACGTCAAGTTTCCTTTCAGCTCTAGAGCGTCTCAGGAGAAGCTCCCACCCAGGCTATGAAAGCACCCTGTTGATGGAGAGAACACTCGTTCCCTTCCCAGAGCCCTGCCTACAGTGACTAAAAGCACGTCCTAAAACTGTTATTTAGGTAGCTTCAGGGCAGCACGAATGGAGCTTTCAAAATGGGAAAGCAAGGCTTGTGCCATAAGGTCCCCGCTTCCAGCGAACACGCAGCCTAGCTCCTTGTGATTTCTACCAAGTAAATATGCACTCTAGCTACACACTGGTCCCTTCCTTGAATCAAGTGTATTTGGCACGGAGTTCTGCGTGTAGCCAACCGCCTCCCCCAAGGAGCGCTCTAGGTAGGCTATCGGGCTTAGCTTCTTCTAAAACCCTGCAGTGTAAGAGGAAGAACTGTGCTTTGGTTACAGCAGGAACGCAGGCCGACTTTCTCCTGTAAGGATGGGGTCTTAAGGTCGGACTTTGTAGGAGGAATGCGAAGCCGTTTGGGTTTCTCGTTGCCGCTCAGCCTAGGGCAATGAGGCAGATTAGCATGACATGTAGGACGTGAGAGAACACATTTCCTGGAGCTGTTGGAGTGCTGAGGAAATCTAGCTCTCCCAAGGAAGAGTGCAGTGTGTTGCCCTCCACTCAGCATACACAGAGTGACTGGGAAAGGTTTCCGGGCCTGGATGTTTCTTAGCAGCCCAGTGGAGCCTGCCGGTCCTCGGTGTTCTTGCAGGGAATAGGGTGCCCACGCGAGGTCCTCGCTGTCTTGAAAAGCTTACTAACCTTAAAAGAAAACAGACCTGAAACGAAGGCCTCAAGGCAACTGCTCCAAGCTGAGCTTCGCCAGGCCTAGTCAAGGCTTTACCTTGAGGAAAGGACTCACGTCAAGTTTCCTTTCAGCTCTAGAGCGTCTCAGGAGAAGCTCCCACCCAGGCTATGAAAGCACCCTGTTGATGGAGAGAACACTCGTTCCCTTCCCAGAGCCCTGCCTACAGTGACTAAAAGCACGTCCTAAAACTGTTATTTAGGTAGCTTCAGGGCAGCACGAATGGAGCTTTCAAAATGGGAAAGCAAGGCTTGTGCCATAAGGTCCCCGCTTCCAGCGAACACGCAGCCTAGCTCCTTGTGATTTCTACCAAGTAAATATGCACTCTAGCTACACACTGGTCCCTTCCTTGAATCAAGTGTATTTGGCACGGAGTTCTGCGTGTAGCCAACCGCCTCCCCCAAGGAGCGCTCTAGGTAGGCTATCGGGCTTAGCTTCTTCTAAAACCCTGCAGTGTAAGAGGAAGAACTGTGCTTTGGTTACAGCAGGAACGCAGGCCGACTTTCTCCTGTAAGGATGGGGTCTTAAGGTCGGACTTTGTAGGAGGAATGCGAAGCCGTTTGGGTTTCTCGTTGCCGCTCAGCCTAGGGCAATGAGGCAGATTAGCATGACATGTAGGACGTGAGAGAACACATTTCCTGGAGCTGTTGGAGTGCTGAGGAAATCTAGCTCTCCCAAGGAAGAGTGCAGTGTGTTGCCCTCCACTCAGCATACACAGAGTGACTGGGAAAGGTTTCCGGGCCTGGATGTTTCTTAGCAGCCCAGTGGAGCCTGCCGGTCCTCGGTGTTCTTGCAGGGAATAGGGTGCCCACGCGAGGTCCTCGCTGTCTTGAAAAGCTTACTAACCTTAAAAGAAAACAGACCTGAAACGAAGGCCTCAAGGCAACTGCTCCAAGCTGAGCTTCGCCAGGCCTAGTCAAGGCTTTACCTTGAGGAAAGGACTCACGTCAAGTTTCCTTTCAGCTCTAGAGCGTCTCAGGAGAAGCTCCCACCCAGGCTATGAAAGCACCCTGTTGATGGAGAGAACACTCGTTCCCTTCCCAGAGCCCTGCCTACAGTGACTAAAAGCACGTCCTAAAACTGTTATTTAGGTAGCTTCAGGGCAGCACGAATGGAGCTTTGAAAATGGGAAAGCAAGGCTTGTGCCATAAGGTCCCCGCTTCCAGCGAACACGCAGCCTAGCTCCTTGTGATTTCTACCAAGTAAATATGCACTCTAGCTACACACTGGTCCCTTCCTTGAATCAAGTGTATTTGGCACGGAGTTCTGCGTGTAGCCAACCGCCTCCCCCAAGGAGCGCTCTAGGTAGGCTATCGGGCTTAGCTTCTTCTAAAACCCTGCAGTGTAAGAGGAAGAACTGTGCTTTGGTTACAGCAGGAACGCAGGCCGACTTTCTCCTGTAAGGATGGGGTCTTAAGGTCGGACTTTGTAGGAGGAATGCGAAGCCGTTTGGGTTTCTCGTTGCCGCTCAGCCTAGGGCAATGAGGCAGATTAGCATGACATGTAGGACGTGAGAGAACACATTTCCTGGAGCTGTTGGAGTGCTGAGGAAATCTAGCTCTCCCAAGGAAGAGTGCAGTGTGTTGCCCTCCACTCAGCATACACAGAGTGACTGGGAAAGGTTTCCGGGCCTGGATGTTTCTTAGCAGCCCAGTGGAGCCTGCCGGTCCTCGGTGTTCTTGCAGGGAATAGGGTGCCCACGCGAGGTCCTCGCTGTCTTGAAAAGCTTACTAACCTTAAAAGAAAACAGACCTGAAACGAAGGCCTCAAGGCAACTGCTCCAAGCTGAGCTTCGCCAGGCCTAGTCAAGGCTTTACCTTGAGGAAAGGACTCACGTCAAGTTTCCTTTCAGCTCTAGAGCGTCTCAGGAGAAGCTCCCACCCAGGCTATGAAAGCACCCTGTTGATGGAGAGAACACTCGTTCCCTTCCCAGAGCCCTGCCTACAGTGACTAAAAGCACGTCCTAAAACTGTTATTTAGGTAGCTTCAGGGCAGCACGAATGGAGCTTTCAAAATGGGAAAGCAAGGCTTGTGCCATAAGGTCCCCGCTTCCAGCGAACACGCAGCCTAGCTCCTTGTGATTTCTACCAAGTAAATATGCACTCTAGCTACACACTGGTCCCTTCCTTGAATCAAGTGTATTTGGCACGGAGTTCTGCGTGTAGCCAACCGCCTCCCCCAAGGAGCGCTCTAGGTAGGCTATCGGGCTTAGCTTCTTCTAAAACCCTGCAGTGTAAGAGGAAGAACTGTGCTTTGGTTACAGCAGGAACGCAGGCCGACTTTCTCCTGTAAGGATGGGGTCTTAAGGTCGGACTTTGTAGGAGGAATGCGAAGCCGTTTGGGTTTCTCAGTGCCGCTCAGCCTAGGGCAATGAGGCAGATTAGCATGACATGTAGGACGTGAGAGAACACATTTCCTGGAGCTGTTGGAGTGCTGAGGAAATCTAGCTCTCCCAAGGAAGAGTGCAGTGTGTTGCCCTCCACTCAGCATACACAGAGTGACTGGGAAAGGTTTCCGGGCCTGGATGTTTCTTAGCAGCCCAGTGGAGCCTGCCGGTCCTCGGTGTTCTTGCAGGGAATAGGGTGCCCACGCGAGGTCCTCGCTGTCTTGAAAAGCTTACTAACCTTAAAAGAAAACAGACCTGAAACGAAGGCCTCAAGGCAACTGCTCCAAGCTGAGCTTCGGCAGGCCTAGTCAAGGCTTTACCTTGAGGAAAGGACTCACGTCAAGTTTCCTTTCAGCTCTAGAGCGTCTCAGGAGAAGCTCCCACCCAGGCTATGAAAGCACCCTGTTGATGGAGAGAACACTCGTTCCCTTCCCAGAGCCCTGCCTACAGTGACTAAAAGCACGTCCTAAAACTGTTATTTAGGTAGCTTCAGGGCAGCACGAATGGAGCTTTCAAAATGGGAAAGCAAGGCTTGTGCCATAAGGTCCCCGCTTCCAGCGAACACGCAGCCTAGCTCCTTGTGATTTCTACCAAGTAAATATGCACTCTAGCTACACACTGGTCCCTTCCTTGAATCAAGTGTATTTGGCACGGAGTTCTGCGTGTAGCCAACCGCCTCCCCCAAGGAGCGCTCTAGGTAGGCTATCGGGCTTAGCTTCTTCTAAAACCCTGCAGTGTAAGAGGAAGAACTGTGCTTTGGTTACAGCAGGAACGCAGGCCGACTTTCTCCTGTAAGGATGGGGTCTTAAGGTCGGACTTTGTAGGAGGAATGCGAAGCCGTTTGGGTTTCTCAGTGCCGCTCAGCCTAGGGCAATGAGGCAGATTAGCATGACATGTAGGACGTGAGAGAACACATTTCCTGGAGCTGTTGGAGTGCTGAGGAAATCTAGCTCTCCCAAGGAAGAGTGCAGTGTGTTGCCCTCCACTCAGCATACACAGAGTGACTGGGAAAGGTTTCCGGGCCTGGATGTTTCTTAGCAGCCCAGTGGAGCCTGCCGGTCCTCGGTGTTCTTGCAGGGAATAGGGTGCCCACGCGAGGTCCTCGCTGTCTTGAAAAGCTTACTAACCTTAAAAGAAAACAGACCTGAAACGAAGGCCTCAAGGCAACTGCTCCAAGCTGAGCTTCGGCAGGCCTAGTCAAGGCTTTACCTTGAGGAAAGGACTCACGTCAAGTTTCCTTTCAGCTCTAGAGCGTCTCAGGAGAAGCTCCCACCCAGGCTATGAAAGCACCCTGTTGATGGAGAGAACACTCGTTCCCTTCCCAGAGCCCTGCCTACAGTGACTAAAAGCACGTCCTAAAACTGTTATTTAGGTAGCTTCAGGGCAGCACGAATGGAGCTTTCAAAATGGGAAAGCAAGGCTTGTGCCATAAGGTCCCCGCTTCCAGCGAACACGCAGCCTAGCTCCTTGTGATTTCTACCAAGTAAATATGCACTCTAGCTACACACTGGTCCCTTCCTTGAATCAAGTGTATTTGGCACGGAGTTCTGCGTGTAGCCAACCGCCTCCCCCAAGGAGCGCTCTAGGTAGGCTATCGGGCTTAGCTTCTTCTAAAACCCTGCAGTGTAAGAGGAAGAACTGTGCTTTGGTTACAGCAGGAACGCAGGCCGACTTTCTCCTGTAAGGATGGGGTCTTAAGGTCGGACTTTGTAGGAGGAATGCGAAGCCGTTTGGGTTTCTCAGTGCCGCTCCGCCTAGGGCAATGAGGCAGATTAGCATGACATGTAGGACGTGAGAGAACACATTTCCTGGAGCTGTTGGAGTGCTGAGGAAATCTAGCTCTCCCAAGGAAGAGTGCAGTGTGTTGCCCTCCACTCAGCATACACAGAGTGACTGGGAAAGGTTTCCGGGCCTGGATGTTTCTTAGCAGCCCAGTGGAGCCTGCCGGTCCTCGGTGTTCTTGCAGGGAATAGGGTGCCCACGCGAGGTCCTCGCTGTCTTGAAAAGCTTACTAACCTTAAAAGAAAACAGACCTGAAACGAAGGCCTCAAGGCAACTGCTCCAAGCTGAGCTTCGGCAGGCCTAGTCAAGGCTTTACCTTGAGGAAAGGACTCACGTCAAGTTTCCTTTCAGCTCTAGAGCGTCTCAGGAGAAGCTCCCACCCAGGCTATGAAAGCACCCTGTTGATGGAGAGAACACTCGTTCCCTTCCCAGAGCCCTGCCTACAGTGACTAAAAGCACGTCCTAAAACTGTTATTTAGGTAGCTTCAGGGCAGCACGAATGGAGCTTTCAAAATGGGAAAGCAAGGCTTGTGCCTTAAGGTCCCCGCTTCCAGCGAACACGCAGCCTAGCTCCTTGTGATTTCTACCAAGTAAATATGCACTCTAGCTACACACTGGTCCCTTCCTTGAATCAAGTGTATTTGGCACGGAGTTCTGCGTGTAGCCAACCGCCTCCCCCAAGGAGCGCTCTAGGTAGGCTATCGGGCTTAGCTTCTTCTAAAACCCTGCAGTGTAAGAGGAAGAACTGTGCTTTGGTTACAGCAGGAACGCAGGCCGACTTTCTCCTGTAAGGATGGGGTCTTAAGGTCGGACTTTGTAGGAGGAATGCGAAGCCGTTTGGGTTTCTCAGTGCCGCTCAGCCTAGGGCAATGAGGCAGATTAGCATGACATGTAGGACGTGAGAGAACACATTTCCTGGAGCTGTTGGAGTGCTGAGGAAATCTAGCTCTCCCAAGGAAGAGTGCAGTGTGTTGCCCTCCACTCAGCATACACAGAGTGACTGGGAAACGTTTCCGGGCCTGGATGTTTCTTAGCAGCCCAGTGGAGCCTGCCGGTCCTCGGTGTTCTTGCAGGGAATAGGGTGCCCACGCGAGGTCCTCGCTGTCTTGAAAAGCTTACTAACCTTAAAAGAAAACAGACCTGAAACGAAGGCCTCAAGGCAACTGCTCCAAGCTGAGCTTCGCCAGGCCTAGTCAAGGCTTTACCTTGAGGAAAGGACTCACGTCAAGTTTCCTTTCAGCTCTAGAGCGTCTCAGGAGAAGCTCCCACCCAGGCTATGAAAGCACCCTGTTGATGGAGAGAACACTCGTTCCCTTCCCAGAGCCCTGCCTACAGTGACTAAAAGCACGTCCTAAAACTGTTATTTAGGTAGCTTCAGGGCAGCACGAATGGAGCTTTGAAAATGGGAAAGCAAGGCTTGTGCCATAAGGTCCCCGCTTCCAGCGAACACGCAGCCTAGCTCCTTGTGATTTCTACCAAGTAAATATGCACTCTAGCTACACACTGGTCCCTTCCTTGAATCAAGTGTATTTGGCACGGAGTTCTGCGTGTAGCCAACCGCCTCCCCCAAGGAGCGCTCTAGGTAGGCTATCGGGCTTAGCTTCTTCTAAAACCCTGCAGTGTAAGAGGAAGAACTGTGCTTTGGTTACAGCAGGAACGCAGGCCGACTTTCTCCTGTAAGGATGGGGTCTTAAGGTCGGACTTTGTAGGAGGAATGCGACGCCGTTTGGGTTTCTCAGTGCCGCTCCGCCTAGGGCAATGAGGCAGATTAGCATGACATGTAGGACGTGAGAGAACACATTTCCTGGAGCTGTTGGAGTGCTGAGGAAATCTAGCTCTCCCAAGGAAGAGTGCAGTGTGTTGCCCTCCACTCAGCATACACAGAGTGACTGGGAAAGGTTTCCGGGCCTGGATGTTTCTTAGCAGCCCAGTGGAGCCTGCCGGTCCTCGGTGTTCTTGCAGGGAATAGGGTGCCCACGCGAGGTCCTCGCTGTCTTGAAAAGCTTACTAACCTTAAAAGAAAACAGACCTGAAACGAAGGCCTCAAGGCAACTGCTCCAAGCTGAGCTTCGCCAGGCCTAGTCAAGGCTTTACCTTGAGGAAAGGACTCACGTCAAGTTTCCTTTCAGCTCTAGAGCGTCTCAGGAGAAGCTCCCACCCAGGCTATGAAAGCACCCTGTTGATGGAGAGAACACTCGTTCCCTTCCCAGAGCCCTGCCTACAGTGACTAAAAGCACGTCCTAAAACTGTTATTTAGGTAGCTTCAGGGCAGCACGAATGGAGCTTTCAAAATGGGAAAGCAAGGCTTGTGCCATAAGGTCCCCGCTTCCAGCGAACACGCAGCCTAGCTCCTTGTGATTTCTACCAAGTAAATATGCACTCTAGCTACACACTGGTCCCTTCCTTGAATCAAGTGTATTTGGCACGGAGTTCTGCGTGTAGCCAACCGCCTCCCCCAAGGAGCGCTCTAGGTAGGCTATCGGGCTTAGCTTCTTCTAAAACCCTGCAGTGTAAGAGGAAGAACTGTGCTTTGGTTACAGCAGGAACGCAGGCCGACTTTCTCCTGTAAGGATGGGGTCTTAAGGTCGGACTTTGTAGGAGGAATGCGACGCCGTTTGGGTTTCTCAGTGCCGCTCCGCCTAGGGCAATGAGGCAGATTAGCATGACATGTAGGACGTGAGAGAACACATTTCCTGGAGCTGTTGGAGTGCTGAGGAAATCTAGCTCTCCCAAGGAAGAGTGCAGTGTGTTGCCCTCCACTCAGCATACACAGAGTGACTGGGAAAGGTTTCCGGGCCTGGATGTTTCTTAGCAGCCCAGTGGAGCCTGCCGGTCCTCGGTGTTCTTGCAGGGAATAGGGTGCCCACGCGAGGTCCTCGCTGTCTTGAAAAGCTTACTAACCTTAAAAGAAAACAGACCTGAAACGAAGGCCTCAAGGCAACTGCTCCAAGCTGAGCTTCGCCAGGCCTAGTCAAGGCTTTACCTTGAGGAAAGGACTCACGTCAAGTTTCCTTTCAGCTCTAGAGCGTCTCAGGAGAAGCTCCCACCCAGGCTATGAAAGCACCCTGTTGATGGAGAGAACACTCGTTCCCTTCCCAGAGCCCTGCCTACAGTGACTAAAAGCACGTCCTAAAACTGTTATTTAGGTAGCTTCAGGGCAGCACGAATGGAGCTTTCAAAATGGGAAAGCAAGGCTTGTGCCATAAGGTCCCCGCTTCCAGCGAACACGCAGCCTAGCTCCTTGTGATTTCTACCAAGTAAATATGCACTCTAGCTACACACTGGTCCCTTCCTTGAATCAAGTGTATTTGGCACGGAGTTCTGCGTGTAGCCAACCGCCTCCCCCAAGGAGCGCTCTAGGTAGGCTATCGGGCTTAGCTTCTTCTAAAACCCTGCAGTGTAAGAGGAAGAACTGTGCTTTGGTTACAGCAGGAACGCAGGCCGACTTTCTCCTGTAAGGATGGGGTCTTAAGGTCGGACTTTGTAGGAGGAATGCGACGCCGTTTGGGTTTCTCAGTGCCGCTCCGCCTAGGGCAATGAGGCAGATTAGCATGACATGTAGGACGTGAGAGAACACATTTCCTGGAGCTGTTGGAGTGCTGAGGAAATCTAGCTCTCCCAAGGAAGAGTGCAGTGTGTTGCCCTCCACTCAGCATACACAGAGTGACTGGGAAAGGTTTCCGGGCCTGGATGTTTCTTAGCAGCCCAGTGGAGCCTGCCGGTCCTCGGTGTTCTTGCAGGGAATAGGGTGCCCACGCGAGGTCCTCGCTGTCTTGAAAAGCTTACTAACCTTAAAAGAAAACAGACCTGAAACGAAGGCCTCAAGGCAACTGCTCCAAGCTGAGCTTCGCCAGGCCTAGTCAAGGCTTTACCTTGAGGAAAGGACTCACGTCAAGTTTCCTTTCAGCTCTAGAGCGTCTCAGGAGAAGCTCCCACCCAGGCTATGAAAGCACCCTGTTGATGGAGAGAACACTCGTTCCCTTCCCAGAGCCCTGCCTACAGTGACTAAAAGCACGTCCTAAAACTGTTATTTAGGTAGCTTCAGGGCAGCACGAATGGAGCTTTGAAAATGGGAAAGCAAGGCTTGTGCCATAAGGTCCCCGCTTCCAGCGAACACGCAGCCTAGCTCCTTGTGATTTCTACCAAGTAAATATGCACTCTAGCTACACACTGGTCCCTTCCTTGAATCAAGTGTATTTGGCACGGAGTTCTGCGTGTAGCCAACCGCCTCCCCCAAGGAGCGCTCTAGGTAGGCTATCGGGCTTAGCTTCTTCTAAAACCCTGCAGTGTAAGAGGAAGAACTGTGCTTTGGTTACAGCAGGAACGCAGGCCGACTTTCTCCTGTAAGGATGGGGTCTTAAGGTCGGACTTTGTAGGAGGAATGCGACGCCGTTTGGGTTTCTCAGTGCCGCTCCGCCTAGGGCAATGAGGCAGATTAGCATGACATGTAGGACGTGAGAGAACACATTTCCTGGAGCTGTTGGAGTGCTGAGGAAATCTAGCTCTCCCAAGGAAGAGTGCAGTGTGTTGCCCTCCACTCAGCATACACAGAGTGACTGGGAAAGGTTTCCGGGCCTGGATGTTTCTTAGCAGCCCAGTGGAGCCTGCCGGTCCTCGGTGTTCTTGCAGGGAATAGGGTGCCCACGCGAGGTCCTCGCTGTCTTGAAAAGCTTACTAACCTTAAAAGAAAACAGACCTGAAACGAAGGCCTCAAGGCAACTGCTCCAAGCTGAGCTTCGCCAGGCCTAGTCAAGGCTTTACCTTGAGGAAAGGACTCACGTCAAGTTTCCTTTCAGCTCTAGAGCGTCTCAGGAGAAGCTCCCACCCAGGCTATGAAAGCACCCTGTTGATGGAGAGAACACTCGTTCCCTTCCCAGAGCCCTGCCTACAGTGACTAAAAGCACGTCCTAAAACTGTTATTTAGGTAGCTTCAGGGCAGCACGAATGGAGCTTTGAAAATGGGAAAGCAAGGCTTGTGCCATAAGGTCCCCGCTTCCAGCGAACACGCAGCCTAGCTCCTTGTGATTTCTACCAAGTAAATATGCACTCTAGCTACACACTGGTCCCTTCCTTGAATCAAGTGTATTTGGCACGGAGTTCTGCGTGTAGCCAACCGCCTCCCCCAAGGAGCGCTCTAGGTAGGCTATCGGGCTTAGCTTCTTCTAAAACCCTGCAGTGTAAGAGGAAGAACTGTGCTTTGGTTACAGCAGGAACGCAGGCCGACTTTCTCCTGTAAGGATGGGGTCTTAAGGTCGGACTTTGTAGGAGGAATGCGAAGCCGTTTGGGTTTCTCAGTGCCGCTCCGCCTAGGGCAATGAGGCAGATTAGCATGACATGTAGGACGTGAGAGAACACATTTCCTGGAGCTGTTGGAGTGCTGAGGAAATCTAGCTCTCCCAAGGAAGAGTGCAGTGTGTTGCCCTCCACTCAGCATACACAGAGTGACTGGGAAAGGTTTCCGGGCCTGGATGTTTCTTAGCAGCCCAGTGGAGCCTGCCGGTCCTCGGTGTTCTTGCAGGGAATAGGGTGCCCACGCGAGGTCCTCGCTGTCTTGAAAAGCTTACTAACCTTAAAAGAAAACAGACCTGAAACGAAGGCCTCAAGGCAACTGCTCCAAGCTGAGCTTCGCCAGGCCTAGTCAAGGCTTTACCTTGAGGAAAGGACTCACGTCAAGTTTCCTTTCAGCTCTAGAGCGTCTCAGGAGAAGCTCCCACCCAGGCTATGAAAGCACCCTGTTGATGGAGAGAACACTCGTTCCCTTCCCAGAGCCCTGCCTACAGTGACTAAAAGCACGTCCTAAAACTGTTATTTAGGTAGCTTCAGGGCAGCACGAATGGAGCTTTCAAAATGGGAAAGCAAGGCTTGTGCCATAAGGTCCCCGCTTCCAGCGAACACGCAGCCTAGCTCCTTGTGATTTCTACCAAGTAAATATGCACTCTAGCTACACACTGGTCCCTTCCTTGAATCAAGTGTATTTGGCACGGAGTTCTGCGTGTAGCCAACCGCCTCCCCCAAGGAGCGCTCTAGGTAGGCTATCGGGCTTAGCTTCTTCTAAAACCCTGCAGTGTAAGAGGAAGAACTGTGCTTTGGTTACAGCAGGAACGCAGGCCGACTTTCTCCTGTAAGGATGGGGTCTTAAGGTCGGACTTTGTAGGAGGAATGCGAAGCCGTTTGGGTTTCTCAGTGCCGCTCAGCCTAGGGCAATGAGGCAGATTAGCATGACATGTAGGACGTGAGAGAACACATTTCCTGGAGCTGTTGGAGTGCTGAGGAAATCTAGCTCTCCCAAGGAAGAGTGCAGTGTGTTGCCCTCCACTCAGCATACACAGAGTGACTGGGAAAGGTTTCCGGGCCTGGATGTTTCTTAGCAGCCCAGTGGAGCCTGCCGGTCCTCGGTGTTCTTGCAGGGAATAGGGTGCCCACGCGAGGTCCTCGCTGTCTTGAAAAGCTTACTAACCTTAAAAGAAAACAGACCTGAAACGAAGGCCTCAAGGCAACTGCTCCAAGCTGAGCTTCGCCAGGCCTAGTCAAGGCTTTACCTTGAGGAAAGGACTCACGTCAAGTTTCCTTTCAGCTCTAGAGCGTCTCAGGAGAAGCTCCCACCCAGGCTATGAAAGCACCCTGTTGATGGAGAGAACACTCGTTCCCTTCCCAGAGCCCTGCCTACAGTGACTAAAAGCACGTCCTAAAACTGTTATTTAGGTAGCTTCAGGGCAGCACGAATGGAGCTTTCAAAATGGGAAAGCAAGGCTTGTGCCATAAGGTCCCCGCTTCCAGCGAACACGCAGCCTAGCTCCTTGTGATTTCTACCAAGTAAATATGCACTCTAGCTACACACTGGTCCCTTCCTTGAATCAAGTGTATTTGGCACGGAGTTCTGCGTGTAGCCAACCGCCTCCCCCAAGGAGCGCTCTAGGTAGGCTATCGGGCTTAGCTTCTTCTAAAACCCTGCAGTGTAAGAGGAAGAACTGTGCTTTGGTTACAGCAGGAACGCAGGCCGACTTTCTCCTGTAAGGATGGGGTCTTAAGGTCGGACTTTGTAGGAGGAATGCGAAGCCGTTTGGGTTTCTCAGTGCCGCTCAGCCTAGGGCAATGAGGCAGATTAGCATGACATGTAGGACGTGAGAGAACACATTTCCTGGAGCTGTTGGAGTGCTGAGGAAATCTAGCTCTCCCAAGGAAGAGTGCAGTGTGTTGCCCTCCACTCAGCATACACAGAGTGACTGGGAAAGGTTTCCGGGCCTGGATGTTTCTTAGCAGCCCAGTGGAGCCTGCCGGTCCTCGGTGTTCTTGCAGGGAATAGGGTGCCCACGCGAGGTCCTCGCTGTCTTGAAAAGCTTACTAACCTTAAAAGAAAACAGACCTGAAACGAAGGCCTCAAGGCAACTGCTCCAAGCTGAGCTTCGCCAGGCCTAGTCAAGGCTTTACCTTGAGGAAAGGACTCACGTCAAGTTTCCTTTCAGCTCTAGAGCGTCTCAGGAGAAGCTCCCACCCAGGCTATGAAAGCACCCTGTTGATGGAGAGAACACTCGTTCCCTTCCCAGAGCCCTGCCTACAGTGACTAAAAGCACGTCCTAAAACTGTTATTTAGGTAGCTTCAGGGCAGCACGAATGGAGCTTTCAAAATGGGAAAGCAAGGCTTGTGCCATAAGGTCCCCGCTTCCAGCGAACACGCAGCCTAGCTCCTTGTGATTTCTACCAAGTAAATATGCACTCTAGCTACACACTGGTCCCTTCCTTGAATCAAGTGTATTTGGCACGGAGTTCTGCGTGTAGCCAACCGCCTCCCCCAAGGAGCGCTCTAGGTAGGCTATCGGGCTTAGCTTCTTCTAAAACCCTGCAGTGTAAGAGGAAGAACTGTGCTTTGGTTACAGCAGGAACGCAGGCCGACTTTCTCCTGTAAGGATGGGGTCTTAAGGTCGGACTTTGTAGGAGGAATGCGAAGCCGTTTGGGTTTCTCAGTGCCGCTCAGCCTAGGGCAATGAGGCAGATTAGCATGACATGTAGGACGTGAGAGAACACATTTCCTGGAGCTGTTGGAGTGCTGAGGAAATCTAGCTCTCCCAAGGAAGAGTGCAGTGTGTTGCCCTCCACTCAGCATACACAGAGTGACTGGGAAAGGTTTCCGGGCCTGGATGTTTCTTAGCAGCCCAGTGGAGCCTGCCGGTCCTCGGTGTTCTTGCAGGGAATAGGGTGCCCACGCGAGGTCCTCGCTGTCTTGAAAAGCTTACTAACCTTAAAAGAAAACAGACCTGAAACGAAGGCCTCAAGGCAACTGCTCCAAGCTGAGCTTCGGCAGGCCTAGTCAAGGCTTTACCTTGAGGAAAGGACTCACGTCAAGTTTCCTTTCAGCTCTAGAGCGTCTCAGGAGAAGCTCCCACCCAGGCTATGAAAGCACCCTGTTGATGGAGAGAACACTCGTTCCCTTCCCAGAGCCCTGCCTACAGTGACTAAAAGCACGTCCTAAAACTGTTATTTAGGTAGCTTCAGGGCAGCACGAATGGAGCTTTCAAAATGGGAAAGCAAGGCTTGTGCCATAAGGTCCCCGCTTCCAGCGAACACGCAGCCTAGCTCCTTGTGATTTCTACCAAGTAAATATGCACTCTAGCTACACACTGGTCCCTTCCTTGAATCAAGTGTATTTGGCACGGAGTTCTGCGTGTAGCCAACCGCCTCCCCCAAGGAGCGCTCTAGGTAGGCTATCGGGCTTAGCTTCTTCTAAAACCCTGCAGTGTAAGAGGAAGAACTGTGCTTTGGTTACAGCAGGAACGCAGGCCGACTTTCTCCTGTAAGGATGGGGTCTTAAGGTCGGACTTTGTAGGAGGAATGCGAAGCCGTTTGGGTTTCTCAGTGCCGCTCAGCCTAGGGCAATGAGGCAGATTAGCATGACATGTAGGACGTGAGAGAACACATTTCCTGGAGCTGTTGGAGTGCTGAGGAAATCTAGCTCTCCCAAGGAAGAGTGCAGTGTGTTGCCCTCCACTCAGCATACACAGAGTGACTGGGAAAGGTTTCCGGGCCTGGATGTTTCTTAGCAGCCCAGTGGAGCCTGCCGGTCCTCGGTGTTCTTGCAGGGAATAGGGTGCCCACGCGAGGTCCTCGCTGTCTTGAAAAGCTTACTAACCTTAAAAGAAAACAGACCTGAAACGAAGGCCTCAAGGCAACTGCTCCAAGCTGAGCTTCGCCAGGCCTAGTCAAGGCTTTACCTTGAGGAAAGGACTCACGTCAAGTTTCCTTTCAGCTCTAGAGCGTCTCAGGAGAAGCTCCCACCCAGGCTATGAAAGCACCCTGTTGATGGAGAGAACACTCGTTCCCTTCCCAGAGCCCTGCCTACAGTGACTAAAAGCCCGTCCTAAAACTGTTATTTAGGTAGCTTCAGGGCAGCACGAATGGAGCTTTCAAAATGGGGAAGCAAGGCTTGTGCCATAAGGTCCCCGCTTCCAGCGAACACGCAGCCTAGCTCCTTGTGATTTCTACCAAGTAAATATGCACTCTAGCTACACACTGGTCCCTTCCTTGAATCAAGTGTATTTGGCACGGAGTTCTGCGTGTAGCCAACCGCCTCCCCCAAGGAGCGCTCTAGGTAGGCTATCGGGCTTAGCTTCTTCTAAAACCCTGCAGTGTAAGAGGAAGAACTGTGCTTTGGTTACAGCAGGAACGCAGGCCGACTTTCTCCTGTAAGGATGGGGTCTTAAGGTCGGACTTTGTAGGAGGAATGCGAAGCCGTTTGGGTTTCTCAGTGCCGCTCAGCCTAGGGCAATGAGGCAGATTAGCATGACATGTAGGACGTGAGAGAACACATTTCCTGGAGCTGTTGGAGTGCTGAGGAAATCTAGCTCTCCCAAGGAAGAGTGCAGTGTGTTGCCCTCCACTCAGCATACACAGAGTGACTGGGAAAGGTTTCCGGGCCTGGATGTTTCTTAGCAGCCCAGTGGAGCCTGCCGGTCCTCGGTGTTCTTGCAGGGAATAGGGTGCCCACGCGAGGTCCTCGCTGTCTTGAAAAGCTTACTAACCTTAAAAGAAAACAGACCTGAAACGAAGGCCTCAAGGCAACTGCTCCAAGCTGAGCTTCGCCAGGCCTAGTCAAGGCTTTACCTTGAGGAAAGGACTCACGTCAAGTTTCCTTTCAGCTCTAGAGCGTCTCAGGAGAAGCTCCCACCCAGGCTATGAAAGCACCCTGTTGATGGAGAGAACACTCGTTCCCTTCCCAGAGCCCTGCCTACAGTGACTAAAAGCCCGTCCTAAAACTGTTATTTAGGTAGCTTCAGGGCAGCACGAATGGAGCTTTCAAAATGGGAAAGCAAGGCTTGTGCCATAAGGTCCCCGCTTCCAGCGAACACGCAGCCTAGCTCCTTGTGATTTCTACCAAGTAAATATGCACTCTAGCTACACACTGGTCCCTTCCTTGAATCAAGTGTATTTGGCACGGAGTTCTGCGTGTAGCCAACCGCCTCCCCCAAGGAGCGCTCTAGGTAGGCTATCGGGCTTAGCTTCTTCTAAAACCCTGCAGTGTAAGAGGAAGAACTGTGCTTTGGTTACAGCAGGAACGCAGGCCGACTTTCTCCTGTAAGGATGGGGTCTTAAGGTCGGACTTTGTAGGAGGAATGCGAAGCCGTTTGGGTTTCTCAGTGCCGCTCAGCCTAGGGCAATGAGGCAGATTAGCATGACATGTAGGACGTGAGAGAACACATTTCCTGGAGCTGTTGGAGTGCTGAGGAAATCTAGCTCTCCCAAGGAAGAGTGCAGTGTGTTGCCCTCCACTCAGCATACACAGAGTGACTGGGAAAGGTTTCCGGGCCTGGATGTTTCTTAGCAGCCCAGTGGAGCCTGCCGGTCCTCGGTGTTCTTGCAGGGAATAGGGTGCCCACGCGAGGTCCTCGCTGTCTTGAAAAGCTTACTAACCTTAAAAGAAAACAGACCTGAAACGAAGGCCTCAAGGCAACTGCTCCAAGCTGAGCTTCGGCAGGCCTAGTCAAGGCTTTACCTTGAGGAAAGGACTCACGTCAAGTTTCCTTTCAGCTCTAGAGCGTCTCAGGAGAAGCTCCCACCCAGGCTATGAAAGCACCCTGTTGATGGAGAGAACACTCGTTCCCTTCCCAGAGCCCTGCCTACAGTGACTAAAAGCACGTCCTAAAACTGTTATTTAGGTAGCTTCAGGGCAGCACGAATGGAGCTTTCAAAATGGGAAAGCAAGGCTTGTGCCATAAGGTCCCCGCTTCCAGCGAACACGCAGCCTAGCTCCTTGTGATTTCTACCAAGTAAATATGCACTCTAGCTACACACTGGTCCCTTCCTTGAATCAAGTGTATTTGGCACGGAGTTCTGCGTGTAGCCAACCGCCTCCCCCAAGGAGCGCTCTAGGTAGGCTATCGGGCTTAGCTTCTTCTAAAACCCTGCAGTGTAAGAGGAAGAACTGTGCTTTGGTTACAGCAGGAACGCAGGCCGACTTTCTCCTGTAAGGATGGGGTCTTAAGGTCGGACTTTGTAGGAGGAATGCGAAGCCGTTTGGGTTTCTCAGTGCCGCTCAGCCTAGGGCAATGAGGCAGATTAGCATGACATGTAGGACGTGAGAGAACACATTTCCTGGAGCTGTTGGAGTGCTGAGGAAATCTAGCTCTCCCAAGGAAGAGTGCAGTGTGTTGCCCTCCACTCAGCATACACAGAGTGACTGGGAAAGGGTTTCCGGGCCTGGATGTTTCTTAGCAGCCCAGTGGAGCCTGCCGGTCCTCGGTGTTCTTGCAGGGAATAGGGTGCCCACGCGAGGTCCTCGCTGTCTTGAAAAGCTTACTAACCTTAAAAGAAAACAGACCTGAAACGAAGGCCTCAAGGCAACTGCTCCAAGCTGAGCTTCGGCAGGCCTAGTCAAGGCTTTACCTTGAGGAAAGGACTCACGTCAAGTTTCCTTTCAGCTCTAGAGCGTCTCAGGAGAAGCTCCCACCCAGGCTATGAAAGCACCCTGTTGATGGAGAGAACACTCGTTCCCTTCCCAGAGCCCTGCCTACAGTGACTAAAAGCACGTCCTAAAACTGTTATTTAGGTAGCTTCAGGGCAGCACGAATGGAGCTTTCAAAATGGGAAAGCAAGGCTTGTGCCATAAGGTCCCCGCTTCCAGCGAACACGCAGCCTAGCTCCTTGTGATTTCTACCAAGTAAATATGCACTCTAGCTACACACTGGTCCCTTCCTTGAATCAAGTGTATTTGGCACGGAGTTCTGCGTGTAGCCAACCGCCTCCCCCAAGGAGCGCTCTAGGTAGGCTATCGGGCTTAGCTTCTTCTAAAACCCTGCAGTGTAAGAGGAAGAACTGTGCTTTGGTTACAGCAGGAACGCAGGCCGACTTTCTCCTGTAAGGATGGGGTCTTAAGGTCGGACTTTGTAGGAGGAATGCGAAGCCGTTTGGGTTTCTCAGTGCCGCTCAGCCTAGGGCAATGAGGCAGATTAGCATGACATGTAGGACGTGAGAGAACACATTTCCTGGAGCTGTTGGAGTGCTGAGGAAATCTAGCTCTCCCAAGGAAGAGTGCAGTGTGTTGCCCTCCACTCAGCATACACAGAGTGACTGGGAAAGGTTTCCGGGCCTGGATGTTTCTTAGCAGCCCAGTGGAGCCTGCCGGTCCTCGGTGTTCTTGCAGGGAATAGGGTGCCCACGCGAGGTCCTCGCTGTCTTGAAAAGCTTACTAACCTTAAAAGAAAACAGACCTGAAACGAAGGCCTCAAGGCAACTGCTCCAAGCTGAGCTTCGGCAGGCCTAGTCAAGGCTTTACCTTGAGGAAAGGACTCACGTCAAGTTTCCTTTCAGCTCTAGAGCGTCTCAGGAGAAGCTCCCACCCAGGCTATGAAAGCACCCTGTTGATGGAGAGAACACTCGTTCCCTTCCCAGAGCCCTGCCTACAGTGACTAAAAGCACGTCCTAAAACTGTTATTTAGGTAGCTTCAGGGCAGCACGAATGGAGCTTTCAAAATGGGAAAGCAAGGCTTGTGCCATAAGGTCCCCGCTTCCAGCGAACACGCAGCCTAGCTCCTTGTGATTTCTACCAAGTAAATATGCACTCTAGCTACACACTGGTCCCTTCCTTGAATCAAGTGTATTTGGCACGGAGTTCTGCGTGTAGCCAACCGCCTCCCCCAAGGAGCGCTCTAGGTAGGCTATCGGGCTTAGCTTCTTCTAAAACCCTGCAGTGTAAGAGGAAGAACTGTGCTTTGGTTACAGCAGGAACGCAGGCCGACTTTCTCCTGTAAGGATGGGGTCTTAAGGTCGGACTTTGTAGGAGGAATGCGAAGCCGTTTGGGTTTCTCAGTGCCGCTCAGCCTAGGGCAATGAGGCAGATTAGCATGACATGTAGGACGTGAGAGAACACATTTCCTGGAGCTGTTGGAGTGCTGAGGAAATCTAGCTCTCCCAAGGAAGAGTGCAGTGTGTTGCCCTCCACTCAGCATACACAGAGTGACTGGGAAAGGTTTCCGGGCCTGGATGTTTCTTAGCAGCCCAGTGGAGCCTGCCGGTCCTCGGTGTTCTTGCAGGGAATAGGGTGCCCACGCGAGGTCCTCGCTGTCTTGAAAAGCTTACTAACCTTAAAAGAAAACAGACCTGAAACGAAGGCCTCAAGGCAACTGCTCCAAGCTGAGCTTCGGCAGGCCTAGTCAAGGCTTTACCTTGAGGAAAGGACTCACGTCAAGTTTCCTTTCAGCTCTAGAGCGTCTCAGGAGAAGCTCCCACCCAGGCTATGAAAGCACCCTGTTGATGGAGAGAACACTCGTTCCCTTCCCAGAGCCCTGCCTACAGTGACTAAAAGCACGTCCTAAAACTGTTATTTAGGTAGCTTCAGGGCAGCACGAATGGAGCTTTCAAAATGGGAAAGCAAGGCTTGTGCCATAAGGTCCCCGCTTCCAGCGAACACGCAGCCTAGCTCCTTGTGATTTCTACCAAGTAAATATGCACTCTAGCTACACACTGGTCCCTTCCTTGAATCAAGTGTATTTGGCACGGAGTTCTGCGTGTAGCCAACCGCCTCCCCCAAGGAGCGCTCTAGGTAGGCTATCGGGCTTAGCTTCTTCTAAAACCCTGCAGTGTAAGAGGAAGAACTGTGCTTTGGTTACAGCAGGAACGCAGGCCGACTTTCTCCTGTAAGGATGGGGTCTTAAGGTCGGACTTTGTAGGAGGAATGCGAAGCCGTTTGGGTTTCTCAGTGCCGCTCAGCCTAGGGCAATGAGGCAGATTAGCATGACATGTAGGACGTGAGAGAACACATTTCCTGGAGCTGTTGGAGTGCTGAGGAAATCTAGCTCTCCCAAGGAAGAGTGCAGTGTGTTGCCCTCCACTCAGCATACACAGAGTGACTGGGAAAGGTTTCCGGGCCTGGATGTTTCTTAGCAGCCCAGTGGAGCCTGCCGGTCCTCGGTGTTCTTGCAGGGAATAGGGTGCCCACGCGAGGTCCTCGCTGTCTTGAAAAGCTTACTAACCTTAAAAGAAAACAGACCTGAAACGAAGGCCTCAAGGCAACTGCTCCAAGCTGAGCTTCGCCAGGCCTAGTCAAGGCTTTACCTTGAGGAAAGGACTCACGTCAAGTTTCCTTTCAGCTCTAGAGCGTCTCAGGAGAAGCTCCCACCCAGGCTATGAAAGCACCCTGTTGATGGAGAGAACACTCGTTCCCTTCCCAGAGCCCTGCCTACAGTGACTAAAAGCACGTCCTAAAACTGTTATTTAGGTAGCTTCAGGGCAGCACGAATGGAGCTTTCAAAATGGGAAAGCAAGGCTTGTGCCATAAGGTCCCCGCTTCCAGCGAACACGCAGCCTAGCTCCTTGTGATTTCTACCAAGTAAATATGCACTCTAGCTACACACTGGTCCCTTCCTTGAATCAAGTGTATTTGGCACGGAGTTCTGCGTGTAGCCAACCGCCTCCCCCAAGGAGCGCTCTAGGTAGGCTATCGGGCTTAGCTTCTTCTAAAACCCTGCAGTGTAAGAGGAAGAACTGTGCTTTGGTTACAGCAGGAACGCAGGCCGACTTTCTCCTGTAAGGATGGGGTCTTAAGGTCGGACTTTGTAGGAGGAATGCGAAGCCGTTTGGGTTTCTCAGTGCCGCTCAGCCTAGGGCAATGAGGCAGATTAGCATGACATGTAGGACGTGAGAGAACACATTTCCTGGAGCTGTTGGAGTGCTGAGGAAATCTAGCTCTCCCAAGGAAGAGTGCAGTGTGTTGCCCTCCACTCAGCATACACAGAGTGACTGGGAAAGGTTTCCGGGCCTGGATGTTTCTTAGCAGCCCAGTGGAGCCTGCCGGTCCTCGGTGTTCTTGCAGGGAATAGGGTGCCCACGCGAGGTCCTCGCTGTCTTGAAAAGCTTACTAACCTTAAAAGAAAACAGACCTGAAACGAAGGCCTCAAGGCAACTGCTCCAAGCTGAGCTTCGGCAGGCCTAGTCAAGGCTTTACCTTGAGGAAAGGACTCACGTCAAGTTTCCTTTCAGCTCTAGAGCGTCTCAGGAGAAGCTCCCACCCAGGCTATGAAAGCACCCTGTTGATGGAGAGAACACTCGTTCCCTTCCCAGAGCCCTGCCTACAGTGACTAAAAGCACGTCCTAAAACTGTTATTTAGGTAGCTTCAGGGCAGCACGAATGGAGCTTTCAAAATGGGAAAGCAAGGCTTGTGCCATAAGGTCCCCGCTTCCAGCGAACACGCAGCCTAGCTCCTTGTGATTTCTACCAAGTAAATATGCACTCTAGCTACACACTGGTCCCTTCCTTGAATCAAGTGTATTTGGCACGGAGTTCTGCGTGTAGCCAACCGCCTCCCCCAAGGAGCGCTCTAGGTAGGCTATCGGGCTTAGCTTCTTCTAAAACCCTGCAGTGTAAGAGGAAGAACTGTGCTTTGGTTACAGCAGGAACGCAGGCCGACTTTCTCCTGTAAGGATGGGGTCTTAAGGTCGGACTTTGTAGGAGGAATGCGAAGCCGTTTGGGTTTCTCAGTGCCGCTCAGCCTAGGGCAATGAGGCAGATTAGCATGACATGTAGGACGTGAGAGAACACATTTCCTGGAGCTGTTGGAGTGCTGAGGAAATCTAGCTCTCCCAAGGAAGAGTGCAGTGTGTTGCCCTCCACTCAGCATACACAGAGTGACTGGGAAAGGTTTCCGGGCCTGGATGTTTCTTAGCAGCCCAGTGGAGCCTGCCGGTCCTCGGTGTTCTTGCAGGGAATAGGGTGCCCACGCGAGGTCCTCGCTGTCTTGAAAAGCTTACTAACCTTAAAAGAAAACAGACCTGAAACGAAGGCCTCAAGGCAACTGCTCCAAGCTGAGCTTCGGCAGGCCTAGTCAAGGCTTTACCTTGAGGAAAGGACTCACGTCAAGTTTCCTTTCAGCTCTAGAGCGTCTCAGGAGAAGCTCCCACCCAGGCTATGAAAGCACCCTGTTGATGGAGAGAACACTCGTTCCCTTCCCAGAGCCCTGCCTACAGTGACTAAAAGCACGTCCTAAAACTGTTATTTAGGTAGCTTCAGGGCAGCACGAATGGAGCTTTCAAAATGGGAAAGCAAGGCTTGTGCCATAAGGTCCCCGCTTCCAGCGAACACGCAGCCTAGCTCCTTGTGATTTCTACCAAGTAAATATGCACTCTAGCTACACACTGGTCCCTTCCTTGAATCAAGTGTATTTGGCACGGAGTTCTGCGTGTAGCCAACCGCCTCCCCCAAGGAGCGCTCTAGGTAGGCTATCGGGCTTAGCTTCTTCTAAAACCCTGCAGTGTAAGAGGAAGAACTGTGCTTTGGTTACAGCAGGAACGCAGGCCGACTTTCTCCTGTAAGGATGGGGTCTTAAGGTCGGACTTTGTAGGAGGAATGCGAAGCCGTTTGGGTTTCTCAGTGCCGCTCAGCCTAGGGCAATGAGGCAGATTAGCATGACATGTAGGACGTGAGAGAACACATTTCCTGGAGCTGTTGGAGTGCTGAGGAAATCTAGCTCTCCCAAGGAAGAGTGCAGTGTGTTGCCCTCCACTCAGCATACACAGAGTGACTGGGAAAGGTTTCCGGGCCTGGATGTTTCTTAGCAGCCCAGTGGAGCCTGCCGGTCCTCGGTGTTCTTGCAGGGAATAGGGTGCCCACGCGAGGTCCTCGCTGTCTTGAAAAGCTTACTAACCTTAAAAGAAAACAGACCTGAAACGAAGGCCTCAAGGCAACTGCTCCAAGCTGAGCTTCGCCAGGCCTAGTCAAGGCTTTACCTTGAGGAAAGGACTCACGTCAAGTTTCCTTTCAGCTCTAGAGCGTCTCAGGAGAAGCTCCCACCCAGGCTATGAAAGCACCCTGTTGATGGAGAGAACACTCGTTCCCTTCCCAGAGCCCTGCCTACAGTGACTAAAAGCACGTCCTAAAACTGTTATTTAGGTAGCTTCAGGGCAGCACGAATGGAGCTTTCAAAATGGGAAAGCAAGGCTTGTGCCATAAGGTCCCCGCTTCCAGCGAACACGCAGCCTAGCTCCTTGTGATTTCTACCAAGTAAATATGCACTCTAGCTACACACTGGTCCCTTCCTTGAATCAAGTGTATTTGGCACGGAGTTCTGCGTGTAGCCAACCGCCTCCCCCAAGGAGCGCTCTAGGTAGGCTATCGGGCTTAGCTTCTTCTAAAACCCTGCAGTGTAAGAGGAAGAACTGTGCTTTGGTTACAGCAGGAACGCAGGCCGACTTTCTCCTGTAAGGATGGGGTCTTAAGGTCGGACTTTGTAGGAGGAATGCGAAGCCGTTTGGGTTTCTCAGTGCCGCTCAGCCTAGGGCAATGAGGCAGATTAGCATGACATGTAGGACGTGAGAGAACACATTTCCTGGAGCTGTTGGAGTGCTGAGGAAATCTAGCTCTCCCAAGGAAGAGTGCAGTGTGTTGCCCTCCACTCAGCATACACAGAGTGACTGGGAAAGGTTTCCGGGCCTGGATGTTTCTTAGCAGCCCAGTGGAGCCTGCCGGTCCTCGGTGTTCTTGCAGGGAATAGGGTGCCCACGCGAGGTCCTCGCTGTCTTGAAAAGCTTACTAACCTTAAAAGAAAACAGACCTGAAACGAAGGCCTCAAGGCAACTGCTCCAAGCTGAGCTTCGCCAGGCCTAGTCAAGGCTTTACCTTGAGGAAAGGACTCACGTCAAGTTTCCTTTCAGCTCTAGAGCGTCTCAGGAGAAGCTCCCACCCAGGCTATGAAAGCACCCTGTTGATGGAGAGAACACTCGTTCCCTTCCCAGAGCCCTGCCTACAGTGACTAAAAGCACGTCCTAAAACTGTTATTTAGGTAGCTTCAGGGCAGCACGAATGGAGCTTTCAAAATGGGAAAGCAAGGCTTGTGCCATAAGGTCCCCGCTTCCAGCGAACACGCAGCCTAGCTCCTTGTGATTTCTACCAAGTAAATATGCACTCTAGCTACACACTGGTCCCTTCCTTGAATCAAGTGTATTTGGCACGGAGTTCTGCGTGTAGCCAACCGCCTCCCCCAAGGAGCGCTCTAGGTAGGCTATCGGGCTTAGCTTCTTCTAAAACCCTGCAGTGTAAGAGGAAGAACTGTGCTTTGGTTACAGCAGGAACGCAGGCCGACTTTCTCCTGTAAGGATGGGGTCTTAAGGTCGGACTTTGTAGGAGGAATGCGACGCCGTTTGGGTTTCTCAGTGCCGCTCAGCCTAGGGCAATGAGGCAGATTAGCATGACATGTAGGACGTGAGAGAACACATTTCCTGGAGCTGTTGGAGTGCTGAGGAAATCTAGCTCTCCCAAGGAAGAGTGCAGTGTGTTGCCCTCCACTCAGCATACACAGAGTGACTGGGAAAGGTTTCCGGGCCTGGATGTTTCTTAGCAGCCCAGTGGAGCCTGCCGGTCCTCGGTGTTCTTGCAGGGAATAGGGTGCCCACGCGAGGTCCTCGCTGTCTTGAAAAGCTTACTAACCTTAAAAGAAAACAGACCTGAAACGAAGGCCTCAAGGCAACTGCTCCAAGCTGAGCTTCGCCAGGCCTAGTCAAGGCTTTACCTTGAGGAAAGGACTCACGTCAAGTTTCCTTTCAGCTCTAGAGCGTCTCAGGAGAAGCTCCCACCCAGGCTATGAAAGCACCCTGTTGATGGAGAGAACACTCGTTCCCTTCCCAGAGCCCTGCCTACAGTGACTAAAAGCACGTCCTAAAACTGTTATTTAGGTAGCTTCAGGGCAGCACGAATGGAGCTTTCAAAATGGGAAAGCAAGGCTTGTGCCATAAGGTCCCCGCTTCCAGCGAACACGCAGCCTAGCTCCTTGTGATTTCTACCAAGTAAATATGCACTCTAGCTACACACTGGTCCCTTCCTTGAATCAAGTGTATTTGGCACGGAGTTCTGCGTGTAGCCAACCGCCTCCCCCAAGGAGCGCTCTAGGTAGGCTATCGGGCTTAGCTTCTTCTAAAACCCTGCAGTGTAAGAGGAAGAACTGTGCTTTGGTTACAGCAGGAACGCAGGCCGACTTTCTCCTGTAAGGATGGGGTCTTAAGGTCGGACTTTGTAGGAGGAATGCGACGCCGTTTGGGTTTCTCAGTGCCGCTCAGCCTAGGGCAATGAGGCAGATTAGCATGACATGTAGGACGTGAGAGAACACATTTCCTGGAGCTGTTGGAGTGCTGAGGAAATCTAGCTCTCCCAAGGAAGAGTGCAGTGTGTTGCCCTCCACTCAGCATACACAGAGTGACTGGGAAAGGTTTCCGGGCCTGGATGTTTCTTAGCAGCCCAGTGGAGCCTGCCGGTCCTCGGTGTTCTTGCAGGGAATAGGGTGCCCACGCGAGGTCCTCGCTGTCTTGAAAAGCTTACTAACCTTAAAAGAAAACAGACCTGAAACGAAGGCCTCAAGGCAACTGCTCCAAGCTGAGCTTCGCCAGGCCTAGTCAAGGCTTTACCTTGAGGAAAGGACTCACGTCAAGTTTCCTTTCAGCTCTAGAGCGTCTCAGGAGAAGCTCCCACCCAGGCTATGAAAGCACCCTGTTGATGGAGAGAACACTCGTTCCCTTCCCAGAGCCCTGCCTACAGTGACTAAAAGCACGTCCTAAAACTGTTATTTAGGTAGCTTCAGGGCAGCACGAATGGAGCTTTGAAAATGGGAAAGCAAGGCTTGTGCCATAAGGTCCCCGCTTCCAGCGAACACGCAGCCTAGCTCCTTGTGATTTCTACCAAGTAAATATGCACTCTAGCTACACACTGGTCCCTTCCTTGAATCAAGTGTATTTGGCACGGAGTTCTGCGTGTAGCCAACCGCCTCCCCCAAGGAGCGCTCTAGGTAGGCTATCGGGCTTAGCTTCTTCTAAAACCCTGCAGTGTAAGAGGAAGAACTGTGCTTTGGTTACAGCAGGAACGCAGGCCGACTTTCTCCTGTAAGGATGGGGTCTTAAGGTCGGACTTTGTAGGAGGAATGCGACGCCGTTTGGGTTTCTCAGTGCCGCTCAGCCTAGGGCAATGAGGCAGATTAGCATGACATGTAGGACGTGAGAGAACACATTTCCTGGAGCTGTTGGAGTGCTGAGGAAATCTAGCTCTCCCAAGGAAGAGTGCAGTGTGTTGCCCTCCACTCAGCATACACAGAGTGACTGGGAAAGGTTTCCGGGCCTGGATGTTTCTTAGCAGCCCAGTGGAGCCTGCCGGTCCTCGGTGTTCTTGCAGGGAATAGGGTGCCCACGCGAGGTCCTCGCTGTCTTGAAAAGCTTACTAACCTTAAAAGAAAACAGACCTGAAACGAAGGCCTCAAGGCAACTGCTCCAAGCTGAGCTTCGCCAGGCCTAGTCAAGGCTTTACCTTGAGGAAAGGACTCACGTCAAGTTTCCTTTCAGCTCTAGAGCGTCTCAGGAGAAGCTCCCACCCAGGCTATGAAAGCACCCTGTTGATGGAGAGAACACTCGTTCCCTTCCCAGAGCCCTGCCTACAGTGACTAAAAGCACGTCCTAAAACTGTTATTTAGGTAGCTTCAGGGCAGCACGAATGGAGCTTTCAAAATGGGAAAGCAAGGCTTGTGCCATAAGGTCCCCGCTTCCAGCGAACACGCAGCCTAGCTCCTTGTGATTTCTACCAAGTAAATATGCACTCTAGCTACACACTGGTCCCTTCCTTGAATCAAGTGTATTTGGCACGGAGTTCTGCGTGTAGCCAACCGCCTCCCCCAAGGAGCGCTCTAGGTAGGCTATCGGGCTTAGCTTCTTCTAAAACCCTGCAGTGTAAGAGGAAGAACTGTGCTTTGGTTACAGCAGGAACGCAGGCCGACTTTCTCCTGTAAGGATGGGGTCTTAAGGTCTGACTTTGTAGGAGGAATGCGACGCCGTTTGGGTTTCTCAGTGCCGCTCAGCCTAGGGCAATGAGGCAGATTAGCATGACATGTAGGACGTGAGAGAACACATTTCCTGGAGCTGTTGGAGTGCTGAGGAAATCTAGCTCTCCCAAGGAAGAGTGCAGTGTGTTGCCCTCCACTCAGCATACACAGAGTGACTGGGAAAGGTTTCCGGGCCTGGATGTTTCTTAGCAGCCCAGTGGAGCCTGCCGGTCCTCGGTGTTCTTGCAGGGAATAGGGTGCCCACGCGAGGTCCTCGCTGTCTTGAAAAGCTTACTAACCTTAAAAGAAAACAGACCTGAAACGAAGGCCTCAAGGCAACTGCTCCAAGCTGAGCTTCGCCAGGCCTAGTCAAGGCTTTACCTTGAGGAAAGGACTCACGTCAAGTTTCCTTTCAGCTCTAGAGCGTCTCAGGAGAAGCTCCCACCCAGGCTATGAAAGCACCCTGTTGATGGAGAGAACACTCGTTCCCTTCCCAGAGCCCTGCCTACAGTGACTAAAAGCACGTCCTAAAACTGTTATTTAGGTAGCTTCAGGGCAGCACGAATGGAGCTTTCAAAATGGGAAAGCAAGGCTTGTGCCATAAGGTCCCCGCTTCCAGCGAACACGCAGCCTAGCTCCTTGTGATTTCTACCAAGTAAATATGCACTCTAGCTACACACTGGTCCCTTCCTTGAATCAAGTGTATTTGGCACGGAGTTCTGCGTGTAGCCAACCGCCTCCCCCAAGGAGCGCTCTAGGTAGGCTATCGGGCTTAGCTTCTTCTAAAACCCTGCAGTGTAAGAGGAAGAACTGTGCTTTGGTTACAGCAGGAACGCAGGCCGACTTTCTCCTGTAAGGATGGGGTCTTAAGGTCTGACTTTGTAGGAGGAATGCGACGCCGTTTGGGTTTCTCAGTGCCGCTCAGCCTAGGGCAATGAGGCAGATTAGCATGACATGTAGGACGTGAGAGAACACATTTCCTGGAGCTGTTGGAGTGCTGAGGAAATCTAGCTCTCCCAAGGAAGAGTGCAGTGTGTTGCCCTCCACTCAGCATACACAGAGTGACTGGGAAAGGTTTCCGGGCCTGGATGTTTCTTAGCAGCCCAGTGGAGCCTGCCGGTCCTCGGTGTTCTTGCAGGGAATAGGGTGCCCACGCGAGGTCCTCGCTGTCTTGAAAAGCTTACTAACCTTAAAAGAAAACAGACCTGAAACGAAGGCCTCAAGGCAACTGCTCCAAGCTGAGCTTCGCCAGGCCTAGTCAAGGCTTTACCTTGAGGAAAGGACTCACGTCAAGTTTCCTTTCAGCTCTAGAGCGTCTCAGGAGAAGCTCCCACCCAGGCTATGAAAGCACCCTGTTGATGGAGAGAACACTCGTTCCCTTCCCAGAGCCCTGCCTACAGTGACTAAAAGCACGTCCTAAAACTGTTATTTAGGTAGCTTCAGGGCAGCACGAATGGAGCTTTCAAAATGGGAAAGCAAGGCTTGTGCCATAAGGTCCCCGCTTCCAGCGAACACGCAGCCTAGCTCCTTGTGATTTCTACCAAGTAAATATGCACTCTAGCTACACACTGGTCCCTTCCTTGAATCAAGTGTATTTGGCACGGAGTTCTGCGTGTAGCCAACCGCCTCCCCCAAGGAGCGCTCTAGGTAGGCTATCGGGCTTAGCTTCTTCTAAAACCCTGCAGTGTAAGAGGAAGAACTGTGCTTTGGTTACAGCAGGAACGCAGGCCGACTTTCTCCTGTAAGGATGGGGTCTTAAGGTCGGACTTTGTAGGAGGAATGCGACGCCGTTTGGGTTTCTCAGTGCCGCTCAGCCTAGGGCAATGAGGCAGATTAGCATGACATGTAGGACGTGAGAGAACACATTTCCTGGAGCTGTTGGAGTGCTGAGGAAATCTAGCTCTCCCAAGGAAGAGTGCAGTGTGTTGCCCTCCACTCAGCATACACAGAGTGACTGGGAAAGGTTTCCGGGCCTGGATGTTTCTTAGCAGCCCAGTGGAGCCTGCCGGTCCTCGGTGTTCTTGCAGGGAATAGGGTGCCCACGCGAGGTCCTCGCTGTCTTGAAAAGCTTACTAACCTTAAAAGAAAACAGACCTGAAACGAAGGCCTCAAGGCAACTGCTCCAAGCTGAGCTTCGCCAGGCCTAGTCAAGGCTTTACCTTGAGGAAAGGACTCACGTCAAGTTTCCTTTCAGCTCTAGAGCGTCTCAGGAGAAGCTCCCACCCAGGCTATGAAAGCACCCTGTTGATGGAGAGAACACTCGTTCCCTTCCCAGAGCCCTGCCTACAGTGACTAAAAGCACGTCCTAAAACTGTTATTTAGGTAGCTTCAGGGCAGCACGAATGGAGCTTTCAAAATGGGAAAGCAAGGCTTGTGCCATAAGGTCCCCGCTTCCAGCGAACACGCAGCCTAGCTCCTTGTGATTTCTACCAAGTAAATATGCACTCTAGCTACACACTGGTCCCTTCCTTGAATCAAGTGTATTTGGCACGGAGTTCTGCGTGTAGCCAACCGCCTCCCCCAAGGAGCGCTCTAGGTAGGCTATCGGGCTTAGCTTCTTCTAAAACCCTGCAGTGTAAGAGGAAGAACTGTGCTTTGGTTACAGCAGGAACGCAGGCCGACTTTCTCCTGTAAGGATGGGGTCTTAAGGTCGGACTTTGTAGGAGGAATGCGAAGCCGTTTGGGTTTCTCAGTGCCGCTCAGCCTAGGGCAATGAGGCAGATTAGCATGACATGTAGGACGTGAGAGAACACATTTCCTGGAGCTGTTGGAGTGCTGAGGAAATCTAGCTCTCCCAAGGAAGAGTGCAGTGTGTTGCCCTCCACTCAGCATACACAGAGTGACTGGGAAAGGTTTCCGGGCCTGGATGTTTCTTAGCAGCCCAGTGGAGCCTGCCGGTCCTCGGTGTTCTTGCAGGGAATAGGGTGCCCACGCGAGGTCCTCGCTGTCTTGAAAAGCTTACTAACCTTAAAAGAAAACAGACCTGAAACGAAGGCCTCAAGGCAACTGCTCCAAGCTGAGCTTCGCCAGGCCTAGTCAAGGCTTTACCTTGAGGAAAGGACTCACGTCAAGTTTCCTTTCAGCTCTAGAGCGTCTCAGGAGAAGCTCCCACCCAGGCTATGAAAGCACCCTGTTGATGGAGAGAACACTCGTTCCCTTCCCAGAGCCCTGCCTACAGTGACTAAAAGCACGTCCTAAAACTGTTATTTAGGTAGCTTCAGGGCAGCACGAATGGAGCTTTGAAAATGGGAAAGCAAGGCTTGTGCCATAAGGTCCCCGCTTCCAGCGAACACGCAGCCTAGCTCCTTGTGATTTCTACCAAGTAAATATGCACTCTAGCTACACACTGGTCCCTTCCTTGAATCAAGTGTATTTGGCACGGAGTTCTGCGTGTAGCCAACCGCCTCCCCCAAGGAGCGCTCTAGGTAGGCTATCGGGCTTAGCTTCTTCTAAAACCCTGCAGTGTAAGAGGAAGAACTGTGCTTTGGTTACAGCAGGAACGCAGGCCGACTTTCTCCTGTAAGGATGGGGTCTTAAGGTCGGACTTTGTAGGAGGAATGCGAAGCCGTTTGGGTTTCTCAGTGCCGCTCAGCCTAGGGCAATGAGGCAGATTAGCATGACATGTAGGACGTGAGAGAACACATTTCCTGGAGCTGTTGGAGTGCTGAGGAAATCTAGCTCTCCCAAGGAAGAGTGCAGTGTGTTGCCCTCCACTCAGCATACACAGAGTGACTGGGAAAGGTTTCCGGGCCTGGATGTTTCTTAGCAGCCCAGTGGAGCCTGCCGGTCCTCGGTGTTCTTGCAGGGAATAGGGTGCCCACGCGAGGTCCTCGCTGTCTTGAAAAGCTTACTAACCTTAAAAGAAAACAGACCTGAAACGAAGGCCTCAAGGCAACTGCTCCAAGCTGAGCTTCGCCAGGCCTAGTCAAGGCTTTACCTTGAGGAAAGGACTCACGTCAAGTTTCCTTTCAGCTCTAGAGCGTCTCAGGAGAAGCTCCCACCCAGGCTATGAAAGCACCCTGTTGATGGAGAGAACACTCGTTCCCTTCCCAGAGCCCTGCCTACAGTGACTAAAAGCACGTCCTAAAACTGTTATTTAGGTAGCTTCAGGGCAGCACGAATGGAGCTTTGAAAATGGGAAAGCAAGGCTTGTGCCATAAGGTCCCCGCTTCCAGCGAACACGCAGCCTAGCTCCTTGTGATTTCTACCAAGTAAATATGCACTCTAGCTACACACTGGTCCCTTCCTTGAATCAAGTGTATTTGGCACGGAGTTCTGCGTGTAGCCAACCGCCTCCCCCAAGGAGCGCTCTAGGTAGGCTATCGGGCTTAGCTTCTTCTAAAACCCTGCAGTGTAAGAGGAAGAACTGTGCTTTGGTTACAGCAGGAACGCAGGCCGACTTTCTCCTGTAAGGATGGGGTCTTAAGGTCGGACTTTGTAGGAGGAATGCGACGCCGTTTGGGTTTCTCAGTGCCGCTCAGCCTAGGGCAATGAGGCAGATTAGCATGACATGTAGGACGTGAGAGAACACATTTCCTGGAGCTGTTGGAGTGCTGAGGAAATCTAGCTCTCCCAAGGAAGAGTGCAGTGTGTTGCCCTCCACTCAGCATACACAGAGTGACTGGGAAAGGTTTCCGGGCCTGGATGTTTCTTAGCAGCCCAGTGGAGCCTGCCGGTCCTCGGTGTTCTTGCAGGGAATAGGGTGCCCACGCGAGGTCCTCGCTGTCTTGAAAAGCTTACTAACCTTAAAAGAAAACAGACCTGAAACGAAGGCCTCAAGGCAACTGCTCCAAGCTGAGCTTCGGCAGGCCTAGTCAAGGCTTTACCTTGAGGAAAGGACTCACGTCAAGTTTCCTTTCAGCTCTAGAGCGTCTCAGGAGAAGCTCCCACCCAGGCTATGAAAGCACCCTGTTGATGGAGAGAACACTCGTTCCCTTCCCAGAGCCCTGCCTACAGTGACTAAAAGCACGTCCTAAAACTGTTATTTAGGTAGCTTCAGGGCAGCACGAATGGAGCTTTGAAAATGGGAAAGCAAGGCTTGTGCCATAAGGTCCCCGCTTCCAGCGAACACGCAGCCTAGCTCCTTGTGATTTCTACCAAGTAAATATGCACTCTAGCTACACACTGGTCCCTTCCTTGAATCAAGTGTATTTGGCACGGAGTTCTGCGTGTAGCCAACCGCCTCCCCCAAGGAGCGCTCTAGGTAGGCTATCGGGCTTAGCTTCTTCTAAAACCCTGCAGTGTAAGAGGAAGAACTGTGCTTTGGTTACAGCAGGAACGCAGGCCGACTTTCTCCTGTAAGGATGGGGTCTTAAGGTCTGACTTTGTAGGAGGAATGCGACGCCGTTTGGGTTTCTCAGTGCCGCTCAGCCTAGGGCAATGAGGCAGATTAGCATGACATGTAGGACGTGAGAGAACACATTTCCTGGAGCTGTTGGAGTGCTGAGGAAATCTAGCTCTCCCAAGGAAGAGTGCAGTGTGTTGCCCTCCACTCAGCATACACAGAGTGACTGGGAAAGGTTTCCGGGCCTGGATGTTTCTTAGCAGCCCAGTGGAGCCTGCCGGTCCTCGGTGTTCTTGCAGGGAATAGGGTGCCCACGCGAGGTCCTCGCTGTCTTGAAAAGCTTACTAACCTTAAAAGAAAACAGACCTGAAACGAAGGCCTCAAGGCAACTGCTCCAAGCTGAGCTTCGCCAGGCCTAGTCAAGGCTTTACCTTGAGGAAAGGACTCACGTCAAGTTTCCTTTCAGCTCTAGAGCGTCTCAGGAGAAGCTCCCACCCAGGCTATGAAAGCACCCTGTTGATGGAGAGAACACTCGTTCCCTTCCCAGAGCCCTGCCTACAGTGACTAAAAGCACGTCCTAAAACTGTTATTTAGGTAGCTTCAGGGCAGCACGAATGGAGCTTTGAAAATGGGAAAGCAAGGCTTGTGCCATAAGGTCCCCGCTTCCAGCGAACACGCAGCCTAGCTCCTTGTGATTTCTACCAAGTAAATATGCACTCTAGCTACACACTGGTCCCTTCCTTGAATCAAGTGTATTTGGCACGGAGTTCTGCGTGTAGCCAACCGCCTCCCCCAAGGAGCGCTCTAGGTAGGCTATCGGGCTTAGCTTCTTCTAAAACCCTGCAGTGTAAGAGGAAGAACTGTGCTTTGGTTACAGCAGGAACGCAGGCCGACTTTCTCCTGTAAGGATGGGGTCTTAAGGTCTGACTTTGTAGGAGGAATGCGACGCCGTTTGGGTTTCTCAGTGCCGCTCAGCCTAGGGCAATGAGGCAGATTAGCATGACATGTAGGACGTGAGAGAACACATTTCCTGGAGCTGTTGGAGTGCTGAGGAAATCTAGCTCTCCCAAGGAAGAGTGCAGTGTGTTGCCCTCCACTCAGCATACACAGAGTGACTGGGAAAGGTTTCCGGGCCTGGATGTTTCTTAGCAGCCCAGTGGAGCCTGCCGGTCCTCGGTGTTCTTGCAGGGAATAGGGTGCCCACGCGAGGTCCTCGCTGTCTTGAAAAGCTTACTAACCTTAAAAGAAAACAGACCTGAAACGAAGGCCTCAAGGCAACTGCTCCAAGCTGAGCTTCGCCAGGCCTAGTCAAGGCTTTACCTTGAGGAAAGGACTCACGTCAAGTTTCCTTTCAGCTCTAGAGCGTCTCAGGAGAAGCTCCCACCCAGGCTATGAAAGCACCCTGTTGATGGAGAGAACACTCGTTCCCTTCCCAGAGCCCTGCCTACAGTGACTAAAAGCACGTCCTAAAACTGTTATTTAGGTAGCTTCAGGGCAGCACGAATGGAGCTTTCAAAATGGGAAAGCAAGGCTTGTGCCATAAGGTCCCCGCTTCCAGCGAACACGCAGCCTAGCTCCTTGTGATTTCTACCAAGTAAATATGCACTCTAGCTACACACTGGTCCCTTCCTTGAATCAAGTGTATTTGGCACGGAGTTCTGCGTGTAGCCAACCGCCTCCCCCAAGGAGCGCTCTAGGTAGGCTATCGGGCTTAGCTTCTTCTAAAACCCTGCAGTGTAAGAGGAAGAACTGTGCTTTGGTTACAGCAGGAACGCAGGCCGACTTTCTCCTGTAAGGATGGGGTCTTAAGGTCGGACTTTGTAGGAGGAATGCGACGCCGTTTGGGTTTCTCAGTGCCGCTCAGCCTAGGGCAATGAGGCAGATTAGCATGACATGTAGGACGTGAGAGAACACATTTCCTGGAGCTGTTGGAGTGCTGAGGAAATCTAGCTCTCCCAAGGAAGAGTGCAGTGTGTTGCCCTCCACTCAGCATACACAGAGTGACTGGGAAAGGTTTCCGGGCCTGGATGTTTCTTAGCAGCCCAGTGGAGCCTGCCGGTCCTCGGTGTTCTTGCAGGGAATAGGGTGCCCACGCGAGGTCCTCGCTGTCTTGAAAAGCTTACTAACCTTAAAAGAAAACAGACCTGAAACGAAGGCCTCAAGGCAACTGCTCCAAGCTGAGCTTCGCCAGGCCTAGTCAAGGCTTTACCTTGAGGAAAGGACTCACGTCAAGTTTCCTTTCAGCTCTAGAGCGTCTCAGGAGAAGCTCCCACCCAGGCTATGAAAGCACCCTGTTGATGGAGAGAACACTCGTTCCCTTCCCAGAGCCCTGCCTACAGTGACTAAAAGCACGTCCTAAAACTGTTATTTAGGTAGCTTCAGGGCAGCACGAATGGAGCTTTCAAAATGGGAAAGCAAGGCTTGTGCCATAAGGTCCCCGCTTCCAGCGAACACGCAGCCTAGCTCCTTGTGATTTCTACCAAGTAAATATGCACTCTAGCTACACACTGGTCCCTTCCTTGAATCAAGTGTATTTGGCACGGAGTTCTGCGTGTAGCCAACCGCCTCCCCCAAGGAGCGCTCTAGGTAGGCTATCGGGCTTAGCTTCTTCTAAAACCCTGCAGTGTAAGAGGAAGAACTGTGCTTTGGTTACAGCAGGAACGCAGGCCGACTTTCTCCTGTAAGGATGGGGTCTTAAGGTCGGACTTTGTAGGAGGAATGCGACGCCGTTTGGGTTTCTCAGTGCCGCTCAGCCTAGGGCAATGAGGCAGATTAGCATGACATGTAGGACGTGAGAGAACACATTTCCTGGAGCTGTTGGAGTGCTGAGGAAATCTAGCTCTCCCAAGGAAGAGTGCAGTGTGTTGCCCTCCACTCAGCATACACAGAGTGACTGGGAAAGGTTTCCGGGCCTGGATGTTTCTTAGCAGCCCAGTGGAGCCTGCCGGTCCTCGGTGTTCTTGCAGGGAATAGGGTGCCCACGCGAGGTCCTCGCTGTCTTGAAAAGCTTACTAACCTTAAAAGAAAACAGACCTGAAACGAAGGCCTCAAGGCAACTGCTCCAAGCTGAGCTTCGCCAGGCCTAGTCAAGGCTTTACCTTGAGGAAAGGACTCACGTCAAGTTTCCTTTCAGCTCTAGAGCGTCTCAGGAGAAGCTCCCACCCAGGCTATGAAAGCACCCTGTTGATGGAGAGAACACTCGTTCCCTTCCCAGAGCCCTGCCTACAGTGACTAAAAGCACGTCCTAAAACTGTTATTTAGGTAGCTTCAGGGCAGCACGAATGGAGCTTTCAAAATGGGAAAGCAAGGCTTGTGCCATAAGGTCCCCGCTTCCAGCGAACACGCAGCCTAGCTCCTTGTGATTTCTACCAAGTAAATATGCACTCTAGCTACACACTGGTCCCTTCCTTGAATCAAGTGTATTTGGCACGGAGTTCTGCGTGTAGCCAACCGCCTCCCCCAAGGAGCGCTCTAGGTAGGCTATCGGGCTTAGCTTCTTCTAAAACCCTGCAGTGTAAGAGGAAGAACTGTGCTTTGGTTACAGCAGGAACGCAGGCCGACTTTCTCCTGTAAGGATGGGGTCTTAAGGTCGGACTTTGTAGGAGGAATGCGACGCCGTTTGGGTTTCTCAGTGCCGCTCAGCCTAGGGCAATGAGGCAGATTAGCATGACATGTAGGACGTGAGAGAACACATTTCCTGGAGCTGTTGGAGTGCTGAGGAAATCTAGCTCTCCCAAGGAAGAGTGCAGTGTGTTGCCCTCCACTCAGCATACACAGAGTGACTGGGAAAGGTTTCCGGGCCTGGATGTTTCTTAGCAGCCCAGTGGAGCCTGCCGGTCCTCGGTGTTCTTGCAGGGAATAGGGTGCCCACGCGAGGTCCTCGCTGTCTTGAAAAGCTTACTAACCTTAAAAGAAAACAGACCTGAAACGAAGGCCTCAAGGCAACTGCTCCAAGCTGAGCTTCGCCAGGCCTAGTCAAGGCTTTACCTTGAGGAAAGGACTCACGTCAAGTTTCCTTTCAGCTCTAGAGCGTCTCAGGAGAAGCTCCCACCCAGGCTATGAAAGCACCCTGTTGATGGAGAGAACACTCGTTCCCTTCCCAGAGCCCTGCCTACAGTGACTAAAAGCACGTCCTAAAACTGTTATTTAGGTAGCTTCAGGGCAGCACGAATGGAGCTTTGAAAATGGGAAAGCAAGGCTTGTGCCATAAGGTCCCCGCTTCCAGCGAACACGCAGCCTAGCTCCTTGTGATTTCTACCAAGTAAATATGCACTCTAGCTACACACTGGTCCCTTCCTTGAATCAAGTGTATTTGGCACGGAGTTCTGCGTGTAGCCAACCGCCTCCCCCAAGGAGCGCTCTAGGTAGGCTATCGGGCTTAGCTTCTTCTAAAACCCTGCAGTGTAAGAGGAAGAACTGTGCTTTGGTTACAGCAGGAACGCAGGCCGACTTTCTCCTGTAAGGATGGGGTCTTAAGGTCGGACTTTGTAGGAGGAATGCGAAGCCGTTTGGGTTTCTCAGTGCCGCTCAGCCTAGGGCAATGAGGCAGATTAGCATGACATGTAGGACGTGAGAGAACACATTTCCTGGAGCTGTTGGAGTGCTGAGGAAATCTAGCTCTCCCAAGGAAGAGTGCAGTGTGTTGCCCTCCACTCAGCATACACAGAGTGACTGGGAAAGGTTTCCGGGCCTGGATGTTTCTTAGCAGCCCAGTGGAGCCTGCCGGTCCTCGGTGTTCTTGCAGGGAATAGGGTGCCCACGCGAGGTCCTCGCTGTCTTGAAAAGCTTACTAACCTTAAAAGAAAACAGACCTGAAACGAAGGCCTCAAGGCAACTGCTCCAAGCTGAGCTTCGCCAGGCCTAGTCAAGGCTTTACCTTGAGGAAAGGACTCACGTCAAGTTTCCTTTCAGCTCTAGAGCGTCTCAGGAGAAGCTCCCACCCAGGCTATGAAAGCACCCTGTTGATGGAGAGAACACTCGTTCCCTTCCCAGAGCCCTGCCTACAGTGACTAAAAGCACGTCCTAAAACTGTTATTTAGGTAGCTTCAGGGCAGCACGAATGGAGCTTTGAAAATGGGAAAGCAAGGCTTGTGCCATAAGGTCCCCGCTTCCAGCGAACACGCAGCCTAGCTCCTTGTGATTTCTACCAAGTAAATATGCACTCTAGCTACACACTGGTCCCTTCCTTGAATCAAGTGTATTTGGCACGGAGTTCTGCGTGTAGCCAACCGCCTCCCCCAAGGAGCGCTCTAGGTAGGCTATCGGGCTTAGCTTCTTCTAAAACCCTGCAGTGTAAGAGGAAGAACTGTGCTTTGGTTACAGCAGGAACGCAGGCCGACTTTCTCCTGTAAGGATGGGGTCTTAAGGTCGGACTTTGTAGGAGGAATGCGACGCCGTTTGGGTTTCTCAGTGCCGCTCAGCCTAGGGCAATGAGGCAGATTAGCATGACATGTAGGACGTGAGAGAACACATTTCCTGGAGCTGTTGGAGTGCTGAGGAAATCTAGCTCTCCCAAGGAAGAGTGCAGTGTGTTGCCCTCCACTCAGCATACACAGAGTGACTGGGAAAGGTTTCCGGGCCTGGATGTTTCTTAGCAGCCCAGTGGAGCCTGCCGGTCCTCGGTGTTCTTGCAGGGAATAGGGTGCCCACGCGAGGTCCTCGCTGTCTTGAAAAGCTTACTAACCTTAAAAGAAAACAGACCTGAAACGAAGGCCTCAAGGCAACTGCTCCAAGCTGAGCTTCGCCAGGCCTAGTCAAGGCTTTACCTTGAGGAAAGGACTCACGTCAAGTTTCCTTTCAGCTCTAGAGCGTCTCAGGAGAAGCTCCCACCCAGGCTATGAAAGCACCCTGTTGATGGAGAGAACACTCGTTCCCTTCCCAGAGCCCTGCCTACAGTGACTAAAAGCACGTCCTAAAACTGTTATTTAGGTAGCTTCAGGGCAGCACGAATGGAGCTTTGAAAATGGGAAAGCAAGGCTTGTGCCATAAGGTCCCCGCTTCCAGCGAACACGCAGCCTAGCTCCTTGTGATTTCTACCAAGTAAATATGCACTCTAGCTACACACTGGTCCCTTCCTTGAATCAAGTGTATTTGGCACGGAGTTCTGCGTGTAGCCAACCGCCTCCCCCAAGGAGCGCTCTAGGTAGGCTATCGGGCTTAGCTTCTTCTAAAACCCTGCAGTGTAAGAGGAAGAACTGTGCTTTGGTTACAGCAGGAACGCAGGCCGACTTTCTCCTGTAAGGATGGGGTCTTAAGGTCGGACTTTGTAGGAGGAATGCGACGCCGTTTGGGTTTCTCAGTGCCGCTCAGCCTAGGGCAATGAGGCAGATTAGCATGACATGTAGGACGTGAGAGAACACATTTCCTGGAGCTGTTGGAGTGCTGAGGAAATCTAGCTCTCCCAAGGAAGAGTGCAGTGTGTTGCCCTCCACTCAGCATACACAGAGTGACTGGGAAAGGTTTCCGGGCCTGGATGTTTCTTAGCAGCCCAGTGGAGCCTGCCGGTCCTCGGTGTTCTTGCAGGGAATAGGGTGCCCACGCGAGGTCCTCGCTGTCTTGAAAAGCTTACTAACCTTAAAAGAAAACAGACCTGAAACGAAGGCCTCAAGGCAACTGCTCCAAGCTGAGCTTCGCCAGGCCTAGTCAAGGCTTTACCTTGAGGAAAGGACTCACGTCAAGTTTCCTTTCAGCTCTAGAGCGTCTCAGGAGAAGCTCCCACCCAGGCTATGAAAGCACCCTGTTGATGGAGAGAACACTCGTTCCCTTCCCAGAGCCCTGCCTACAGTGACTAAAAGCACGTCCTAAAACTGTTATTTAGGTAGCTTCAGGGCAGCACGAATGGAGCTTTGAAAATGGGAAAGCAAGGCTTGTGCCATAAGGTCCCCGCTTCCAGCGAACACGCAGCCTAGCTCCTTGTGATTTCTACCAAGTAAATATGCACTCTAGCTACACACTGGTCCCTTCCTTGAATCAAGTGTATTTGGCACGGAGTTCTGCGTGTAGCCAACCGCCTCCCCCAAGGAGCGCTCTAGGTAGGCTATCGGGCTTAGCTTCTTCTAAAACCCTGCAGTGTAAGAGGAAGAACTGTGCTTTGGTTACAGCAGGAACGCAGGCCGACTTTCTCCTGTAAGGATGGGGTCTTAAGGTCGGACTTTGTAGGAGGAATGCGACGCCGTTTGGGTTTCTCAGTGCCGCTCAGCCTAGGGCAATGAGGCAGATTAGCATGACATGTAGGACGTGAGAGAACACATTTCCTGGAGCTGTTGGAGTGCTGAGGAAATCTAGCTCTCCCAAGGAAGAGTGCAGTGTGTTGCCCTCCACTCAGCATACACAGAGTGACTGGGAAAGGTTTCCGGGCCTGGATGTTTCTTAGCAGCCCAGTGGAGCCTGCCGGTCCTCGGTGTTCTTGCAGGGAATAGGGTGCCCACGCGAGGTCCTCGCTGTCTTGAAAAGCTTACTAACCTTAAAAGAAAACAGACCTGAAACGAAGGCCTCAAGGCAACTGCTCCAAGCTGAGCTTCGCCAGGCCTAGTCAAGGCTTTACCTTGAGGAAAGGACTCACGTCAAGTTTCCTTTCAGCTCTAGAGCGTCTCAGGAGAAGCTCCCACCCAGGCTATGAAAGCACCCTGTTGATGGAGAGAACACTCGTTCCCTTCCCAGAGCCCTGCCTACAGTGACTAAAAGCACGTCCTAAAACTGTTATTTAGGTAGCTTCAGGGCAGCACGAATGGAGCTTTCAAAATGGGAAAGCAAGGCTTGTGCCATAAGGTCCCCGCTTCCAGCGAACACGCAGCCTAGCTCCTTGTGATTTCTACCAAGTAAATATGCACTCTAGCTACACACTGGTCCCTTCCTTGAATCAAGTGTATTTGGCACGGAGTTCTGCGTGTAGCCAACCGCCTCCCCCAAGGAGCGCTCTAGGTAGGCTATCGGGCTTAGCTTCTTCTAAAACCCTGCAGTGTAAGAGGAAGAACTGTGCTTTGGTTACAGCAGGAACGCAGGCCGACTTTCTCCTGTAAGGATGGGGTCTTAAGGTCGGACTTTGTAGGAGGAATGCGACGCCGTTTGGGTTTCTCAGTGCCGCTCAGCCTAGGGCAATGAGGCAGATTAGCATGACATGTAGGACGTGAGAGAACACATTTCCTGGAGCTGTTGGAGTGCTGAGGAAATCTAGCTCTCCCAAGGAAGAGTGCAGTGTGTTGCCCTCCACTCAGCATACACAGAGTGACTGGGAAAGTTTTCCGGGCCTGGATGTTTCTTAGCAGCCCAGTGGAGCCTGCCGGTCCTCGGTGTTCTTGCAGGGAATAGGGTGCCCACGCGAGGTCCTCGCTGTCTTGAAAAGCTTACTAACCTTAAAAGAAAACAGACCTGAAACGAAGGCCTCAAGGCAACTGCTCCAAGCTGAGCTTCGCCAGGCCTAGTCAAGGCTTTACCTTGAGGAAAGGACTCACGTCAAGTTTCCTTTCAGCTCTAGAGCGTCTCAGGAGAAGCTCCCACCCAGGCTATGAAAGCACCCTGTTGATGGAGAGAACACTCGTTCCCTTCCCAGAGCCCTGCCTACAGTGACTAAAAGCACGTCCTAAAACTGTTATTTAGGTAGCTTCAGGGCAGCACGAATGGAGCTTTCAAAATGGGAAAGCAAGGCTTGTGCCATAAGGTCCCCGCTTCCAGCGAACACGCAGCCTAGCTCCTTGTGATTTCTACCAAGTAAATATGCACTCTAGCTACACACTGGTCCCTTCCTTGAATCAAGTGTATTTGGCACGGAGTTCTGCGTGTAGCCAACCGCCTCCCCCAAGGAGCGCTCTAGGTAGGCTATCGGGCTTAGCTTCTTCTAAAACCCTGCAGTGTAAGAGGAAGAACTGTGCTTTGGTTACAGCAGGAACGCAGGCCGACTTTCTCCTGTAAGGATGGGGTCTTAAGGTCGGACTTTGTAGGAGGAATGCGACGCCGTTTGGGTTTCTCAGTGCCGCTCAGCCTAGGGCAATGAGGCAGATTAGCATGACATGTAGGACGTGAGAGAACACATTTCCTGGAGCTGTTGGAGTGCTGAGGAAATCTAGCTCTCCCAAGGAAGAGTGCAGTGTGTTGCCCTCCACTCAGCATACACAGAGTGACTGGGAAAGGTTTCCGGGCCTGGATGTTTCTTAGCAGCCCAGTGGAGCCTGCCGGTCCTCGGTGTTCTTGCAGGGAATAGGGTGCCCACGCGAGGTCCTCGCTGTCTTGAAAAGCTTACTAACCTTAAAAGAAAACAGACCTGAAACGAAGGCCTCAAGGCAACTGCTCCAAGCTGAGCTTCGGCAGGCCTAGTCAAGGCTTTACCTTGAGGAAAGGACTCACGTCAAGTTTCCTTTCAGCTCTAGAGCGTCTCAGGAGAAGCTCCCACCCAGGCTATGAAAGCACCCTGTTGATGGAGAGAACACTCGTTCCCTTCCCAGAGCCCTGCCTACAGTGACTAAAAGCACGTCCTAAAACTGTTATTTAGGTAGCTTCAGGGCAGCACGAATGGAGCTTTCAAAATGGGAAAGCAAGGCTTGTGCCATAAGGTCCCCGCTTCCAGCGAACACGCAGCCTAGCTCCTTGTGATTTCTACCAAGTAAATATGCACTCTAGCTACACACTGGTCCCTTCCTTGAATCAAGTGTATTTGGCACGGAGTTCTGCGTGTAGCCAACCGCCTCCCCCAAGGAGCGCTCTAGGTAGGCTATCGGGCTTAGCTTCTTCTAAAACCCTGCAGTGTAAGAGGAAGAACTGTGCTTTGGTTACAGCAGGAACGCAGGCCGACTTTCTCCTGTAAGGATGGGGTCTTAAGGTCGGACTTTGTAGGAGGAATGCGAAGCCGTTTGGGTTTCTCAGTGCCGCTCAGCCTAGGGCAATGAGGCAGATTAGCATGACATGTAGGACGTGAGAGAACACATTTCCTGGAGCTGTTGGAGTGCTGAGGAAATCTAGCTCTCCCAAGGAAGAGTGCAGTGTGTTGCCCTCCACTCAGCATACACAGAGTGACTGGGAAAGGTTTCCGGGCCTGGATGTTTCTTAGCAGCCCAGTGGAGCCTGCCGGTCCTCGGTGTTCTTGCAGGGAATAGGGTGCCCACGCGAGGTCCTCGCTGTCTTGAAAAGCTTACTAACCTTAAAAGAAAACAGACCTGAAACGAAGGCCTCAAGGCAACTGCTCCAAGCTGAGCTTCGCCAGGCCTAGTCAAGGCTTTACCTTGAGGAAAGGACTCACGTCAAGTTTCCTTTCAGCTCTAGAGCGTCTCAGGAGAAGCTCCCACCCAGGCTATGAAAGCACCCTGTTGATGGAGAGAACACTCGTTCCCTTCCCAGAGCCCTGCCTACAGTGACTAAAAGCACGTCCTAAAACTGTTATTTAGGTAGCTTCAGGGCAGCACGAATGGAGCTTTGAAAATGGGAAAGCAAGGCTTGTGCCATAAGGTCCCCGCTTCCAGCGAACACGCAGCCTAGCTCCTTGTGATTTTTACCAAGTAAATATGCACTCTAGCTACACACTGGTCCCTTCCTTGAATCAAGTGTATTTGGCACGGAGTTCTGCGTGTAGCCAACCGCCTCCCCCAAGGAGCGCTCTAGGTAGGCTATCGGGCTTAGCTTCTTCTAAAACCCTGCAGTGTAAGAGGAAGAACTGTGCTTTGGTTACAGCAGGAACGCAGGCCGACTTTCTCCTGTAAGGATGGGGTCTTAAGGTCGGACTTTGTAGGAGGAATGCGACGCCGTTTGGGTTTCTCAGTGCCGCTCAGCCTAGGGCAATGAGGCAGATTAGCATGACATGTAGGACGTGAGAGAACACATTTCCTGGAGCTGTTGGAGTGCTGAGGAAATCTAGCTCTCCCAAGGAAGAGTGCAGTGTGTTGCCCTCCACTCAGCATACACAGAGTGACTGGGAAAGGTTTCCGGGCCTGGATGTTTCTTAGCAGCCCAGTGGAGCCTGCCGGTCCTCGGTGTTCTTGCAGGGAATAGGGTGCCCACGCGAGGTCCTCGCTGTCTTGAAAAGCTTACTAACCTTAAAAGAAAACAGACCTGAAACGAAGGCCTCAAGGCAACTGCTCCAAGCTGAGCTTCGCCAGGCCTAGTCAAGGCTTTACCTTGAGGAAAGGACTCACGTCAAGTTTCCTTTCAGCTCTAGAGCGTCTCAGGAGAAGCTCCCACCCAGGCTATGAAAGCACCCTGTTGATGGAGAGAACACTCGTTCCCTTCCCAGAGCCCTGCCTACAGTGACTAAAAGCACGTCCTAAAACTGTTATTTAGGTAGCTTCAGGGCAGCACGAATGGAGCTTTGAAAATGGGAAAGCAAGGCTTGTGCCATAAGGTCCCCGCTTCCAGCGAACACGCAGCCTAGCTCCTTGTGATTTCTACCAAGTAAATATGCACTCTAGCTACACACTGGTCCCTTCCTTGAATCAAGTGTATTTGGCACGGAGTTCTGCGTGTAGCCAACCGCCTCCCCCAAGGAGCGCTCTAGGTAGGCTATCGGGCTTAGCTTCTTCTAAAACCCTGCAGTGTAAGAGGAAGAACTGTGCTTTGGTTACAGCAGGAACGCAGGCCGACTTTCTCCTGTAAGGATGGGGTCTTAAGGTCGGACTTTGTAGGAGGAATGCGACGCCGTTTGGGTTTCTCAGTGCCGCTCAGCCTAGGGCAATGAGGCAGATTAGCATGACATGTAGGACGTGAGAGAACACATTTCCTGGAGCTGTTGGAGTGCTGAGGAAATCTAGCTCTCCCAAGGAAGAGTGCAGTGTGTTGCCCTCCACTCAGCATACACAGAGTGACTGGGAAAGGTTTCCGGGCCTGGATGTTTCTTAGCAGCCCAGTGGAGCCTGCCGGTCCTCGGTGTTCTTGCAGGGAATAGGGTGCCCACGCGAGGTCCTCGCTGTCTTGAAAAGCTTACTAACCTTAAAAGAAAACAGACCTGAAACGAAGGCCTCAAGGCAACTGCTCCAAGCTGAGCTTCGCCAGGCCTAGTCAAGGCTTTACCTTGAGGAAAGGACTCACGTCAAGTTTCCTTTCAGCTCTAGAGCGTCTCAGGAGAAGCTCCCACCCAGGCTATGAAAGCACCCTGTTGATGGAGAGAACACTCGTTCCCTTCCCAGAGCCCTGCCTACAGTGACTAAAAGCACGTCCTAAAACTGTTATTTAGGTAGCTTCAGGGCAGCACGAATGGAGCTTTCAAAATGGGAAAGCAAGGCTTGTGCCATAAGGTCCCCGCTTCCAGCGAACACGCAGCCTAGCTCCTTGTGATTTCTACCAAGTAAATATGCACTCTAGCTACACACTGGTCCCTTCCTTGAATCAAGTGTATTTGGCACGGAGTTCTGCGTGTAGCCAACCGCCTCCCCCAAGGAGCGCTCTAGGTAGGCTATCGGGCTTAGCTTCTTCTAAAACCCTGCAGTGTAAGAGGAAGAACTGTGCTTTGGTTACAGCAGGAACGCAGGCCGACTTTCTCCTGTAAGGATGGGGTCTTAAGGTCGGACTTTGTAGGAGGAATGCGACGCCGTTTGGGTTTCTCAGTGCCGCTCAGCCTAGGGCAATGAGGCAGATTAGCATGACATGTAGGACGTGAGAGAACACATTTCCTGGAGCTGTTGGAGTGCTGAGGAAATCTAGCTCTCCCAAGGAAGAGTGCAGTGTGTTGCCCTCCACTCAGCATACACAGAGTGACTGGGAAAGTTTTCCGGGCCTGGATGTTTCTTAGCAGCCCAGTGGAGCCTGCCGGTCCTCGGTGTTCTTGCAGGGAATAGGGTGCCCACGCGAGGTCCTCGCTGTCTTGAAAAGCTTACTAACCTTAAAAGAAAACAGACCTGAAACGAAGGCCTCAAGGCAACTGCTCCAAGCTGAGCTTCGCCAGGCCTAGTCAAGGCTTTACCTTGAGGAAAGGACTCACGTCAAGTTTCCTTTCAGCTCTAGAGCGTCTCAGGAGAAGCTCCCACCCAGGCTATGAAAGCACCCTGTTGATGGAGAGAACACTCGTTCCCTTCCCAGAGCCCTGCCTACAGTGACTAAAAGCACGTCCTAAAACTGTTATTTAGGTAGCTTCAGGGCAGCACGAATGGAGCTTTCAAAATGGGAAAGCAAGGCTTGTGCCATAAGGTCCCCGCTTCCAGCGAACACGCAGCCTAGCTCCTTGTGATTTCTACCAAGTAAATATGCACTCTAGCTACACACTGGTCCCTTCCTTGAATCAAGTGTATTTGGCACGGAGTTCTGCGTGTAGCCAACCGCCTCCCCCAAGGAGCGCTCTAGGTAGGCTATCGGGCTTAGCTTCTTCTAAAACCCTGCAGTGTAAGAGGAAGAACTGTGCTTTGGTTACAGCAGGAACGCAGGCCGACTTTCTCCTGTAAGGATGGGGTCTTAAGGTCGGACTTTGTAGGAGGAATGCGACGCCGTTTGGGTTTCTCAGTGCCGCTCAGCCTAGGGCAATGAGGCAGATTAGCATGACATGTAGGACGTGAGAGAACACATTTCCTGGAGCTGTTGGAGTGCTGAGGAAATCTAGCTCTCCCAAGGAAGAGTGCAGTGTGTTGCCCTCCACTCAGCATACACAGAGTGACTGGGAAAGGTTTCCGGGCCTGGATGTTTCTTAGCAGCCCAGTGGAGCCTGCCGGTCCTCGGTGTTCTTGCAGGGAATAGGGTGCCCACGCGAGGTCCTCGCTGTCTTGAAAAGCTTACTAACCTTAAAAGAAAACAGACCTGAAACGAAGGCCTCAAGGCAACTGCTCCAAGCTGAGCTTCGGCAGGCCTAGTCAAGGCTTTACCTTGAGGAAAGGACTCACGTCAAGTTTCCTTTCAGCTCTAGAGCGTCTCAGGAGAAGCTCCCACCCAGGCTATGAAAGCACCCTGTTGATGGAGAGAACACTCGTTCCCTTCCCAGAGCCCTGCCTACAGTGACTAAAAGCACGTCCTAAAACTGTTATTTAGGTAGCTTCAGGGCAGCACGAATGGAGCTTTCAAAATGGGAAAGCAAGGCTTGTGCCATAAGGTCCCCGCTTCCAGCGAACACGCAGCCTAGCTCCTTGTGATTTCTACCAAGTAAATATGCACTCTAGCTACACACTGGTCCCTTCCTTGAATCAAGTGTATTTGGCACGGAGTTCTGCGTGTAGCCAACCGCCTCCCCCAAGGAGCGCTCTAGGTAGGCTATCGGGCTTAGCTTCTTCTAAAACCCTGCAGTGTAAGAGGAAGAACTGTGCTTTGGTTACAGCAGGAACGCAGGCCGACTTTCTCCTGTAAGGATGGGGTCTTAAGGTCGGACTTTGTAGGAGGAATGCGAAGCCGTTTGGGTTTCTCAGTGCCGCTCAGCCTAGGGCAATGAGGCAGATTAGCATGACATGTAGGACGTGAGAGAACACATTTCCTGGAGCTGTTGGAGTGCTGAGGAAATCTAGCTCTCCCAAGGAAGAGTGCAGTGTGTTGCCCTCCACTCAGCATACACAGAGTGACTGGGAAAGGTTTCCGGGCCTGGATGTTTCTTAGCAGCCCAGTGGAGCCTGCCGGTCCTCGGTGTTCTTGCAGGGAATAGGGTGCCCACGCGAGGTCCTCGCTGTCTTGAAAAGCTTACTAACCTTAAAAGAAAACAGACCTGAAACGAAGGCCTCAAGGCAACTGCTCCAAGCTGAGCTTCGGCAGGCCTAGTCAAGGCTTTACCTTGAGGAAAGGACTCACGTCAAGTTTCCTTTCAGCTCTAGAGCGTCTCAGGAGAAGCTCCCACCCAGGCTATGAAAGCACCCTGTTGATGGAGAGAACACTCGTTCCCTTCCCAGAGCCCTGCCTACAGTGACTAAAAGCACGTCCTAAAACTGTTATTTAGGTAGCTTCAGGGCAGCACGAATGGAGCTTTCAAAATGGGAAAGCAAGGCTTGTGCCATAAGGTCCCCGCTTCCAGCGAACACGCAGCCTAGCTCCTTGTGATTTCTACCAAGTAAATATGCACTCTAGCTACACACTGGTCCCTTCCTTGAATCAAGTGTATTTGGCACGGAGTTCTGCGTGTAGCCAACCGCCTCCCCCAAGGAGCGCTCTAGGTAGGCTATCGGGCTTAGCTTCTTCTAAAACCCTGCAGTGTAAGAGGAAGAACTGTGCTTTGGTTACAGCAGGAACGCAGGCCGACTTTCTCCTGTAAGGATGGGGTCTTAAGGTCGGACTTTGTAGGAGGAATGCGACGCCGTTTGGGTTTCTCAGTGCCGCTCAGCCTAGGGCAATGAGGCAGATTAGCATGACATGTAGGACGTGAGAGAACACATTTCCTGGAGCTGTTGGAGTGCTGAGGAAATCTAGCTCTCCCAAGGAAGAGTGCAGTGTGTTGCCCTCCACTCAGCATACACAGAGTGACTGGGAAAGGTTTCCGGGCCTGGATGTTTCTTAGCAGCCCAGTGGAGCCTGCCGGTCCTCGGTGTTCTTGCAGGGAATAGGGTGCCCACGCGAGGTCCTCGCTGTCTTGAAAAGCTTACTAACCTTAAAAGAAAACAGACCTGAAACGAAGGCCTCAAGGCAACTGCTCCAAGCTGAGCTTCGCCAGGCCTAGTCAAGGCTTTACCTTGAGGAAAGGACTCACGTCAAGTTTCCTTTCAGCTCTAGAGCGTCTCAGGAGAAGCTCCCACCCAGGCTATGAAAGCACCCTGTTGATGGAGAGAACACTCGTTCCCTTCCCAGAGCCCTGCCTACAGTGACTAAAAGCACGTCCTAAAACTGTTATTTAGGTAGCTTCAGGGCAGCACGAATGGAGCTTTGAAAATGGGAAAGCAAGGCTTGTGCCATAAGGTCCCCGCTTCCAGCGAACACGCAGCCTAGCTCCTTGTGATTTCTACCAAGTAAATATGCACTCTAGCTACACACTGGTCCCTTCCTTGAATCAAGTGTATTTGGCACGGAGTTCTGCGTGTAGCCAACCGCCTCCCCCAAGGAGCGCTCTAGGTAGGCTATCGGGCTTAGCTTCTTCTAAAACCCTGCAGTGTAAGAGGAAGAACTGTGCTTTGGTTACAGCAGGAACGCAGGCCGACTTTCTCCTGTAAGGATGGGGTCTTAAGGTCGGACTTTGTAGGAGGAATGCGACGCCGTTTGGGTTTCTCAGTGCCGCTCAGCCTAGGGCAATGAGGCAGATTAGCATGACATGTAGGACGTGAGAGAACACATTTCCTGGAGCTGTTGGAGTGCTGAGGAAATCTAGCTCTCCCAAGGAAGAGTGCAGTGTGTTGCCCTCCACTCAGCATACACAGAGTGACTGGGAAAGGTTTCCGGGCCTGGATGTTTCTTAGCAGCCCAGTGGAGCCTGCCGGTCCTCGGTGTTCTTGCAGGGAATAGGGTGCCCACGCGAGGTCCTCGCTGTCTTGAAAAGCTTACTAACCTTAAAAGAAAACAGACCTGAAACGAAGGCCTCAAGGCAACTGCTCCAAGCTGAGCTTCGCCAGGCCTAGTCAAGGCTTTACCTTGAGGAAAGGACTCACGTCAAGTTTCCTTTCAGCTCTAGAGCGTCTCAGGAGAAGCTCCCACCCAGGCTATGAAAGCACCCTGTTGATGGAGAGAACACTCGTTCCCTTCCCAGAGCCCTGCCTACAGTGACTAAAAGCACGTCCTAAAACTGTTATTTAGGTAGCTTCAGGGCAGCACGAATGGAGCTTTGAAAATGGGAAAGCAAGGCTTGTGCCATAAGGTCCCCGCTTCCAGCGAACACGCAGCCTAGCTCCTTGTGATTTCTACCAAGTAAATATGCACTCTAGCTACACACTGGTCCCTTCCTTGAATCAAGTGTATTTGGCACGGAGTTCTGCGTGTAGCCAACCGCCTCCCCCAAGGAGCGCTCTAGGTAGGCTATCGGGCTTAGCTTCTTCTAAAACCCTGCAGTGTAAGAGGAAGAACTGTGCTTTGGTTACAGCAGGAACGCAGGCCGACTTTCTCCTGTAAGGATGGGGTCTTAAGGTCGGACTTTGTAGGAGGAATGCGACGCCGTTTGGGTTTCTCAGTGCCGCTCAGCCTAGGGCAATGAGGCAGATTAGCATGACATGTAGGACGTGAGAGAACACATTTCCTGGAGCTGTTGGAGTGCTGAGGAAATCTAGCTCTCCCAAGGAAGAGTGCAGTGTGTTGCCCTCCACTCAGCATACACAGAGTGACTGGGAAAGGTTTCCGGGCCTGGATGTTTCTTAGCAGCCCAGTGGAGCCTGCCGGTCCTCGGTGTTCTTGCAGGGAATAGGGTGCCCACGCGAGGTCCTCGCTGTCTTGAAAAGCTTACTAACCTTAAAAGAAAACAGACCTGAAACGAAGGCCTCAAGGCAACTGCTCCAAGCTGAGCTTCGCCAGGCCTAGTCAAGGCTTTACCTTGAGGAAAGGACTCACGTCAAGTTTCCTTTCAGCTCTAGAGCGTCTCAGGAGAAGCTCCCACCCAGGCTATGAAAGCACCCTGTTGATGGAGAGAACACTCGTTCCCTTCCCAGAGCCCTGCCTACAGTGACTAAAAGCACGTCCTAAAACTGTTATTTAGGTAGCTTCAGGGCAGCACGAATGGAGCTTTGAAAATGGGA